>NC_092739.1:32050728-32370592 GCF_047496795.1 Chiloscyllium punctatum | reverse complement strand
GGGTGGCCCCCTTATTTTTAAGACAGTGACCCCCTAGTTCGAGATGCTTTCACAATGGCCGCTAAATTCTGGCTGATAGAAGCCTAGCCTGTCCAAGCTTTCCTCATCAGGCAATCTGCCCATTCCAGATATTACTACACTAAACTTTCCCTGAACACTTTCCAAAGCATTAATATCTTTCCTTAAATAAGGATACCAATATTGTTCAATGTTTCAGCTATGGTCACACCAAACTAATGTATAATTGAAATGTAACTTCCAAACTTTTAAACTTAATTTTTCTCATTTAATTTTACCATTTTAATAACTTTTCTTATTACTTGCTGTACCTGCATTCCATCCTTTATGGCACCAAAATCCCTAGCATTCTAAGAGCTCTGTACTCACTCACTATTTAGATAATATGTCTGTTTTTCCTATTCTTCCTGCCAGCATGGACCATTTCATTTTTCTCCACATCATACTACATTTACCAAATCTTTGACCATTCAGTTAAACCATCCATATGCCCCTGTAAACTCCTTAGTTCCTCTTCACCCTAACTCTAACTTTTTTGACTATCTTTGTGCCTTAAGTAAATTTAGTGAAGGTACATTCAGTTCCTTTACCTAAATTATCCATATAAATGATAAAAGAAAATTGAGGCTCAACACTGATCTCTATGGCATACCACTCGTTGCATTTTGCAAATTGAAAAAATTACCCTTTTATCCCTTCTCTTTTAACTAGCCAAATCAATATCCATGCTAATTTAGAGCCCCCACATCATGAGTTTTTATTTTCTGTAATAACCATTGATGTGGCACCTTATCAAGTACCTTCTTGAAATACAAGTACACGATATCCATTGGTTCCTCTTTATCTCTTCAAATAACAATGATTTCCCCTTTCACAAAGTCATATTGACTCTACCTGATCAGCTTCTACTCTAAGTGCCCTGTTACAACATCGTTATTAATAATATCCACCTTTCCTGTGAGAATTGTTAAGCTTACTGGCCTGTATTTTCCAGGAATCAGTCTTGCTTCCTTTTTGAATATTGGAGTTATATTTGCTATATTCTAATCTTATGAATCCATTCATGAATCTAGAACTTCTTTTGAAAATGAGAACAAATACATCAACTATATCAATAACCATTTAATTTAAGATCCGAGCTTGAAGTCTGTCAGGACATGAAGATTGGTCAGTCTGAGCAATTTGATTGGTACCTGATGATTGTAATTGTCCTCAGTTTGTTTCTTTCTTTCATTTCCTAATTTATATCTATTTCTGGAATGTTATGTGGAGCTGAACTTTCCATTATTAATTCCCCAGATTACATGATGTAATGCTCACTTTGTTGACATTTTTTCCAAATATCTATAAAACACTTACTATTTTTATCTTGCCAGCTAGCTTTCTCTCCAACTTTTCTCTCCATATTAACATTCAAGCCTTTTTTCTATCTTCTCCAATCTTAATATCTCATTCATTTATGTAAAATTATGGGATTTTTTTTCCGTCTTTAAGTTTGATTCTATATTTAACATTTTAATTTTAGCAAATCACAGATGGAGGTCTTCTCTTTGGAATATATCTGTTCTGTGTATTCTGAAATATCTCCTTCAATAATCGGCCTCTGCATCTTTATTGTCCTTCAACCTAATTTGCCAGTTCACTTTCGCGAGCTCTGCTTGCACGATCTCACAACTGCATTTATTTAAGTTTAAAATACCCATCTTGGACCCACTCTTTTCTCCATTAAACTGAATGTAAAATTTAATCATATTGGCTTTTAGGGTGCCTTCACCTGTGCAGTCATTAATTATTTTGTCTCATTGCATAACACTAGATCTAGAATAAACTACTGTCTGGTTAGTTCCAGGAGACATTGTTCTAAGAAACTACCCTAAATAAAATTTTATGAATTGCTCATGTTGGCTTTCTTTTTCCATCGGACTTTTCCAATCTATATGTAGAACAAGATACCCCACAAGTGTGACCATGTCTTTCTCGTGAGCTCCCATCATTTCTTCCTTTCCTTCATGTTACCATCTAGTTATTGTTACAGGGCCATTACACCATTCCCACCCATCACTTCATGTTTCTATAATGTTTCATCTTGAAGCAGACCACTTCTGCAAACTGGTTTCCCAGCATACCCTGAACTTAGACCAGTCATGTTTAATACCCCTTCACCTTTTCCTGTTTTCCTAAATGTCATATACTTTTCAATATTCAACTCCCAATGTGTGTCATCCTGCAACCATGTCTCCGTACTGGCCATCAAATTGTACCTATTTACTTTTACTCGCAATTTCACCACCTGTTTTGTTTTGAATGCCACATGCACTCAGATACAGAGCCTTTAGTTTAGTCATTTTATTATTTTTGTTACCTCTATAGTTATCTACTGATTTGTGGTAAGATTTGTAATCTCTATTCTTTATTGATCGATTTTTTATCATTTCCCATATTCTAAACTCAACTCACTATTTAGTTTCAAACCATCTCTACTTCTCAAGTTATGCAGTTCACCAGGACACTAGTCCCAGCACAATTAAGCTTCTATCATCTTGACGGTACAGTCCCCACTTGGCTGAGTACAGGCACCGGTACCCCACAACTACGATGACTATACAGTCTTTGAGCCAGGTATTCATTTTTCTATTTTATTTGCCCAATGTCAATTGCATATGACTCAGGTAATAATCCAGAGAATATTTTCTTTGAAGTTTTGCTTCTGAATTTGATGCCATGCTCTCATATTGATTATGCAGAACCTCTTTCCGTGTTGTTGTTGTTGCTAACGAAGTTGACGTGTGATGCAGAGTGATGCCGGCAGCGTGGGTTCAATTCTCACATCGGCTGAGTTTATCATGATGGACTCTCCTTCTCAACCTCTCTCCTTGCTTGAGGCATAGTGACTCTCAGGTTAAACTACCACCAGTTGTTTCTCTCGAATGAGACAGCGGTCCTATGATGCAGTGGGGACTACGGTGACATAACTTTGGTTGATATCTATGTGAACTGTGATGAGTGAAACCTCCCCCTCCCCAGGTTCCTCTTCAGCCTCCAGCAGATATTCTGAACCCTGGCATCAGGCAGGCAACCTAGCCATCTGGACGAGCCCTTACATTGTCCCCTATACCACTACATACCTTTCTGCTTCTCTGACTAAAATAGTTTCTTGATTCAAAGTACCATGGTCAGTTGTTTCATCTACTTTGCTCACACCTGTTGGACAACGAGAAAGACTGAGGCTTTTGTTCTTCCAAGTCTCCTTACCTGCTTCAGCTGTGGTCACACTCTCCTGTTTCTGACCACTGACCAAATTAAAAGACCATATTCTAACAAATGTGACCACTTTCTAGTTCAAAATGTCCAGGGAATGTTCCTGTTCCCTGATGTATCACAGTGCAACCTCAACCTTAGTGACTCAGAGGCAAAACTCCTATAAACTGCAAATCTGTTTGCCCAGGAAGTTTGTTAGTAAAACTTCAGAAGGAAAATCCAAGGACCAGTTTGCAAAAATGTTTGATTCCCTACTCCCTTAGTGGTGATGTTTAACTCTAAGGGGCAGTGCAGCCAATTATGTGAGTCCCAGAGCCAATGAGCTACTCTGTCAACTCCATCTCCTCATGGAGATGCTTCATCATTAACACTCTATTGAGGATTCATGTTTGGAGGGAGAGAAGGTACCAAATTCATCCTTTTGATCTTTCAGATCAGAAACATTTTTGAGTGTCCAATATGATTAAAGAATCACTGATCCAGCTGTTTTCCTGAAAACACCTTTGAATTCTCATTGATTCCTGAATAAACTGCATCTGCAAAGATGCCTGTGGTAACTGCTTGTATTAGTGATATTTGTCTTCAAACTGCCAGGATGCTGATTGAAAGCAATCTTGAATATTTCATAACTATCCTTTTTCTTACATGAATTAATGAAAAACATTGTTTTTTTCCCCCACAAATAAACTCTACAGAGAAAGTTTGGGTTATTTAGAAGTATAAATACTCACACTTTCCTATTTCAAACAATTTTTAAAAATGGTTGTTTATATTAAAGAAACACAGTTCTATTTTCTTTTCTCAAACTAATATAGCGAAAGCATATATAATGTAATTTGGCACTTCAGTAACTGGATAAAACATTTACTTTTAGATTGTGACTGTTGGACTGATTGGAACAACAGTGGAAAAAGGCTCTTCCAAACCTCAGTTCTCACATTTGTCTTGGTTGGGCTGGAAAGGTCTCCTACTGAGTATCACTGGGGGAAAAAAAAATCACTTCCCTCCTTTCCTGATCTCCTATTCGAAAGCCTGCAGCGAGGCATCACTGAGCCCAGGGGCCATCTGAGGTATCAAACAAAAGTGACAGATATTTTTCCACATCTGTAAGAAAGTCAACAGGTTCTGGTTTTGGTTATAGCAGCAGAGATAATCCGGAGTCAGAGGGACAATAATTTCTAGATGGGGCATCTCTTAAGTATGTTGCCCAGACCTTTGATTTGGTGAATCAGCAGTAGGCTGACAACATCCTCCAGCATAACCATGGGAGTCACCATTTTACCTGCCTCTCTATGACTAATATGCGGAGGTGAGCTGACCTGCCTTCCAGTGAGAAAAGGAGACAGTGAGGTCTGCAGATGCTGGAGATCAGAGTTGAGAATTGAGTTGCTAGAAAAGCACAGCGGGTCAGACAGCATCCGAGGAGCAGGAAAATTGATGTTTTGGGCCAGAGCCCTTCATCAGGGATGAGAAAAATCTACTTTTCTGGTTTTGTTTCTTAACTTAGACTGCACATTGGTAGATTCTGCCCATCAATTCCATTATCTTCACAGGGTTGCCTTACCTACTGAATAGGTTAGATTAGAGTGGTGCTGCAAAAGCACAGCAGATCAGGCAGCATCTGAGGAGCAGGAAAAAAGTCGACGTTTCGGGCAAAAGCCCTTCATCAGGAAACTCTGGTTTCCAACATCTGCAATCTTCACTTTTGCCTTACCTATTGAATATTTATTGCATTTAACATTTTTATTATCAAACAGACAGTCATCCAATCTAACTGAAAGCTGTATGCCTTACAATCCTGAAGTGTCGGATTTGAATCCCATAGTCATCTGAAAGTCAAATCTGATCACATAAACTGCAATGGGTTTTGTCAGTTTTTTGACCATCTGCTAATAAAGTGCCTTTCTTTAGTTTACAGTGGAAGTGGCAGGGAAAGCAAAAAAAAAGTCTCAAAAATATAGCCACTGCTTGTTCTGAACTAAGGAGCCAATCAAGCTTCAACCATGGTTTAAGGTATGGGTACCAAAGTAAAACAGGAGTCTGGTCAGTTATTGGACCCTCCTGATGCTTCAGATAAATACATTTAGGTTAATTGTAAGTATAGAGAAAGCCAAATCCCAAATGTTTGTTTTATCCTACGTAAAGGTGGTATAGATATGAATGGCTTTATTAACTGTGTACATAAAGATTTCCTTTCATGAATAAAATGTATATTTTCAATAAAAACAAAAGGAACAGATCATGCTTTCCAATGGTTTAGGGTAAGTCACACTGCAGCCAATAGTATGGTATATTTCTTTCTGCTCGATACAGTAGATTGAATCGGGTTACTTTACCATTTAGGTATTGGAAGGGAACGTGAAGTCAAAAATTGGGCAGTAGACAAAAAACAGCAACATAAAGATTTCTCGTCAGATTTCTTTAATAAAACAATCTGTTGTAGTTAATGAAACCATAATTATTTTGACACATGTTCAATTTTCACATAATTGAAAGCCAATTGAAAATTGAACAACAAAATGAAATAAGGATTTATTCTGGTATTTAAGGGCAGAACTTTAACCCAGCTCAGCCAACTTTCCAACTGTGGCTCAATTGGAAACACTACTGTCTTGGAGAAACATGGGCCCAGATTCAAGGGATTGAACACGAAGTTCAAAGTTGACACACTGAAGAACATAGAACATAGAAAAATACAGCGCAGTACAGGCCCTTCGGCCCTTGATGTTGCACCGACCGAAGCCTACCTAACCTACACTAGCCCAATAACCTCCATATGCTTGTCCAATGCCCGCTTAAATGACCATATAGAGGGAGAGTCCACCACTGCTACTGGCAGGGCATTCCATGAACTCACAACCCGCTGAGTAAAAAAATCGACCCCTAACATCTGTCCTATACCTACCACCCCTTAATTTAAAGCTGTGTCCCCTAGTAACAGCTGACTCCATACATGGAAAAAGGTTCTCACTGTCAACCCTATCTAAACCCCTAATCATCTTGTACACCTCTATCAAATCTCCCCAAACCTTCTTTTCTCCAATGAGAAAAGTCCCAAGTGCCTCAGCCTTTCCTCATACGATCTTCCTACCATGCCAGGCAACATCCTGGTAAACCTCCTCTGCACTCGTTCCAATGCCTCCACATCCTTCCTGTAGTATGGCGACCAAAACTGAAGTGATATTCTTTCAAAAGATGTTGACTTTCAAATGAGGCATTGAAGTCAAAGCCTCATCTACTTCCTTGGTCATATGCATGAGAGTTCACTATTCTGAAGAAGAACTGAAGAGTTATTAAATATTAATCCATTAGTTAAAATCAAGACAACAAATGACAGCATGGCTGTTTGTGAAAATTTGCAGAATTAGCTGCATTGTTTCATACATTATTACAGTGATTACACTGCAGAAGTATTTCGCATTGAGGGCCAAGTGTTTCAAGATTTCCAATGATTATAATAAATAATACATGCACATTTTTCTTTTGTTATACACCTGTAAAAGCAGGTACATAGCTAGAACTGCTGTGCAATCACTTGATGTATTCTTACTTAATTCTCAATGCTCATCATAACTGGGCCTTTTTTGTTTGGAAGGCAGAGAGCAACCTGCCCAATATAGAAGTCCAACACCAATGTGTCCTGTTTAGCACAGTTCTAAAAGAAGAAGAGGTTGCCTTAATGGATTCAAAAATGCTCTTTACTGGTGCCAGGAAGAGCAAGACTGGTCATTGACAACTCAAGGGAAGTCAAAGCCCAGATTTTTCAAGCCACTTTTGATGTTGGAGCAGAGGTGGAATGGCTTGAAAAACATATCTGACAAAACCCAATTCTGGGATTCGCACCCCTATTCATGTTTCTAGCAATTCTTACCAGCATGGGATCAGTCCACATGCAACACTACCAGGCACGGACATTTCAGACCTCCATAATTCAATTGAGTTTGGCTGGTTTCTGAAGGTGATATGGTCCTTAACTTCCTAATGGAATTGCAACCAGTCGAGATTTTGGAAACTCAAGAAGAATTATACATTTAATATTTCCATTGAAAACATTGCTGATGGAGTCGTCAATCAAATACAGGCATCGAAAACCTCACAAAGAAAAGCATTAAGCCACTTCACATCTTTCAATCTTCTTCAAGGGAACACATGGGTATTGAGAAACCTCTTCAAATATCACAGAGATGTCAATTAAACAAAGCTAGCACTAACCTGTACAACTGCATAAATAAACCAGTGCCGAGTTGTATTCATTAGACATTCTTGAAATTCATTCAAGTATTCATAATAAGACCATCTGGCAACTGTATCAATATGAGCAAGTTCAGCAGATGGCTAGACATCTATTTCTCAATATGCCCTCACTGTGAATGTTTTGCTGAGCTCCAAGAATGGATAATGGACTTAATTACTTTGCAATAATTCCAATTTCTTTGAGAAGGTTTGTCAATGCCTTTTTTTTTTGTTGCACAAGATAAAGAGATATGAACTGACTAAAAGTTATCCTAATGGATTAAAGCTTTTCTCAATGGAGCTTCATGTTTGTTTGACAGCTTTATGAGAAATTAAGGAGACCATCAATTTCAAATGAATTTTTAAATTTGTATTTTTCTGAACATTTCAAAACTTGACAGTGCTATTGCATAGTTAATTAATTGTGAGCCTAAAGCATATTTGGCAAGTGGACATGGACAGGATTTGGAAACATGGGAAATATGAGAAAAAAATGGAAGGGACATGGGAAATCGGATGTAACTTTAGGGGTACGTGGGAGATATGAGGGAGTATATTGGGGCAATGGGTAAAACGTGAAAATATGAAGGAAAATGGAAGGGCATGGGAGATATAGAAGTTAATTTGAGCATGAGAAATAAGATGAACATGGGAGGTTCACGTGTAGATGAGTAGTCTTTGGTTAGTTGGAGGGGGAGGAGAGGGTAAGCAGACTAGAAACTCTAACAACCAGGATTACTACTTAGTTATTATCCCAATAATTTGCAGTGGGCCTTCTGACTTGTCTGACTTACTACCTAACTACCTCCATTGCAGAATAGGGCCTTATTTCAGAAGTGGGAAACCCATCTTCAGCCCATACCCACTTCCCTGACATGAGAATAAGCAGCAACCTTCGCCAGGAAGGACAGAGAGATGTGGGGTTGAAAAATTCACAATTCCTAACACCTATCTTTTTACAGCCTGGCATACACCATTTGAATGCTTCAGAAATTGCCGCAAAGTGCAGTGGAGGCCGGGACGCTAAATGTCTTCAAGGCAGAGATTGATAGATTCTTGTTGTCTCTAGGAATTAAGGGCTACAGGGAGAATGCGGGTAAGGGGAGTTGAAATGCCCATCAGCCATGATTGAATGGCGGAGTGGACTTGATGGGCCGAATGGCCTTACTTCCACTCCTATGTCTTATGGTCTTATGGTCTAATGGAAATTGCCATGCCGTTTAGTATTGGTCAGGGATCTAGTCCAAAGAATAGGGACAACCATTTTTATATGGAGTTATGATCCAGGTATTAATTGTTAAAAGATTTTGTGAACTAAGTTATATTTACATCTTGAACTTAGCCCACTACTATATTTTGATTTGGAATGTAAATCAGTGAAACTCACTTTCTGCAAGATTCAGATTATCGCATTGTACCAATTCACTGCTCAAAAGATGTCCCATACTTCACTGGTAGCCACGATACCTGTATCATCTTTAAAAGCCTATGCCCTGCACAGATGCTGATTTTTATCCCAGTCATGGCAAATAGGAGGAAGTTAGTGACTTGCTGCACAGGCAGTGACCCAGAGGAGGTCCTACTGGATGAGGTGGTGCAGAGCCAGGACTTCCTGCTCCTCCAGTAGCTGAGGCCATGCTACCAGACTATACCAGCAATGTCCAAGGTTACTACCCAGACTCATGTAGTCTCAGCCATCCAGGGGAAATCCCAGCACTGTAGGAAGAAAGGCAATGACCTTCTCCGCTCCACCAGCAAAAGTGCCCTCATAACTCTCTTAGTCTACTACTGTACCCACTTCTCACCAAGGCTCATAATGTGCACTCTCACTATTACAGATGACATCTTCCCTCACTGACTCTGACCCACCCCCATCATAGACACCACTGCTTATCCTTGGCATTGCCTAAATACTCACTCAGGTCACCTCTCCAAAGCTAACAGTTGGTTAGCTTCCATTCCCCACTTCTATCTGCCACTGTAATATCTGTTTCTCTTTCATTCCAGCAAGAAAACAGTGCGCCAGAGGGCAAAAGAACTCAAGACAGGTGGTTGGCTACCCAACATTCAGCTCCTCTCCCATTATGTGGAAGCCTCCTGAGACCGATTCCCCAAATAGCTACCTGACCATATGTCCAAGCCCTTAGACGGATATCGGAGCAGACCTTGACTTACTGAGCTCGGAACATCAGACTGAAGGCTATCCCCTTGGTTTGGCTGAGGCCTACTGACAACCATGACAAGATTCCTCCTTTTATGCCTATGCTAAATATCAAGTCAAGGCAGAAGTATCTCCGGCTGAAAGGACAAGGTACAAAAGGACACAACAGGGCAATATAAGGCAGGGATGCTGTGAGAATCCAGGTGGGCTTAAAGTGAGTGAGCACTATGAGAGTGATCAAAGTTGCAGCCTGGTCTAGTCCATTAGCTGGCAGCATATCCCTAAGTGCACTATGTCCTTGAAGCAGTATCACAATGATAGTTGCCAGTGCAGTCTAAGACAAAGTGCAAAAGTGCTTTATAAGTGGATTGGAAATCCCCATGAGGGTTCTTACAGGATGGCACATATTGAATGCCAAAGTTCTTGGATGTGGGGTGTAAATGGCTGCTGTCCACACAGCATACCCTGACATGTTGGTGTTTGGTGTCTAAATCAGAGGGCTGTTGGAGCAAGTGCAATCTGCCAGGTACTGCAGCCTAGTTTCCATGTCCAGCTTTCTTGATGTCTGCCTTGTTCAGAGCATTTGTTGAGATAGGAAGCTGAATATTAGTGAGGTGAATGGGTCATTAACAAGACATTTAACAAGCAATAAACCCCCTTACAAGTGATTACTCACAACTACCATCTAAGTAATGAGAACCCTTTCATTTTTTGTTTGTTTTTAATGAGAAACTGGAAACTGACTGAATTCAAAAGGCTTCATTGAATAGCTATAAGCCAAATATGTAAAGTCTTCATTGCACGCTTCCCTCAGAGTTCTGCAGGACTTTATCAAAAGGGCTTCAAATTGCCACCCATCAACTCTTGGCCCAGCACTTTCACATATTCTGGCATGGACCTTCACATCTGGTTGAGGGCCTAAGAAAAGACATCTTGCACTGCTTACCATCAGAGGAACTTAGACTTGGAAAAGCTATAGGAGTCCAGCTTTAATAATGCACCAAAATTGAAAGTGGGGATCAACTTGTGCCTCAAGCTCCAGATTATGGTCTAATGCCACAAAGAAAATGTAATTAAACATAGATTACACAGTCCCCAAAGGCTGCGTAGAGAATTTTTCTGACAGAACAGAGTTTCTTCTCTGTGAAGCTGAACTCATGAATCTGTACAACACCTTCCCCTTCCCCTCCCACCCCCCACCCCCCACCCCCAGCGTAGAGGAGGGATCCTTTGTGTAATTGCAGTGCACAGAAAGTTTTGGGCCCTCGTTCTTCTTTTGCTTGATAAATTCTGATTTTTTTTTTCTTTGACCTTTCACAACTAATGAATGTGTTCCTCAAGTATCAAATGTCCCTCAATCAGATTAAAAGCTGGCTCAAATCACTATTTTAAACTCCTGACTAATACCTTCCATAGAATCGTTAGAGTGTGGAAGTAGGCCAATGCCACCCATTGAGTCTATGCTAACCCTCTAAAGAGCAACTCACCCAGACCAACCACCCTACCCTACCCTATCCCTGTACCTGTGCTTCCCATGGCTAACATAACATCCCTAGATATTATGGCAATTTAAGCATGGCCAATCCACCTGAACATCTTTGCACTGTGGGAGGAAACAGGAGCAGCTGAAAGAAACCTATGCAGATACAGGCAGAATACGCAAACTCCAGACAGATAGTCCCCCAAGGTTGGAATCGAACCAGGGTTCCTGGTGCTGAGGCAGCAGTGCTAATCACTGAGCCACCGTACCATCCTCGACTGTATTCCTCAAGTATCGAATGTCTGTCACCCTGATTAAAAGCAGATTCAAAGAACTATTTTAAACTCACAACTGCTACCCTTGTTGGTGTGACAGCCAAGAGATACTCAAGATATGAGGTAAGATTTAGAAAGATTACAGAACAGGATTGCATTCAGTTGAATAATTTAACAAGAGCCTTGCTTCTCCATTGGAATGGACAGCATGACACACATTGAGATGAATTTCTAAACAGGTAGTGTATTAAGGATTGTGGTCAGTAGGTGGTGTTTCTTGTATCAAAAAGGATACAGTTATTGGATTTATCTGTTACTAAGTGTCTTGTTTTCTGGGCCTACTAATCATGGGATGACAGTAGGAAATGATGAATAGGTTGTGATGAGTATGAAGAGGTAATGATACAGTAATATATTACTATAATGTACTAGAACACTCATTCTATATAAATGTAATCAGTTAAAATATTAGCTTCCAATGTGAAATAAAAGCTGATGTTATTTTCCTTCAGAACACCTGAATTTAACTTCCTATAAAGGTAAGTTTTCATAAAATCTACAACTGGAAAAATTTTAAAAATGCATTCCAAATTAAATAAAACAAACTTCACAACTTTTAATTAAATTCATCTCAGAAAGTATCCCAGGCTAGGCCTTACAAGAGCAGGAAGCACGCATTGTGGTTCAGTATATTCTCAAAAAATAAACTCACTCAGGATACATCAGAGATACTTGATGTGATATTGCTTTTTGTACCACAAGTGTACAAAACTGCTGGTTAGGCTTGTTTACGTTTCCTGTGAGAGAGTACAATGCACTACAAAGCAGTGGAAGTAAAGTTGGAATAAATGCTTTACTGTTGTTAACATCCTAAGTCTGGTAATGTACATGCATTTAACTAAATAGAAAATAAGACAAGTGGGGATTAGCTGCATATAGTGGAAGGACAGTCATGTAATGGTAATGTTTCTGGGATAACGCTCTTGAGACACTAGTTCAAATCCCACCCCAGCACCTTGGGGAGTTTAAATTCGATTAATTAATAAATCTGGAATAAAATGTTAGTCTCATTATTGACATCATGAAATGAACAGATTGTCATAAAACCCAGCTGGTTCACAAATGCCCTTCAGCGGATGAAATCTACCATCCTTAGACCCATAACAATGTGTTGGACTCTTACTGCCCTTTGAAATGACCTAGCCAATCAGTCAATTATCAAACTGTGAAAGAAACATAGCAGCGATTTAAGACGACAGCTCACTGCAACCTTTTCAAGGATATTTTGGGATGGATTTAAAAAATGCTGAACTTGCCAACTGCAATCACAGAATCCTTAGTGTGGAAGCAGGCCATTTGGCTCATCTAGTCCACACCAACCCTCCAAAGAGCATCCTCTCCAGATCCAAGCCTCTATTTATCCCTGTAATCTCACATATCCCATGGCTAGCCCATCTAGCCTACACATCCCTGGACACTGCAGAATGTTCAATCCATCTATAGTGCACATTTTTGGACTGTGGGAAGAAACCAGAGCAAATCCACACAGACACAGGGAGAATGTGCGAACTCCATGTAAACGATTGGGTAGAATTGAACCCAGGACCCTGGTGACGTGAGGCAGCAGTGCTAATGACTGAGCCATCATGCTACTCGCATTCTAAGAATGGAATTATCACATCTGGAATGAGATGTCAAAAATTCTCACAATTAACAAGTTAAAATAGAATGCATAAAAACTGTCCTCGTCGACGTATGTTATGTTGCTAAAAACAGTGTGGGAAAATGATTGGCTAAAATTGTCTTCTACATCAGCTGTTAATATTAGAGAGGAATTCTGTGCTGTAAGAAATATATGCAATTAATTTGCATCAGCAAAAAGAGCATTTTTATCACATCTCTTAAAGACCCAGAATATTCTTCACAAACAATTTGAGTGAACAAATGAGAACAGAATTATAGATTTTTGTTTCTTGAGGATGGTCAACTGAAGGGCACCACCTCCAGTATTTGAGACCGTGCTTAGTTCTCTGTTGAAGCATCAGCTTAATTTAAGGCCTGGAATAGAAGCTGAATGTACCCTCTAAGTCACAGCTAACAATACAATAACTGATAAGGAACGATCTTTTCATAACATTAAAGCAAGCAACAAACTCGAGTCAAATTTTCAAATATCTAACAAATGATGATAGTATTATTTACATGGCCAAAAGAAATGCACTAAAACAATCCAGAAACATCCAAAATACTCCCCGCTATTAATAAATAAATCGACAAGAAAGTATTTCTAAATGAAACAAATGCAATTTTAACGTCCTTTCTTGTCAGTAAATGACACTGCTTGCTCTATTCCAATAAAGAGGTCTCCTGTTTCATGATTACCAATTAACCAAGCTCAAATCACATTTCTTTTCCAAAAGCAAAAGAAATGCATGGCACACTTCAAATCTTATAATCTAAAATATTAAATCATACACAATATGTAAAGTGCAACAGTGATCAGGGAAAAACAGGAAATGTTATCACCAGATGGAAAACTGGTGGCAGCGGCTTTAGCTGTCTGTTAAACAATCTGTTTGATTTTCCTTTCCACTGAAGGGAACTGAATATTGATTGAGTATCTAATATGTTGCTGAGGTACTACCACCAGTTTTTCAAGCAGCAGAAAAAGTTAATATGCAACCCATGGTCTTCAAAAGGGAGTGCATGAGCATGGTCAGGAGTGTCCAAGTGACGTGCAAAAAAGTAAAATGCACAAAATCTACAAAAATCAAATCATCCCTATGCATCCATGAACAGAATTAACATGGAAATCCAGCTTAATAAAACAGAACTATACAGAACTATAGATCTAGTAACCACATCATGATGCTGTGCCCTGTTCACCTTTTAATAACTGCAAGATCTTAATTATGTAAGATGTACCCTCTGAAACTGGATAAAATCAATACCCTAATGTAAAGCACTCACTGCAGAAGCAGTTAGAACAGAAATCAAACGATAACCAAAGCAAATTATGCAGATCATACAACCTTACAGCCTATCCAGCAGAGCCTCTCATCACAAAGTAAGGAATCTTCAGTGAAAATGTCTGGATGTGGCACATAAATTTTAAAAAGGCTATCAAATATCTCACATGCAAATGAATGTCGACCTAACAAATCACAATGGGAGAGATCTTCAACTGCTGACTGCCTATTTTTTGCCTGATGAGATGAATGGCCAGTGTTTGAAAGTTAGCTGTTTAACTTGACAGGTCGATTGAAATGCTACCTACCCAATTTAATTCTCAGGCAGCCTTTTAAAGGGATAAGCATGCCTAATGGGAGGAAGCATAACTACATGAATCCAAGCATCACTTCCAAGGCTGAACAACCAAATCAGTGGTGCTCGGGGATTATGAAGAATTAGCCTGTTTTTTTTAAAATTCTGATTTCTGTAGGATCAATAACTAAAGGGTGCTCCTCCACTTCACCACCACCCCCCCTCCCCCCAATCATGGTGCACAACCCTCCACCCAACTCCGCCTTGACTTGTTAGCTGATTTAGAATGAAAGAAGGCTGATCTCAGTGGTTAGCACTGCTGCCTCACAGCGTCAGGTACCCAGGTTCAGTTCCAGCCTCCAGACTATATGCGTGAAGTTTGCACGTTCTCCCCGTGTCTGCGTAGGTTTCCTCTGGGTGCTCTGGTTTTCTCCCACAGTCCAAAAATGTGCAGGTCAGGTGAATTGGCCAGACTAAATTATCTATCATGTCCCGGGATGTGCAGGCTAGGAGGGTTAGCAATGGGATAAATGGGGTTAGAGGGTGGAGGATCTGGATGGGATAGTCTTTGGAGAGTCAGTGTGGACTGGATGGGCGAATGGCCTGCTTCCACATTGTCGGGATTCTATGATCTCCCAAAATTCTGACAAGTACATGAATTATTGACAATCTTTGTATCAGGCACCTACAATTACTTTTAGTTTATTCTAACTGTTAACTAAGGATTGTGTCTTATATACCCTCACCCAATTAACTTCTGTTGATCTCAGCCTTGAAAGTTTTAATTGATGCAACATCCATTGCTGTTTGATGGAGATGGATCTAGATTTATAAAATCCTTGTGTAAGATACTGTTTTCTGAATTCATTCTACATTAGTTTCTAATTATAAGTTGCTGTCTCCCTATTCTCTACTCCAAAAGGAAGTCATCTTTTTCTAATACGTACTGCTCCTGAGCTAAAAGGAGGTCATGTTCCGCTATACCCTTGTGTAATTGATTGTTTAGGCATGTTATGAATTTATCCATTGGCTTATTACTATATTGCAGAAAATGATTCCAAAACACAATCCAAACATTATATACATGTCCATTATTCAAATAGAATTCCACTTATTTAGTCATTGTAGTCATTAATGGGCGGCACGGTGGTTAGCACTACTGCCTCACAGCGCCAGAGACTAGAGTTCAATTCCCGCCTCAGGCAACTGTCTGTGTGGAGTTTGCACATTCTCCCAGTATCTGCATGGGTTTCCTCCAGGTGCTCCGGCTTCCTTCCACAATCCAAAGATGTGCAGGTTTGGTGAATTGGCCATGCTAAGTCGCCCGTAGTGTTAGGTGAAGAGGTAAATGTAGGGGAATGGGTCTGGGTGGGTTGCTCTTCGGAGAGTTGGTGCGGACTTGTTGGGCCAAAGGGCCTGTTTCCACACTAAGTAATCTAATCTAATTTAAAGTAATCTAATTGTGGGGCAGCGACCAGGGTCACACTCTGAACTGATCTTGAATTACAAGGTGATTTGAACACTTGTCAGTTTTTTTCACGTGTTGCCAGTTTTATTTTTAGGAAGTAGTTGACCAGCTTTGACTAGTTTTCAACATCAGCATCTTTGCAATAGGGCAGAGCCAGGGTGGTGAGTGGGGGCAGTTGGCCAGAGGAGTAGGTGAGGTGCAAATTGTTGAAAAGGACTTATGAATGTTTGTTATGCAGGAATATATCTTGCAGCCAATCAAAACATTCATTATGGTAATTGTAAAGAAGATTTACTTTCAGTCAAAAAAACATAAATTTTCCACATCATTAACTAAGACAGAAAAGATTTATTAATGTGTTGCATACAATGCAGACTTTCTTTTAACAAAAAAAGTAGAATTTATGTTCTTCTGGGATTTTCATGAAACAATTGCTGGTAGTTAAACAACAGAAATATATAGTTTGCGTTAATTTTATTTTGCTCTTTGCATTCTGTGAAAAAGGGTAATTGACAAACAAGTAAAATACTGATATTGATTGCAACACAGCCAAATCAATAGTACAAATACCTTTTGTGTGTTACTTTCCATGAGCATTAGGAAGCAAAGATTAGCAGTTCACTGGGGCAGTGTCAAAGTGTTTTACAACACATACATTGGAAGGAATATGACAAAGTAATTATACGAGAAACTGACAGCTCCAGTGACATGCAATAACAGTGGCAAAAATAGCAAGACCATTTTTGATTTTGGGGCTCTAACAAGAAATAGCATATCAACTGCCCCATTATGCAGAGAATCATAAAACCTTGCAATATACAATGAGCCAATTCCACCTATTGTGCCCATTACAGATTTTTGAAAGAATCTAGAATTCTAGAATCTGATTAGTCTCACTCTCCTGTTCTTTCTCCATATTTTTCCCCTTTCAAGTCTTTATCCGATTCCCTTCAGAATGTTCTTAGTTCATCCGTTTCTACCATCTGTTTAGGAATTTTATTCCAGATCATGACGACTTGCTATGTTTAAAAAAAAATCCTTATCTCATCTCTGGTTCATTCCATAATCACCTCATATCTGTGCCTTTGAATTATCAACCTTCCTGCCCAAAAAAACATTTACTTTTATTGAGACACCTCATTGTTTTGAAAAATTTCATTAAAGGTCCCCTCAACCTGCGGTCACCTCAATAAAGAAATAAGCATAATGGGCAGCTGAATTAATATTGCTGATTTACAACAAAAAACTAAAGTCAAAATTACTATCTGAAATTCAGAAAGACCTGGACACTAACTTGAATAGGCTACGTCACAGAGGAGGCAATGGCTGAGAGCTGGACTGTTGATCCAGAGGCCTGGGCAAAGTTCTGGAGACCCAATTTTGAATCCAAACACAATAACTGGAATTTAAATACAATATTAATTTGGAAATAAGAGTATAATAGAAAATAGAACATAGAAAAGTACATCACAGAACAGGCCCTTCGGCCAATGATGTTGTGCCACGGATTATTCCTAATCTAACCTAACCTACATACCCCTCAATTCACTGCTATCCATGTGCATGTCCAGCAGTCATTTAAATGTCCCTAATGACTCTTCTTCCACCACCACCTCTGGCAACACATTCCATGTATTCACAACTCTGTGTAAAGAACCTACCTCTGACATCTCCTCTATACTTCCTCCTAATATCTTAAAACTATGACCCCTTGTGCCATTCAATGCTCCCTGGGGAAAAGTCTCTGGCTATTGACTCTATCCATGCTTCTGATTACCTTGTATGCCTCGATTAGGTCACCTTTCTTCCTCTTCTTCTCCAGAGAGAAAAGTCCAAGCTTAGTCAACTTCTCTTCATAAGACAAGCCCTCCAGTCCAGGCAGCATCCTGGTAAATCTTCTTTGCATCATCTCCAAAGCCTCTGTATCTTTCCTATAATAGGGCGACCAGAACTGGACACAATATTCCAAGTGTGGTCTCAGCAGGGTCTTGTAGAGCCACAGCAAAACCTCGCGGCTCCTAAACTTGATCCCCCTGTTAATGAAAGCTAAAACACCATATGCTTTCTTAACAATCCTATCCACTTGGGTGGCAACTTTGAGGAATTTATGCACTTGAACACCAAGATCCCGCTGTTCCTCCACACTGCCAAGAATCCTGTCTTTAATCCTATATTCAGCATTCAAGTTCGACCTTCCAAAATGCATCACTTCACATTTATCCAGGTTGAACTCCATCTGCTATTTCTGGTGACCATAAAATCATCTACTTGGTTAAACTTTTAAATATGAGGTTTCTCTTTGAAAGCATTTCTAACCAGAGGTCAGCCCAACTGATTGGCCAAGTAGATAGGACCATTCAACCTGCAATCCAGAAAGAGAGAGGAAATTGGAGAGAACTTGGGGTTCTGGGCCAAAGCATTCCTGGTCCTCATATAAGCACAAACTGTGTTTAAGGGCAATTTGTTTCTCCTCAAACTTGTCCTCACCTCCCTTCAGCTAATAGATTTCCCGAAGCCTGGGAAAAATGGCTGGTCAAGGTTAAACCTGTAAAGTATCTTAAAACTGAAACAAACACAGAGGATGATGGAGAAACTCCGGAGGACTGGCAGCATTTGTGGAGACAGAAATAGTGCTAATACTTCAAGTCTCTCTCTATGGAAGCTGCTAGACCTGCTGAGTTTGTCTCACACTCTCTGACGATTTCAAATTTCCAGCAGCCGCAATGTTTTGCCTTTATTCGACAGCTTCAACTGACGCTGCCAGACATATCCTAATATTTAAATAATCAGCTTGTCCACTGAGAGTTCATGGTATTCCTGTTCTTTGCCTCACCTCCTTTAAACATGGAACCAGGTGGGATTGGGGAGGTGGGGGTGGAGGTGGAGACAGTATGAGAGACAGTTTTACTTTCTAAGTAAAGCTTTATCCCAATGCCCGTCACGGGCTGAATGGCTTGTTTTTGCAACATATAAACCTTCTGTAAACATTTGTTTAGTTGTTAATATTCATCTCATGAAGGGGATTGGTGGAGAAGAGTAGAGGGAACAGATCTCTGAATTTATATTTACTACCCAACCTGGGAGACCCACTTGAGTTGCCAAGGACAGTAAATCTGACACAATAACCAGAACAGCAACAGCAAGGAAATGGAAAAAACTGACAAGGGTCATAAAAACAGCATCAAAATTGCATCTTTTTGTTGATGCTTAAGCACAGAATTTGCTGCACCGAATTTCAGGTGTAAAAGAACAATATTACAAATGTGCCAAATGTATAACTAGCCTCACCACAGAATTTGTAGAGCCCTAGATGGATACATTAGGCTACTTAGATGTACAAAATAGTAAATGCATTTTGTTTGTGGACACCCTCTTTGAGTAATGAGTCAATGGGCAGACATCGTTTATAAGAATAAACTAAGACTTTTTGTAGAAATATCAGGAGCATTAGTCTTCTCTTACTTCACAGGGGTTGCCAACGCAATACCATCCCACTAAAATCCATGCTCCAGCTCCCTGCCCTTCATCCCAATCTGGCAATTTCCCTGAGAGTTGGGTCAACACTAATGTCTATCCTTGCACAAGCTGGTGTTTAAGGTGTAGCCAGCATCAGGTACACATGCCAACATTGAAAAAGGATATTCAAGGATGCATTAATTTTTTGTCCATTTGACTTGTTCAGCATGGAGATAGAACCTATGGACTAACTTCTGGGCTTTAAGATTTGTATGTTGATACCAGAAATAGAAGATGAAATTGTCTAATTTTCAAGTGTTTTGATTCTAGTGCTTGTTTGTTGGAATTCGCCAATTAAAAGGCCTCTTCTGGAAGTGCATTACAACTAACAGTGATACAGTCATCCAATGAGTGGACCCTCCGTGACTGCCATTAGGATTCCACACATAGAAAACATTTTTAACAAAATATTACTGAAAATCTTGGAACGAAGTCCTTCCAAAGTTATTTCAGAACTCTTGTACCCAAAGACAAATCAAGCAAAATTACTGCCCAAATCTGCTTAGAGTTTGCTTAAATGTTATTGCAGTAAATCTGGGACCTTTAATGTGCTCAAAACAGGATTTTGTTTTGCTAACTTAATACAAAAGTGGAGGATACCACATCAGAAAGAAATGGCTAAGCATCTGATATCATAAAGTGGCTCAGCTGCTATTGCAGTCCTTTTCAAGAATGCAGCATTGTGTAATCAACACTTCATTGATGAGCACAGTTATAACTTTGGATTTGCTCACTAAGCTTTCACCTGAGTTAGTGATGTCTTGTTTATCCAATACATAATGCATGTTAACTATATATTAGTTACATTCCATTCAACTAACCTGGTTATATCAAAAGAATTGCATTAAAAACTTTTCAGGCATAGCCTGCCTTTCATAAACTACATGTCAGTGTGAATTTATTGCTTTTGCTTTTACTACATGCTCTTAAATTGCTTCTCATTTAATAGAAACTGACATTCTTCCCCTGGCTTACTACAGATGTCAAAATTAAAGGCTGTTAATTCCCAGGATTATGCTTTTGACCTTTTATTAAAGATCAAAATAATATTAGCTACCTTTCACTTTTCTGCCATCGCTCCCATGCACACTGAGATTGTTCAACTTCATCATATAGTTCTTCCTTCTATCCTCTTTTTTCCATAGTAGTCTATCCATACATATTGTTGGCATATCTGAATACTTAAATATTCTGTGTTTTTTTGTATCTAAATAAATTGTCATTTATTTAAATAAATAAATAAATTCTAATTCTGAAAATGGGACATAACAGAAAATTCTGAAATATTCAACAAACAATACCTGTGCAAATGGAAACAGAGATAATGTTTTGAGTCCAAAAAGCTTTTGTCAGAATAGTTCAGCTGTTTAGCAGAAAATTGTCGTCAGAGATAATGCCAGCTAATCAATTCCAAATCTGAAATAAATTATTATGATGCACCAAGGATGAATTAAACAGTCACATCAATTGGTGAAGGAAGGTACAACAGAAAGAGAAGTATTAAGAAAAACCAAAGCATTTAACAAAATAAAGGTTGATTTAATTTAATTTCATTTCACAAGTACTGGTTACAATGGGAAACAAAATGGGTAAAATTCTAGAGATCCACTACTGCTCAGTCAGCACCTTAATTTAGTATAGTCATTACTTTTAATAAAATTATCTTAAATTTAGTCAGCATCTGAAAAAAGACAGTCGATTATTATTATTTCTAACTCACATCCTAATGAAGGGCCCCACAATGTGAGCCTATTGTTCACCAACATGTTGCTAAGTGGCCTAATGTTTATTTCCAATTCTTAGTTTTATTTCAGAATTCCAGCAATTATGTTTTTTTTCCTATTTTACCACATTTGTTTGTTACCTATTTATTTAGTTTCTTCATCTGCTCCTGTAGAATTAATTTTTGTTTTCATTTTAATTTTCTCTTCGTTTTACTTTTATTT
Organism: Chiloscyllium punctatum; assembly: GCF_047496795.1. Classification (NCBI taxonomy): domain Eukaryota; kingdom Metazoa; phylum Chordata; class Chondrichthyes; order Orectolobiformes; family Hemiscylliidae; genus Chiloscyllium; species Chiloscyllium punctatum. The sequence continues at coordinate 32,348,973 of NC_092739.1, read as the reverse complement.
GATGTCTTTATTTGACCTTTATGTCCTTCCTCCCTCATTCTGTCTAGTTTTAATGGATGGGGTGCCTTAGACAAGCCAGAACTTGCCATGGACTTGTTTCCTTTTTAGTGCACTTGAAGCAGAGCTGGATAAGATTATAACAAACAACCCATTCATAATAAAGCCTATTTAGTCTTCATGTTCTCAGGATAAATCATGGTTGAATCATAATTGATTATTAAGGACTGCTGAAGTGTGGAATGTACAAAAGAAAGCAAAAACTGAACAACGGAAAGGACCATATAATATTCCAAAATATTTTGCAGCAACTAACCAAAGAAGCTTTCTCTGGCATGAACAACAGTTTAAAATAAGGCCTGACAACTTATCACCTGATTCAAACTAATTTTCAGCCATACTGCTAGGATTACTCATTTATTTCAGCAACAACTACATGCATTTATATAGCATGTTTAACATGGTTAAACATCCAAGGCACTTCAAAGGCATGTTATAATTAGACACCAGCCACACAACAAGTTATTAGATGAACAAAAGATTTATCAACAAGATAGATTGTGAGGACAAACTTAGAGAAGGATGAAAAAAAAAGTTTTAATGTAGACATTGCAGAGCATAAGAGCCTAGGTAGCTGAAGCCATGAGCACCAATGGTAGCGCAATGGAAACTCCAACATATTGCCTATAAATTTATCATGTCATAGTGGTATTATTCACAGAGAGTTTAAAGGTTGAAGGCGTAAGTCTCACTGCAGAAACCTCTGAACAAAGATCCAGGCTAACAGTCCAATGCAGAGAGAGGGAGTACTTTCTGAGCTGCTTTTCTTTAGTTACACTAAAACTAAGGTCCTGTCAGATAGGTGCAAAAGATTCTTTGGCAGCACTCTCAAGAAAAAGGGGAAGTATTCCCAGTACCCCAGCTAATAGTGAATATTCGATCAGTACAACTGTGCAGATTATCCAGTCATTAACAAATTATTTGTTGGGCATGCAGTGTGCAAATTAGCTACTGCATTTCCAACATCACACTGCAAAAGGGCTTCAGTGGCTGATAGCAACTTGGTGGCATTTTGGAATTGTGAAAGACACTATAACACGCTCTTCTCTTTTACTGATAAAGATTCAAAACAAGGATGTTAGAGTGTTCTCGCAACTGCACAAAACATTTGATGAGAAATCTGAATCTTCCAACTGTATTGTTCTAATCTGTACTGGTATGAGCTGGTGAAAGATTATTGGCTTATAATCAGAATACTCATTGTTAAAATCTAACTTTATTCTTAAAAAAACTAACATATAAGTTTATTAGAAACATATTTTGGTGGTAGCACATAGGATGTAGTTTGGAACAGATATCAAGATGGAGGGATTCTGAAAGGTTATGTCATGTTTTAAGCAGCTTATTACAGCTAACAATGAATACCTTGAAGAATGTCTGTGATAGTTATTTACTTATGCGAAAAAACAAATTTGGAATGTCAAAGTCCCTCTAGGAGTTGAAACCTTGAGATCAGGTCGTCAATCAAGGATGAATGCAAAAAGCTGGATGACGATGTGATGCTCACTTGAAAGACCCTTGAGTGTTAAAGAAAAAGTGTGTTCAAGACATGATTATCAAAGTACTAAATGATTGAAAAGGGAGCAAGGATGTTATTGGGTTCAGACAGGCAATTGGAATTTAGAAAAGAACAAGACCAACTACAATCTTAATGATTGGTGTAACAAGGCTCAAAGGATCAAATATTCCACTCCAGCGTCTAAGTTCTATGTTGCTATAAGAGCCAAGATAAAATAGGCTCTTTCAGTTTTGTCTTTGAAGTGGAGAAAACTAGAAACTAATGGTCAAGAGGAGGAAGAGAGAGATAAACACAGAGCAAAAAAAAAAGTCCCACCTAGCCATAATACATGAAGTACTGCGTACCCCAACTTGCATCGCACTGCCTGACTTTATTGCTGTAGTTTTACCAAGAAGCTGATAAACTTGTGGAACTTGAAACTACTTAAAACAGTTCTCCAGTCTACTAAAATGATAATTTTACCTTTTATCATAGTCCCAGAGGATCACAGAGCTGCCCTCTCATTACAGAGAGACAGTTGGTGCTGAGTTTAACCTAAGGGTCACCAGGCTTCAGGTAAAAGGGAGATGTTGAGAAGGCAGAGCTTTCATTGACATAATAATTAGGGGTTCAAAACCTCCAAAATCAACACTGGGAATAATGGTGCATTATTTCATTAGGTCATGATTCAGGAGGAGATAGGTGAGAAGTTCTATGGTAAGTTTCATTGGCATTGTGGGTGTGGATGTCTGAAAATAATTTTGTATTCCTTGACCAATGTAGTTTTTTTTCTAATTTGTTGCCAGTCTTTGGAATTTATGGAGTGCACTAATGGCTTTGTGGCAGAGACTAAATGTCATATTTGTATGTTCTGATGTTTCCTGAGTAACAATTGATAGTTCACCAAGTAGCTGTAGAAAGGAACCGTACATATTGAGAAAATTCTAGGTTCAGTCTCAAACTTGTGCTGAGTTAGTTGATCTCAGTCAAGGTGGATTTCTGGTGTGACAACTGATTACCATCACTGAGCTACAGAAAGATAAAAATCAGGACTATGTTTCCCTCAGAGCGACGGAACCTTTTGACAATCACTGAAATTGAAACCATATCAACCAAGCTAGGGCTAATCAAACGGAGGACACTTCACTGGCTGGGGTACGTGCATAGGATGGAAGACAGCTATACTCCCAAGAACACTATATACAGGGAATCAGCCTGTGCCAAGAGGCCAGCAGGGTGCTTGAAGCTCCAATCAAAGATGCTGCCGTTAAAGACATGAAAGCCCTTAACAAACATGACCAAAGGGGGAATCTCGAGCTGATGACTGATGGAAATGGCAACACCGCAGATACCAGCAGGGAGCTCTGGAGCTCTGCCAACAAGACATCAGCAAAGATTCTCCTGCATCACTCGCAGGTGACAATGTTATGCGCGGCACAGGGAGGCAGATGTTGCCTTTCCAGAAATGGCTTGTGCAGCCATCAAAACAAATGCTGCAGATGATCTCACCCAAGTTTAGAAGACTGAGGGGACATCTCATTAAAACTTACAGATTACCAAGAGGCCAGGATAAAGTGATTGTGGAGATGATGCTTCCACCAGTAGGAGAAACAAGGACTGAGGGCACAGCTTCAGAGTGAACAGACAAACCTTTAGAACAGAGATGAGAAGGAATTTCTTCAGCTATGGGGTGGTTCATTGCCACAGAAGGCTGTGGAGACCAAGTACATTGAGTATATTTAAGACAGGTAGACAGGTTCTTGATTAATGAGGAAATCAGAGATTACAGGAAGAAGGTAAGACTTAGGGGTTGAGAAACATATCAGCCATAGAAGGGTGAAACAGTCTTGATGGGCCAACCAGCCTAACTCTGTCCTGTATCTTAAAACTTCTGGCCTTATGCAGCTTAGTAGGTCCCTGAAGCTCTATTGCCATCATTCTTCATTGGAGGAAGGATGCTAAATCAATCATTTAATCTATGAATATATTTTTGACACTGTCTGCTCCCAACTGCATAGAGAACATTGAAATCAATCTTTGAGTCATGGCAAAATTGGACATTTGGCTTTTTAACTCATCAACTAAGTGGTTAATAAACAAACAGTGGAGGATCCAGCACACAAAATAACACCCCTTCCTCTCTGGCTCCTGAACTTCAGCCACTTTGCTATTTTGCTTTGAAGTCCATGGAATTGAACTTGCAGCCTCTTCAGATAAACTTTATCAAAGTCTTCTGGATGTCTGTTTAGACATTCTCTTTTGCACTACTTTAGACATGTTTTTAAAAATTCAATCAGATTTGTCAGGCATGACTTATCCATTACAAATCCTCTGAGTAGCTAAAAACTTGCAAGATGTGCACTCAGACAATCTATCCTTAAGTACAGATTCTAGTAACTTCCTGAAGACAGACGCTCAACTAATGGTCTATAATTCTCAGGTTTCTCTCTCTCAACTTTTACAAATAACAGAACAATACAGAGTAATATTCTGGAATTCAGGAATGGATCTTAAATCAAGAAAACTTGAGGATTTTAGTTCCAGTACCTGCACTATTCTTATCCTAAAAATCTGTGTTGGCAACCTTAAGGTCCTGGGAATTTCTCTCACTTTGGCGCCAATATTCTCTCCAGTGATCTAATTTTGCTTAAGTCCAGTTTGGTGAATCTCTATTCCTGACTGAATATTTGGAATGTTTGTTATGCTGACTCCTTCCTCAACCATAAGCACTGATGCAAAGTAATTATTGCCCATCTCCATTATTTCCTTATCTTTGTTAACAATATTGCCTTTAATCGATTGTCAGGGATTCCCACATTGCTTCTGACCACTCACTTCTTAACATAATTGTGAACAACGTTTTTGATTTCCCTTGCCACTGTCTTTGCACATTTTCATTACATTGATCTCACTTTTTATTTTGCACCCCCCCCCCCCCATTTTACTGTGCTTTAATATTTCTCATTTGCCAAAAAATGTTTTATTTGCAGTTTTCTATGTTTTTCCTTTAGGTTTTATGTTATCCCTTGCTTCTTTAGTCCCCTGTGGCTGTTCTTGGTAAGTAGAACCCTTGCCCCTTAGGAATATGCTCTGGTTTGACATCACATTTATTTTTTTTTCTTTGAACACCTTTGAATAACATTCTGTCATTTTAACTATTGACAAATCTACCTAGTTCAGTTTGGACAGTTATTGGCATTTCACATCATCTTTACCCAAGTATAGAGTTTTAGCAACTTCAAACATTACATTGGATTCAAACACACATGAAGGATTTTGATAAATGTTCCTTCACTGTTGAACTATTAAATAAGTGTAGTTCATCACCATATCTAGTACAGCATACCCCCTTGTTGGTTTGAACATCCCTCTGCCTGATGCTCAATCCAAGTCAAGCCAATATATTCCAAATCTAGTTAGAATTTATGTTTGTTCCCCCCCCCCCCACTTTTTCTAACAATTTCTTTCATGCACAAAAGTGGAGTTGTAAGCCTAGTCATGCAGAAATCAATCTATGTTTACATTAAGTATGGCATGCTCTACAAAACTTTTGGATTATCTAGCAAGGATTTTTGGATCCAAATAGAGCAACCTCAGAGGCAAGAGGGATGTGTTTTCTGAAACCATCCCTTGTCCAAGCATTAAATAGTCAAATAAATTTGTTAAAAGGTCTCTAAAGACTTAATGTCAGAGGCTGACCAGGTAGCCAGTGCTCCAGGGAGGTTGTAATGCCCACCCTCCCTCCCTGCTTAGTTTTAACTGCAGACACGGGCTACCCTGTCTGAATCCACAATTGATGTCTGACTGCTAATCCTAATTTTTGTATCAAAGTTTAAAATTGGGGGAAGGACACATCCACCTTGAGGCACCCAAATTCTTTCTTACATGGAGAGGCTGCCTGTAGTATCTTCCAAGTTGGAGGATCTTCCATTGGCTCTCCAGCTTCCAGACCCTGCCTATCATTCTTCATTGGGCAGCAAGCCTGCTCCTGACCACCAGTCGTCTGATTCAGGGGCAATGGTACAGGCTTCTGGCCATCATTTAACCCCAATGGGAGGGTCCCAAAGTGTGTGGGGAAAGCCCTGTCCTTTGGTTGTCACTTGCCTTTCCCATCTAATTTCATATTCAAGCACACTGTTTCCTGAAGAACTATTCATCCTTGTGGACCAGTGAGTTTACATAAACATATGGATAATAGACCATTCCCATCAGTTATTTCATGTCTCCATCCATCACAGTTGGATATTTGGTCAGCTTGGGTACAGCAATCAGATACATATGAATTAAAACTGCACTGTGCAATGGTGACAGTGAATACATTGTCAAAAATTGGCAGAAAAATTAATTTATCAAACATTTTAATTAAGAATTGCTATCAATGAAAAGAAAGAGAAACTTGATAAAATGTGTTAACACATTGGCACAAACTCAAATTACATTAGCCAGATGAAAAGGCATGGGATTAATAATAGTGCGTTTTTAAGCACAGTGTTTACAAACAATGATCTATGATTATGAAAAACTCAAATTCAGTTCATTGCAACATTCATTCATTTTGTTAAGAAAGCTAATTCCTTATCAAGAATAGTATTTAATCGTGCCAAATTAACAATGACATTTTGTGGCTGTGTGTCATTGCTTTTGTATTCAGAACTACATGCTGAGATTCAAATTGTCAATTTTTCCCTGTTCCAGCGCTCACTATAAAGAGGCTCCAAGGCAGTTAGTAGCGGCCCCCACGCCCTCCTCTCCAAATCCAAATGCAGTGTAGAAAAGTGAAAGGCAGTAAAAACAAGAGAGGTTAGAAGTTACTTATGGGAGAGTGAGAGAGAGAGAGAGGCATTTCAAACCAGAGAACAGATGAAATCATTATAAACTTGAAACAGCAGGTGGATGCGAGTGGAACCGTATCCAAATGACATACTGGAACTGGGTAAGATCAGTTCTACATTGCTGACAATTCACTGTTTTCACTTTCCAACTGCTTAAGTAATGATGTACAACAGATGCCCTGGAAGACAGCAGTGCTGTTTCTACGCGGGGTGTATTGTCATACTTTTTTTTTGCTCAACTCATCTAGCAGTCGAGTTTCTATCTGATCCTCTTATGGCGGGTGTTTCTGAAACTGAAATTGAAGGCAGTGAAAAGCAATGTGAAAAGCCAGTCTCACTGAACAGCCCGTTGCAGTGAAAAGAAACCGCTTTCCGATTCGCATCCACTCACCGTTCAATCACTACAGTGACCTCACCCGTTCTTTCTTCTTGTTTGGTGAAAGAGAGAAGTGGTCAAAACATCTTTGTTTCCTTACACTCTCCTCTTCGGGGTTTCTAGCACTTCAGGATGGGCCAGCGACTAAACCAGCGTTGGGGACATCCGAAGGGTAGCCTACAGCAGTGTTCCTGTCAGTTTGGGTGTCTGAAATGTTGCAATTTTAAATGGCATTCGTTCTTCTGGAGGACCCCCACAATTGCAAAAGTAACAACTCTTAAGATTTCGACACCAGCATCCTGCTGACTGTATTACAAGATTACGGGGGGGGGGGGGGGGGGGATGCACTTGCGCCTTTAATACCAGGTCGCAACGGCAGGCATGACTTCCAGCAACAAACTTTATCTGAATTGCTGATACGAGAAGAAATCTATCAGAGTGAATTAGCACTTACATCATCTGATGCCCCCATACTTCAGACTAACGAAGCGCTGCGATGTTTCCATTTGCTGCAGCTCGGTGTAACACCAGCTGGGCTGCTGGAGAAACAGACTTGACTGTGAAATGAGAGACGTTGTTTTACTTGGTACATCCTTCATTGCTGACAGGTCCCACGCTGCCAAACCTCCTACTCTCAGGCACAGCTGAGCGATGCTCGCAACAAACACCCAAATAAAGCCCCGCCCATACAGGCATCACGTGATCCGCCAGGCAAAGCGGCTCTGCTCTCGGTTGCAGTGATTTGCAGCACAATATATTATTTTCTCTCTGCAAGTTTTTTTTTTATGGATTGTTTTGCTGTGCAGAAAGTAGGATTTAGCACTTTCCTCCTGGCCGCCACTAGAGGTATTTTATGGGCCCCTGTAGAGTTTTGACAAATGCATGCAAACGCCTGGATGACTGCCAAAAAGAGAGTGCACAACAGCGCTTTATTTCCTGAATGTCACTGATACAGGTCCACCGAAAAAAAAAAGAGACAGCCAACTCTCAAATGAGTGCAAGGTCCTGACTGGAAACCCACTTGTTACACAATATCTGCCATACAACTTCTAAATCTATGGGGAACATGTTCACCATCAAGTCTTAACTGACCAACATCCAAGGCATTACTTGCATCCATATATTGACTGATTTTGGTGTTGTACACTTAAAAGAGCAGTACCTTGCAAAAGGTTTGCATTATCCATGAATCTGGATGCGTTGGCTTCTGTATACTTGTGGTGTGAGCGCTTGATTTGGTACAAACCAAGGTATGAATGAGTTCTGGCTTGAATATGCGGAACCCAGTACATCCACTACCCTTTCATCTGTGAATGCTGAAGATCTTCCAGGCAGTGAAGGAGATGAGGTCCTCTTCGCAGAAAGCAGCAGGAGAAGACCATTCCAGGCCTTGCAGAACCATAGATGGCAGAGACGGTGACAACATGGACTGGTCTGCAGAAGAAGATTCCATTACAGGAAATGGTTCAATAGACTTATTCTCTCTGGTAAGGTGAGTGCAAGGCCAGATCCTCAGGACATGCCTCTGGGTATTCAGGTTCCAGCTGAGGAGCTGTTCCTAACATGAGAGGAATTTTAAGTGACTTGTGTTTAATGGCTGCCACTGACTGCATACAAAGGCCAATAGAGCAGTGGTGGAGGTTACAGCAAACCAGCCAATCCACTAAGTACAATTGCATTTCTTCAAACATCTCCCTTTTCATAAAGTCAAATAAAAATTCCACGCATAATCATCTGCAAATGCAAGTCACCCAACATACATGGTTATTCAGAAATGTATCATTTAGCAACATAAACAGTGTGTGAACACTTACCAGCTCCATTTTCGTCAGTCTGTGCACATGTATTGTCTTAAAATGATGCAGGTTTCTTATGGCATCTGTGATTGTTATTGTCAGTTGTTCCTTCAGTATCTGTTTGGCCCAAGGGTCATGTTTCTTCTCCAGGGAATGTCATTCCAAAGACAGTTGCTTTTGCTGTAATAACTCTTGTTGTTAATCCATTTCTGATGCTGGGGAACAATGAAATTGATGGGCAAAAGTGGGTACTGCAGATGCTGGAGAGTAGAGTCAAGATTAGAGTGGTGCTGGAAAAGCACAGCAGGTCAGGCAGCATCCGAGGAGCAGGAAAATCGACGTTTCGGGCCAAAATCCTTCATCAGGAAGGCTGATTCCTGATGAAGGGTTTTGGCCTGAAACATAGATTTTGACTGTGAAATTGATGACGATTCTGGAGATAACAGCTTCCCAATTTCCTGTCTGTGAAGGTGTGCGTGATCTAGCTGTAAATATATGAGTACAGTCACATGACGACATATCTCATTATCCATGTCACCGTGTATGCTCAAGGGAACAACTGTTCTACACAGATCCCAATTTACCACATGGACTGACCTGGTTGAAAGAGTTGAATGTTTGCACTCTAACTCTCAGGCTGTCCGCTGCATAGCTCTGGGAATGCATTGGCAGTGGAAAATTTGGCTCTCTGTCATTTTATTTTGTGACTCATGCCTGCAATGACTTCTGGTTTCAGTAGTTTCTTTGCTGTTGGGAAGTAGTTTGTGTACAATGTGATGTTAGTCTTTGGACTGAAGTACTTGTTGTGTCTTCAGTCGGTATATTTATCCACTCAAAGATGAACTTGTACAGGTCACATTCTGAATGAAAAATTAAGCCAGAAACTTCCTGTGTGATAGATGGCAGTGATAAGAATGGGGAAAAGTCGCAGATACAGTCACATAGATACGTTAACTCCAGGAAAGCTAAGAGAGGTAGGCAGTTACTGCAGGAGTCTTCTGTGGCTATCCCCATTTCAAACAACTATTGTGTTTTGGAAAATGTGTGTGTGTGTGTGTGTGTGGGGGGGGGGGGTGGGGGAATAGCTTTTCAGGGGAATGTAGCATGAACAGCCAAGTTTCTGGTATTGAGACTGGCTCTAATGCACTGAGGGGTACATTGGGTTCCAAGAGATTGATTGTGTTAGGGTATTCTATAGTCCGAGTTACAGATAGATGTTCCTGTGGCCAGCAGCAAAAAAAGTCAGAATGGTGTGTTGCTTCTCTGGTGCCAGGATCAAGGATTTCTCAGAGAGGGTGCAGAATGTTCTCAACAGGAGAGGGCCACGCAGGACGACATTGTACACATTGGAACCAATGACATAGGAAGGGAATATGTTGAGACTCTGAAGGGAGAATACAGAGAGTTTAGGCAGGAATTTAAAAAGGGGGTCCTCAACAGTAGTAATATCTGGATTACTCCTGATGCTATGAGCTAGTGAGGGCAGGAATAGGAGGGTAGAGCAGATGAATGCATGGCTGAGGAGCTGGTGTATGGGAGAAGGATTCACAGTTTTGGATCATTGGAATCTCTTTTGGGGTAGAAGTGACCTGTACAAGAAGGACGGATTGAACCTGAATTGGAAGGGGAACAATATATTGGCAGGGAGATTTGTTAGAGCTGCTTGGGGGATTTAAATGAATAAGATCTGGGGGGTGGGGGGTGGAGGGGTGGGGTCCCAGGGAGATATTGATCTCTTTCCTCACTTTGAGACTGGTACAGTTGAGAACAAAAGGGAGTCAAACAGTCAGGGGAGGCAGGGACAAAGCAGAGAACAAGGTAGGACTGATAAATTAAACTGCATTTATTTCAATGCAAGAGTTCTAACAGGGAAGGCAGATGAACTTAGGGCATGGTTAGGAACATGGTACAGGGATATCATAGCAATTACAGAAACATGGCCCAGGGATGAGCAGGACTGGCAGCTTAACGTTCCAGGATACAAATGCTACACGAAGGATAAAAAGGGAGGCAAGATTAGATTAGGTTAGATTAGATTAGATTCCCTAGAGTGTGGAAACAGGCTTTTTGGCCCAACAAGTCCACACTAACCCTATGAAGAGTAACCCACCCAGACCCTCTGACTCATGCACCAACACTATGGGCAATTTAGCATAGCCAATTCACCTGACCTGCACGTACTTGGACTGTGGGAGGAAACCAGAGCACCTGGAGGAAATCCACACAGACACGAGGAGAATGTGCAAACTCCACACAGACCGTCACCCGAGGCCGGAATAGAACGTGGGACCCTGGTGCTGTGAGGCAGCAGTGCTAACCACTGAGCCACCGTGCTGCCCTTCGAGAGGAGGGGGAGTGGCGTTTTTGATAAAGGACAGCATTACAGCTGTTCTGAGGGACGATATTCCCAAAAATACATCCAGGGATGTTATTTGGGTGGAACTGAGAAATACAAAAGGGATGATCACCTTATTGGGCTTGTATTATAGACCCTGTAATAGTCAGAGGGAAATTGAGAAACAAATTTGTAAGGAGATCTCAGTTATCTGTAAGAGTAATAGGGTGGTTATGGTAGGGGATTTTAACTTTCAAACATAGACTGGAACTGCCATAGTGTTAAGGGTTTAGATGGAGACGAATTTGTTAAATGTGTACAAGACAATTTTCTGACTCAGTATGTGGATGTACCTACAAGAGAAGGTGCAAAACTTGACCTACCCTTGGGAAATAAGGCAGGGCAGATGACTGAGGTATCAGTAGGGGAGCACTTTGGGGTCAGCAACCGTGATTCTATTTGTTTGAAATAGTGATGGGAAAGGATAGACCAGATCTAAAAGTTGAAGTTCTAAATTGGAGAAAGGCAAATTTTGACGGTATTAGGCAAGAATTTTTAAAAGCTGATTGGGGGCAGATGTTCGCAGGTAAAGGGATGGCTGGAAAAGGGGAAGCCTTCAGAAATTAGATAAGAAGAGTCCAGAGAAAGTATATTCCTGTTAGGGTGAAAGGAAAGGCTGGTAGGTATAGGGAATGCTGGATGACTAAAGAAATTGAGGGTTTGGTTAAGAAAAAGAAGGAAGCGTATGTCAACTACAGACAGGATAGATTCAGTGAATCCTTAGAAGAGGATAAAGGCAGTCGGAGTATATCTAAGAGAGAAATCAGGAGAGCAGAAAGGAGACATGAGATAGCTTTGGCAAATAGAATTGAGGAGAATCCAAAAGGTTTTTACAAGTACATTAAGGATAAAAGGGTAACTAGGGAGAGAATAGGGCCCCTCAAAGATCAGCAAGGTGGCCTTTGTGTGGAGCCGCAAGAGATGGGGAAAGATACTAAACGAGTATTTAGCATCAGTATTTACTGTGGAAAATGATATGGAAAGTAAGGAATTAAATAGTGACTTTTTTTTCTAACTAAACATTTGTATGCAATGTGATTCCAATTCCCATAAACCATTTTTTGCCAAATTGGACATGTGTGATATTATCTACAATATTTGGCATTATCTCCATCTCTGACCTTGATCTTTCTATTGTCCTTTCTGCAAATATTTCCGCCTTTCTCCTCGTCTGTTCTTTTAATTTGGTTTGAATAACTCTCAACATAATGCAAGTTTCATGCATTCTTCTATCAACGTGATTTTACTGATGATTGACAATCCCAGAGCTTCCGCATGTGTTGCTAGCTTTCTGGGATTACATTTCTCCACTCTCAGCAAGTACTCTCTCATGGCAGGATCTCCAATGCTTAAGATAATCCTTTATCTGATGAGATCATTTTTTCCATTGCCGGTTTCAGCTAGATTTATCATTGCTGTCATATTTTGATCTTTTCTCCTTGAGCTCCCATTTTGAACAACAACTATCTTAATTAGCAATATTATGGGACTCAGAGTGACTCTTCAAAGGCTGAAAAATGTCTCCTGCCTGCCTTTTCTGCTCTGTTGTCTTTTAACTTCTTGACTTTTTGGAATTTCTTCGGCAAAGCAGAGCCATGGGCTATGAATAGAAGTGGCCATTTAGTTCATTAGTGCCACCATAGCTCAATGTTTTGAACTCATGAACTCCCTCACTGGCCACTCTCCCAATCTATAGCCAATCTACTAAGCACTCAGAGATACTTACGGGAGCTGTATACTGGCCTTCACAAAATGCAAGGTACATTATAAAGTCTTCATCATTCAGTGCTGCTGATGGTATACAAATGTTTCAAACAGTGCCAGTTCTACTGATTTCTCACTCTCTTCTTGTTCTGACTGGTTGGTCTGAATTTCTTCCGGTGATTGTTACATCCAGCCATTTCATTTAGTTGTATGGTTCCTATGCCGACTGCATCCTCAAACTCATCCAGCATCTTCCAGGATATGGAGAGGTTTTTAAAAACTCTTCATTATCTCTGTTGGTTCTGTCTCTGATAACTGATTTATCATCATTTTTTAATGTTCTGTTTGATTTTTGACAAGCTCTGTAGTTTTTTCTGTACATAGGGCATTTAGTTTTACCTGTGAATTAGTATGGGGCATCTGCATCTCTTGCAAATATTTTGCTTTAGCTGGCGTGCATTCTTTTGTCACTGTTTCGGTCATTAAGCATGCTGCATTTTTCTTGATTTAGCTAAAAGCTCGCTGTTTGAGTCGTGAATGCCTTCATCTGTCTACTCATGGTCAGTGGTCTGCTACAGTGTGAGCTTGTCCTTTCCAATCTACTACTATTGTACTTCAGGGTGTGCAGAGCCCCATATGATTTGGCATAGTGTCTTTTCATCTATGTCCTTAACTTTTCATGCTCTGGTAGCCATTTTTGAATCTTATTCAGAAAATGTCAACAGGCTCACCCGGATATTGCCTTGGGTTTTGAAATTCCAGTTGTTGGCTCTCATGATTGGTCAAGACATGGACTGAATACTTAAAATCATCTGGTATTTTGCAGTTGTTTTCACCCAGCTTCCAACTATGAAACAAACATAATTGTTTTGTTTTCCATCCACAGGAAGGTGTAACTAATCATTCCTCTTCAATACTACTCTTTCGAAAGTACTCAATGCACTTTTGATTAAACATCTAACACTTCTGCTATCCCAATCAGCCTCCCAATTCATCACGGGATGGATTTCTGCATTTATTTTTATGGCAATGGTGATTTCATTTCTACATGTTTACCTTAGTATATTTTTTAATCTCCCAGGCAATAATTTGAGTTTTTTTCTAGCTAATTCAGCATTACATGTGTTTTCAATTTGCTGCCACCATATTAAGTTTTCCAGTTCCTGTTGGTTAGAAATGAATGACACTATGGAGTAAAAACACTGGAGTTTCATTGAGTGTCTTCCTACAGCTGTCTATGTGGCTGGAAGACCTATAAGCCCAAATCTTGCTTAGCATGTGACTCCAGTGCAGCTGTGGAGTGTGCCATGCCTGATGTGTATACGCATAACAGTTAGTTCCTAATTCTTCATTACTAATAACAACATAATAGGTTCCATTGATTTAGCTGTGTGCCATGAGACTGAGGCAGTCACCAAGGAGGCTGAGAATGCCGACACACGGGCAATGACAATCTTTCTGATCAATCCTTGATCCCTCTCGCTGAGGGACTATGTATGCAGCAGGGTCCAGAATATGGGCTGACCCTGGAATGACGCCAGTGAATCAGATTTTGGAAGTTGACGCGAATTGTTTCTCAAAAATGTAAATGACCACACTAAGTAAACACAAGTAGGCAGGCTACCATGACCTGCTCCAGTACTGGAAAGGCAGCAATGTGTAGGAGAAGCCACAAACAGAGGCTATTGCATTGTGCTGAGCACTGGGTTTCTTTCACTTGTAATTGTGCATTTTTCTATCTTTGAGAACCCATGACACCAGAGCTTCCTATGACATGGTCCCATTGTAGTGAAGGATTGGGATAAAGAGCAGAGGCAGTCTGACCTGGAAGATGAAGGATACATATGGTAGGAAAGTGAGCACTCACATGCAGGACATTCTTTTTGTGGTCATATACCAGCTAAACATTAAGGCAGTGGGTCTCATTCCTGATGACGGTCTCACTGTTCAGTCACTGGGTTCCTTGATGACCTCGTGAGTACAACCAATATCCTGCACTGGTGAGAATCCAGCAATGGACACTAAAGTTAATGGCTGAGACCTAATCACATCAGGTGGCTGTGAGATGCAGTACTGTACAGATATTTTCAAAGTGCTACCAAAATCTTATGGCGATCTCTGAAGAGAACCAGAGGCAAATAAAGTTCCAAGACTATAGTGATCTTGTCTGCTACTGGCAGGTCTAGGGGAGCAGTTCTGCGAGGTGTTAAGCTATTTGCTACACAGTGACAAATCTCGGTTACTGTCTGCCTGGAGAGTTGTAATTTCCTACAGCACTTGTCTTCCGATTGCAACAAATGGCCCTATCTTTGCTAGTTGATATCTTTTTCCTGTGCCTGTTCCCTTTTCTTTATCTCCCAATGGCTTGGACTCTATTCCTCTTGCTAAGGATGTCAAATCCTATCACCATTGAATCCAACTTCTCAGAATTGCAACCCCATTTCCAGTTGGCATTCTTCCCATGCTCCCTTGGATGGCCTCCTAATTATATCTGGACACCACTTCTTGTGAGCCTGTGATGCCAGAAACAAGACAGCTCTCTGCACCATCTGAGTGCCTGTCAAAGAAGCCTTGGTGAGAATGAAACAAAAGAATATAATCTGGAAATTTGTGCTGGACCATTTCAAGGAGTAATTAGGAAACAAATTTTGCTATAATTTTTTTTTAGATTAGATTAGATTACTTACAGTGTGGAAACAGGCCCTTCGGCCCAACAAGTCCACACCGACCCGCCGACGTGTACCCAACCAGACCCATTCACCTACATTTACCCCTTCACCTAAACACTACGGGCAATTTAGCATGGCCAATTCACCTAACCTGCACATTTTTGGATTGTAGGAGGAAACCGGAGCACCCGGAGGAAACCCACGCAGACACGGGGAGAACGTGCAAACTCCAGACAGAGAGTCACCTGAGGCGGGAATTGAACCTGGGTCTCTGGCGCTGTGAGTCAGAGAGACCTGGAAGTCCTTCCTTTAAATGGATGTTGAGCCAAATTAATAAATCCAGCCTGAGCTTGAAAGGAATTTTGTTAGGTAAGTGTTTCAAGAGTTATGGAACAAGGGTGAATAAATAAAATAAAGTGCAATCAAACTCAAAGATGAAATGGGAACTGGAGTATACCACGAATGACCTCAGCCCATGTATAGAATGGAATACTGGACAGAGTAGAGAAAGGGCAGCCAATCCATTATCACTGGTTTTCCACCTTTGCTGAAGTTGAAAATTGCTTTCTTGGAATCTGTCATACAAAACATTTCTCAGTGTTTTATAACAGGTAATGGGTGAACTTTTACTATCGCAAGAAAATAAGATTATGTGCTCAATCTGTACTATGTCTCGACCCACAACCTTTTGAATCAAAGACAGGATTACTGCTGCAGAGCCAAAACATTAAGGGTAAAGTTATTCTAGATGGAAGACTAACTATTCTGGGAGTATTTGATCTTTAATGAAGGAATAGCAAAACTATGAGCTTTAATGACCAGTAGCATCAAGAACAAAATAAAATTGTGCACAAAATGGGTTTTATCTAGTTACTATTGTTTAGATGAAGTATTTCAACTCTACATTTTAAAGATGAATGATTGGGCAGTGCTACTGAAAATGTGTGGCAAAAGTAAGGCATTGGATTCATACGGCAGCTTTTTAGCTTGTTTTTCTCACGAGAATGGAATCTATTTCCTTCTATTTGCAAGTTCTGAAAATGATTTTGATTAAATAATGCTGCCTTGTTCATTTAGACCCATGCTGCTGTCATTAATGAATGGAGCAAAATAATCTATAATTAATTCTTGAAGCAGAAGGAGAAACCTTCCAGGCAGAATTTGAATACAATTACGGGTTTAAACAGAAAACTGCATTGCCAATTTTTCACCCTTCATATATGTCTGAAGCTGTCCTGTCTGCTCATCAAAAATGTCAATCAGGAAGACGAGTCATGATGGGTTGTAGCAATGAATCCATGTATGATTATGTTAGATTCTGCAAGGAGGGAATTGTGATTGTCCTTCTTGGAAAGATGTCCAAAGAGAATTTAATCAAAAAATTGTCAGACCCATCAACTTATGTGACGTTGAAGATGAATACATTTCAATTGGAAAAATACATCACATCTGTGAGGAGACATGCTGAATAATGGCAATGCACAAAGCCACTGCACAGTATTGGACAGACATTGACTTAAAAAAAATCATGTCATGGTAAAATCAGACAGAAGCAGCAGAAGACAAGCACAGGTAGAGCTGACAGGAGTAATCATTTTATATATGTCATGTTGAAAAATTCGCACTTCACAAAGGTGTTAAAAGAGTAATGTATTCTCAATAGAGTTTGCACATCTTTTCCTGATAAATTTGTCTATAAGCAGATGTGTCAGTAATATCTGCAGGGATTCTCCTAATGTTCAGGTGTAAGTTTGACAGAGGATCTGCCTAAATCCCAAGGAAATGGTGTAAATAGTTCTTCTGCCAAAGTTACAGCAAGGTGTAGTAGAAACCCCTGGAAACCCTATCCTATCAACAGATGATGCAAGTCAGATTAAAAAAGACATATTTTCATGCTTCATGCATCCCACGTGGATCTGCTGCAGATAAATTCAGCAACAGTTTGAGCAACTTCCAACTGACACACAACCCAGTAGGGCAGCTGAAATGTGACCTCTTGGATTAACCCCCAGTCATCAAGGGAAAGGAAGGTCAAAGTCTGGAAGTCTGTGACTTCATCCATCCATGCACTGGTTGAATATTTCATTGACTCAGAATCAAAAGCAATAAATGTAAATTATCCAGGCCAAGATATTGCTGAAGCAGGGCTTTTTTTCCAGTAGGCTGTGAGACTTATCTACGCAGTTTTATTTTCAAAACAAAACTTGCTGAACATGTGAACGGATAGCCTTAGCAACAAGCACTTGGTCCTTAACAAATGAGATTTGAGCATTGAGAAATAAGAGAAGGACTGAAGAGGCTGCATTAAGTGGGATGAATTAATTCTGAATTCAAGTGCAGAAGAGATAAAGGAGGGAAAAAAAATGACTGGATTAAAATTGAGAGGAGAAAAGAGGAAAGAAAAAAGCAACAATGAGATACCGTATTTTTAAAAGAAATTCAAAATTATATTTCTTCTATTATCTCATAAAACAATTACCTGAATTAATTACATTTATCATGATCTCTTTCTGCATAAGAGCAGTTGATTGGCAGATATCAGCATTTGTAAAACCAAAAGGAATATACAGTGTTGAGGAATTGACTTAAGTTTTTGTGGTAGTTTTAATGAGCAAATAATGTACAGTTTTTAGAAAACTCAGTGAAAATTAAGGGCGAGATGATGTTTTTGTGAAACCACAGGTAGGGCAGCAATGTGACCTGCAACTTTTGTTCATTATGAGTCACTGTTCATGACTTTGTCATTGTGGGTTCTCTTTGTATTGTATAATAAGAATTGTATGTGTCATTCACATGTCATTATTTTCTCAAGAAAGTTTGGATCAATGAAAAAAAGAAGCAAATAGCAAAAGCAATTTGACAGAGATAATTAACCATTGATATCAACTGCTTCAGTGTCATCATTGCTTGGTCGGATGCATTCTCATTTGAGTCAAGAAGTATGTTGATTCAAGTCACTCCAGTTTTTAAATATGCAATGCAGTGCTAAGCATGCTACCTACTGGCTGCACATTCACCAGGTGACAATACCTTTATGCATGAGTTGAAAGCAGCCTTCGTGAAGTACATTCTGGCTGCTCAAGGGTCAAGAACAGCTTGTGGGAGAATTTCTCGAAAGGAAAAGAATAAGGCAATGGAGCAGCAGGCCAGAGAGAGGGAGCTTCCATGTTTTCCTTTGCAGCAATGGAAGGCATAGCATGGAGGTACAAAGGAGGAGAAATCCTCATTCTACTGCAGTGGCCAGCAAGCCCCCTGGTTACACACTTTGTAGGGAAGAAAAGTAGATAACCACAAATATCCGTGTAAGGATTCTGGCCCTGGGCACTTGGCTTCATACAGTTTAAGTTGAATTTCTTAGCCTCCCAAACTTCATGCACTGTTCAACACACCACCTGTTCAGTCACCAACCAACAATTTCTAGTGATATTGCTCATTCCTAACATTCTTTTGCTTCACCTCATGCTCACTTACTACTGTTGCAAACCTCACAACCACATGTTGCAACTTCCACAGATCTCCAGCTATTCAGCTGTGAGAGAAAGATCAGCTTGCAATAAATTCACTGACAACTCCCATTATCTCTATCTGGAGCACTTTGCATCAGAAGTGCATGTCTGTCATGGGGAGGACTATTTTGGAAACTTAGGAAACCTTTACTCTCCAAAAACAGGCATTACCAAGCTAAATTTTGCCGTCTTTATTGTTTAAAGAACTCAAAAGTTCCTACCCACACTGACTGTCCATTTGATATAGTGAAGCCAGAACATAAAAACACTGAATCGTTCTCTCATGTGTACCAAAGGCATAACCAAAATCTATGACAATGTTGAAAACAATAAGGTACTTGTGAGGAATGCTGCATTGAAGATAGCAAGAGTCAGCAATATCAAATACTTCACAATAGATTGGGAGGGAATACTCTTTGCTCCTTTACTTTTTTGAATGCAGTGCTACATTTCATTTTCATAATGCTCAATACATTTTATATTTTTCAAAACTTCATGCATTTATTTAATATGGGTACATCAATTTATCCAAGCTAATTCAATTGGGTCACTTGTTTATTTACACTGCATTCTAAGCTCCTTAAGCTACTGATAGGACCCATGTATTAGAAAAGCATCGTTAGTTCATCCATGTATTTTTAATAGACTGGTTAAGACATCATATTGTATTTTCTGAGAGTTCCATCTGCTCCGGATTATTTTCTATTATTTTCCAGCCAATTTATTTGATAACATTTGAATATGTTAAAGAATTGGGAAAACTTACTTAAAGTGTTCCAGCCGCAAAGGAAGTTAATTTTGAACTAACTAATGTGTTCCTGAACAGCTGTCTGTGGAGTAAACATTTCTGCAATCTGATAGCAGAACATACTTGCACCAAATGTTCCTACCACAGAGTTTATTGTTATTTTTAATAATGTCAAGCAATACTTAGTCGATCTCTCACAATGTTACAGAACATGGACCTAAATATAAAGATGGGAGATTTCAGGGAGACTGACTTTCTGCCTCATCAACAAGAAAGTGCACCACACTGAGCTCCAAAAAGCTTGTTAAGGGCTGGCCTGTAACTTACAGGGCTCTATGTTCTGGATTAGTGGTGCTGGAAGAGCACAGCAGTTCAGGCAGCATCCAAGTAGCTTCGAAATCGACGTTTCGGGCAAAAGCCCTTCATCAGGAATAAAGGCAGTGAGCCTGAAGCATGGAGAGATAAGCTAGAGGAGGGTGGGGGTGGGGAGAAAGTAGCATGGAGTACAATGGGTGAGTGGGGGAGGGGATGAAGGTGATAGGTCAAGTAGGAGAGGGTGGAGTGGATAGGTGGAACCCATGTCCAGTTGAGGGGATCCAACATTGAAAAGGCAAGTTTCTTGTTTTTGGATCTTGCAGGGTGGCAGTCATAGAGAGAGGCAGATTGGGGGTTTTCAGGGAGCGGGGGAATCAGAGGCAAGGGCTGGCAGAGCCATCAGTGACATCCCTTTGTAGCACCACCCATCCATCCCTGCCTCTGATTGCTCTCAAAGTGAGGCAAATAGAAGTTACACCCTGCCCAATCTGGTGAGCAGATTACAGTCACTTCTCTGACCTTCTGGGAAGGCAGTAAATCAACCTGCTGGTGAACTGAGGCCTTTAACCATGGCCATTAATGACCATTTAATGGGTCTTACTTGCTAGTGAGTTGAGAATTTCCCCATTGGGCCTTCCTATTCAGCATTTAATTGCAGAGATGTTGTGAAAGGAACAAATGGCCAATTCATCCATTTATTTACCCTTCACCTCTTCCACAAAGAAGATCACTGAGTCCTTTGTTCTCTTGTCTGTCTTTATGTAGCCTTATTGCACTTTTAAACTTGTTCCTCTTTTCCTCTGAGTTTCTTTATACATGCCTCTCTTCCTTATCTTCTTCATTAATCTTTTCTAACTTTCACTTTCTTCTAATGTTCCTTCTTCCTACGCCAAAGAGTTATAGATGTTATTTTACAATGCTAATGGAGGCAAAATATGGTCCATAATCATCAGTGGTGCCCTTATCATTCCCTTGGCTTGTCAGCCATATGTTTACATTTACCATTACTCTTATTAAGTCTTCCTATCTTGTTGCTTTTCCTCTTTCTATTAAAATTTTGCACTGAGCATTACATCTGCTTACACTTATCTCTTTCATTCTTTGAAGAGGTGACAAGTAGGTTAGACCAGGGAAACCCAGTGGATGTGGTCTATCTAGACTTCCAAAAGGCCTTTGATAAGGTGCCACACGGGAGACTGCTGAGCAAGGTGAGGGCCCATAGTGTTCGAGGTGAGCTACTGGGATGGATTGAGGATTGGCTGTCTGACAGAAGGCAGAGAGTTGGGATAAAAGGTTATTTTTCAGAATGGCAGCCGGTGATGAGCGGTGTCCCGCAGGGTTCAGTGTTGGGGCCACAGCTGTTCGCATTATATATTAATGATCTGGATGAAGGGACTGGGGGCATTCTAGCGAAGTTTGCCGATGATACGAAGATAGGTGGACAGGCAGGTAGTACTGAGGAAGTGGGGAGGCTGCAGAAGGATCTAGACAGTTTGGGAGAGTGGTTCAGGAAATGGCTGATGGAATTCAACGTGAACAAATGCAAGGTCTTGCACTTTGGCAAAAAGAATAAAAGCACAGACTACTTTCTAAACGGTGAGAAAATTCGTAAAGCCAAAGTACAAAGGGATCTGGGAGTGCTAGTCGAGGATTCTCTACAGGTCAACATGCAAGTTGAGTCTGTGATTAAGAAAGCGAATGCGATGTTGTCACTTACCTCAAGAGGGTTGGAGTATAAAAACACCATTGTGCTACTGAGACTTTATAAAGCTCTGGTTAGGCCCCATTTGGTGTACTGTGTCCAGTTTTGGTCCCCTCACCTCAGGAAGGACATACTGGCACTGGAACGTGTCCAGCGGAGATTCACATGGATGATCCCTGGAACGGTAGGCCTAACATATGAGGAACGGCTGAGGATCTTGGGATTGTATTCATTGGAGTTTAGCAGATTAAGGGGAGACTTAATAGAGACGTACAAGATAATACATGGCTTGGAAAGGGTGGATGCTAGGAAATTGTTTCCGTTAGGTGAGGAGACTAGGACCCGTGGACACACCTTAGAATTAGAGGGGGTAAATTCAGAACAGAAATGCAGAGACATTTCTTCAGCCAAAGAGTGGTGGGCTTGTGGAATTCATTGCCGCAGAGTGCAGTGGAGGCCGGGACACTAAATGTCTTCAAGGCAGAGATTGATAGATTCTTGTTGTCTCGGGGAATTAAGGGCTACGGGGAGAATGCGGGTAAGTGGAGTTGAAGTGCCCAGCAGCTATGATCGAATGGCGGAGTGGACTCGATGGGCCGAATGGCCTTACTTCCACTCCTATGTCTTATGGTCTTCCTCATTGAAATATCCATTTTTCCTCTCTGTTTGTGTTGTGTCAATCATCTCATGCTTAGCCCTCCACACATGTACTATTCCTATCCTTTATCTGTAAGTAGGTAGGAAAAGGCAAGGAAGTTGTATCACACTCAACTTTTTTTCTGCTGCTCCACATTTATCTAGAATATTGAAGTACTCCTTTCATCTAGAAAGGAATATGCTGATTAGGGATAGACAACACGGTTTTGTGAAGGATAGGTCCTGCCTCACAAACCTTATTGAGTTCTTTGAGAAGGTGACCAAACAGGTGGATGAGGGTAAAGCAGTTGATGTGGTGTATATGGAT
This sequence comes from Chiloscyllium punctatum, assembly GCF_047496795.1. Lineage (NCBI taxonomy): Eukaryota > Metazoa > Chordata > Chondrichthyes > Orectolobiformes > Hemiscylliidae > Chiloscyllium > Chiloscyllium punctatum. The sequence goes on along the minus strand of NC_092739.1, from coordinate 32,326,411 downwards.
TTCAGTAAGGCGTTTGATAAGGTTCCCCAGTGTAGGCTGTTGCACAAAATATAGAAGTATGGGATTGAGGGTAATTTAGCTTGCTGAAAGATGGGAAATGTTCATCCTGGAGTTCCGTTACTAGTGGGATCTGTTTTGGGTCCACTCATGTTTGTCATTTTTATAAATGACCTGGATGAAGGAGTAAAGGGATGGGTTAGTAAATTTGCAGATGACACTAAGGTCAGTAGAGTTGTGGATAGTACCGAAGGTTACAAAGGGATATGGATAAACTGCAGAGCTGGGCTGAGAGGTGGCAAATGGAGATTAACGCGGAAAAGTGTGAGGTGATTCACTTTGGAAGGAGCAACAGGAATACAGAATATTGGGCTAATGGTAACATTCTTGGTGATGTAGATGAGCAGCGTGATCTCAGTATCCACGTACGTAGATCCCTGAGAGTTTCCGCCCAGGTTGATAGGGCTGTTAAGAAGGCATACTGTGTGTTAGCTTTTATTAATAGAGGGATTGAGTTTCGGAACCATGAGGTCATACTGCAGCTGTACAAAACTCTGGTGCGGCCATGGTTGGAATATTGCATACATCACAACATTATAAGAAGGATGTGGAAGCTTTGGAAAGGGTTCAGAGGAGATTTACTAGGATGTTACCTGGTATGGAGGGAAGGTCTTATGAGGAAAGGCTGATGGACCTGAGGCTGTTTCCGTTAGAGAGAAGGTTGAGAGGTGACTTAATTGAGACATATAAGATAATCAGAGAGTTAGAATGGGTGGACAGTGAGAGCCTTTTTCCTTGGATGGTGATGGCAAGCACAAAGCGGAATGGCTTTAAATTGAGTGGTGATAGATATAGGACAGCTATCAGAGGTAGTTTCTTTACTCGGAGTAGTAGGGGCATGGAACGCACTGCTCGCAACAGTAGTAGACTCATCAACTTTGAGGGCATTTAAATGGTCATTGGATAGGCATATGGATGAAAATGGAATAGTGTAGGGTGGATGGGCTTCAGATTGGTTTCACAGATCGGCGCAACATAGAGGGCCGAAGGGCCTGTGCTGCACTGTAATGTTCTATGTTCTATATTACTGCATGTCATTTCCAATAATTTCTCTGAAAACGGCTAGAGTTGTTTCCTGAATTTAAGTTACTTGTGTTTTTGTACATGCAATAAATTCTATCATTCCATTAGCAGCCTTGCAGTACATATTCTAAGTGCATGATAGAAACAAACAGCAGTCTCATGAGCCTATTCAATCTGGGCAAATGGTATGATGCCCTTTTTTAATGATATCTATCAGGTTTGATCTTACTGTAGCTTCAATTCCCAGTCTTGAGAAACTGATAACCAGTTGCTTGCAACTGAGCTTAGACTTTCTTAGCTTCAAATAACCCCTTCAGGGTTTTAACCACACACTTCTTATCTGGAACTTTCAAACAAAACATCTTATTTTGAGGTAACCTAGTTTTTTTTCAACAATTTGGAATTATTCTTTCTTCAGAAGAAACTACATTACATACCTGCTTCAACCAAGCTTCCTTTAAAAATGAAAACAATAAGATTTTCTTAAAGCAATAGGCCCATTACCTTAGCCAAAAGCAAAATCACCATTCTGGATCCTTGAAACTAAAATCTAATTACACTGCTATTCATTTTGTTCACTCATAAAAGTGTCCAAATGTAAATAAATTCTCATTAGTCTCCAAGAATCCTCTTTGTCATATTGTTTTTGTTTAAAATAAATCACAATGGCTGCAGAAATACTTATAAATTAATCATAAATATCTTCACACACACACAAAATCTCACATGCCACCACTTCAAATACGAAATCAAATATACCTGATATTAAAGAATGTATGAATAGTACACATTACATCACATCATTCATGGCTGTGAACATCACAAACTAGGCCAGCATTTTATTGCCTATTCCTAATTGTCCTGGAGAAGGTTGTGGTTAGCTGCCTGCTTGAACAACTGCCTTCCTTGGGGTGTAAGAATACCTGAAGTGTTGTTAGGAAGGGAGGTCCACGATTATGACCTAGTGACAGTGAAGGAACTGCAATATAATTCCAATTCAGGATGCTGTGTGACTGGGAGAGGAACTTGCAGGTGATAGTTTTCCAATTTATGTGCTGTCTTGTCCTTCTAGGTGATTGAGATTACAAATTTGGAAGGCACATAAAAAAAATGACTCTAGATAAGTTAGGATACATTTACTGTTTATGGTATACACTGCTGCCACCAATCAGTAACGAAGAGAGTGGATTTTGAAGGTAATAGATGTGGTGTTAATCAAGTGGGTTGCTTTCTCCTGTTGTTAAAGCTCCACTCAACCAGGCCAGTGGGAGTATTCCATCACACTCCTGACAAGTTGATGTTGGACAGGCTTTGCAGAGACAGGAGACACGAAACTGGCCTCCAGACTTCTAAACCACAAGCTTAAGAACAACTCTTTCAATAAAAAATGAAACTAAAACTGTGGGCAGAATTTTCCCTTTCTTGGTGGTTAGGCCAATGATGAGAAACTATAGCAAGAATTTATAAAATCAGAATTTCGACGTGGAAAAAAAGTTTTCAAATTCTCCAATTAGCTTTAAATGAAGATTTCAGAATCTCAAACTTTGCTATCAAGAGGTGACTATTTTATTTGCCAGACATTTGCTTCTCATTAACAGCCCAACTTACATTATTTCTCCATGGCTTCCAAGTTTTCTCTCCTTCCTGTAGAAACCAGACACCCTAATTTCTTGACATGTAATTCCGAGCTGGTACCTGGCACCTGCAGCTACCTGACTGCTTGCCCTGGCCTTCATCTGACTGTGTTCACCACAACGTTCCCGCAGGCTCCTGGGCCAACATTCTCTTCAACTCTTTAATCACGCAACATGGCACTGGGAAACCACCAGAATCATTGCATCACCATGCTTAACTTGGACCAGTTCACGCACTATTTTGTCAAAAACACTGCATGTGCTTCATACAAACAGTAATGTCTGCAAGTCAAAGGGGATCAGTGCTCAGTGGGGGCTAATGTTAAACAGGATGTATCATCACAGTCATTCAATGAGCTTATCCAATTACTCTACAGAGGGTTGACCACATTCAGTCAGATGTTTGGTCCTACCAGATTCCATGGATCCATCTCCCTGCAGTTCAGGAATTAGGCCACAGTCTGCCCGAGAGGTCAAGTATAATCAGACCAAGGATTACTGGTAGGTCAGTCAGGGTGTTATGGAGACAACAGTCCAGAATTTAGTCCGAGCTCGTTGGAGCTGTGATGTCAAATCAAACCATGGATGGGCCACAGTTAATTCTGGAGGCTCTACTCAATAATATTCAGGGGGCTTATCAAGGGCATACTCCATGGAGGTCTGGGGAAAGTGGAGACATCAAGTCTGATGGATTCATTGCAATGGGTGGCTGATAGATACAGTAAAAGGCAATTCAAAAAAGGAGGCTAGGATCTGGGATTAAACAGGAGGGTTCTTGGAGTGCCAGGCTTGGAGAGGTGTGGCACAGGTCACATTGATTCTGGCCTCTACAGTGTAAACCCAACATTTCACGAAGTCATGGGCACTGGCAGTAAAGTTACACATTATTAATTATGTAAAGGTGTTCAATAGAAATTGGGGGTGGGGGGTGGTGGGTGCTCACAAGTCATGAGTTTGATAGGATCAACAACTCAAAAGGAAACATCAAGGATGGGGAGAACACCTTGTATTTCAGGTGAAGCCTGTAATTTACCCACAAGAACACAAAGCTGAAACTCTGCCATACTGGATAAAAATCAACTGCGCAGTAACTATACAAGATGCTTGACATCGAACACAAAGTGATGGACTAAGTTATTGGTATGTTCTATTGGAGTCAAATGAATCTTTTAGAATGTGAGGATCTGTTTATAACAATGATCATGTCTGCAATAATTCATTAATGTCAACCTCCTGGCTTCAAATTACATTTCATCAGCAGGTCATTGATTGTCCAACAATGCCTGTTCAGGCTTATGGCCTCAAGCGATCTTGACCAATACATCATCACACTACTTGTCTCTTTGTCATATCAGATCAGCAAATCTATTCAGATAAATGTACTTTAACCTTTGCCTGAGCTTTTGTATCATGAACCTATGGCACAATGAGGCTTGAATGACAATGCTTCGCGCTGCCACATTCGCATATGCCATTGTAAGTATGCAATGTAAGTAATGCACAAGGGGCCTTTTTTCAGGGGTAGAGCTATCATGTTGGCTTGTTGGAAGAATTCTGCCCTCCTAATCTAGTACAACACCTTAATGTACATTTTGGATAAGGTTACAAATCTCAGAATTTCTTATCGAGACACTGACTTCATTGGTAGCCTCCATGCCCTATGTGTGGGAACATAATGTGATGCTTCATTGTGATGGATGTGAGGGCTTAGGACTTTTCATCAATAACACTGTATTGCCTTTTTAACGTTTCCTACAGATTATTTGCTCACACATCCAGGATGGATATCCCCGTGGCTGAATCTTTGTGGCCTCGGTACAAATGCAAAGACAGCACAGACGAAGGCAGTAATTCCATCAGTTAGAAGAGCAACTACCAATGCCTGCTAGACAGTTTCTAGAGAGAAATGTAAGATGCAGATCCACCTCGGGCTCATGAGAATGTTGAAACTCTGCAGCCACAAGCCTCACTATCACTTGTTTCAAAACTCCAAATACCACGCAGAATCTGATTAAGGACACCGTGGGCCACCAACACTGACCCTGTCATTTACTCAGGAAGCGTGGGTTGAATCCATATTCCAGTGGTTCAGAAGGTTACAGCTGTCTGGACTTTTTTTATGGAGCAGTTCATCGCAAGGAGCAATTGGGCACCAGCATGCATCTCCCAATACTTTACATGTACCCGTTACTTCAGATCACAGCTCTATAAATCCTTCCCCATGACAATGAGACTGGGTAGCTTGGGCAGTGGGAATCTCCACCATCACTGGCTTCCCCCAGGTGCAGGGTAATGGTACATTGCATCCCTGTAACTTGGAGAAAACCACTGTGCTGCAAAGTTCATCAACTGAAAGGTTTCCATTCTATCAATGTTTAAATTGTATGTGGCAATTAATGAGATTCAAACACATGAAGGTAGAACTGTAAACACTTAATTGTGAGATTCTTATCTTGCCATTTAAAGCTAAAGGGAAATTTGGAAAACAGGAAGCTGCCATGTCGTGCACATACCAAGAGAATGCACAGGGCCCTGCCTCTTTCCAAAGGCTTCATGCCATACAGGGATGGCAGCTGCAAGTCAAGGGCTCCGCCCTCCAAACATAGCTTAGATCACCTTTACAAAACCTTCAGACTGATATAGTATGAGGATTCAATGTTTCCACATTGGGATAGATGATAGACCACTTTAGGGTGAGGAGGCATCATTGCCTGGACTGTATTGGCTGCGTATTCCAGGAACACACAGCAGGGATGTACTGCATCAATTTGGTATGTTATTACATTTGGAGCTGACAAAAGGAACGTTACTAGATGCAGAAGAAATAGGAGATTGACAACAATCTCCTGAGGATGAAGGTAAGGATGGGGCTCAGGACTTTGACACTTTCAAGAAGCAAGAAAGCTCCTCACTGGCACCTCCTTCTAGAATGAATGGGCCAGGGTTGGATTCCCTTTATTTGTTGAAGTTTCTGTTGATAATATGGCAAGCAGTCCCTGCTTAATGCAAAGGACATGTGAACATTGTTAATTTTACAGTCTTTGACCTTTTCTGTTGCTGAATAAGTGGTTTATTATCTACTTGATTTTATGCTTAATATCTTAAAATTAAGGGGTAGAAAGTGAGGACTGCAGATGCTGGAGATCAGAGCTGAAAATGTGTTGCTGGAAAAGCGCAGCAGGTCAGGCAGCATCCAAGGAGCAGGAGAATCGACGTTTCGGGCATGAACCCTTCTTCAGGAATCTTGAAGAAGGGCTCATGCCCGGAATCCCGAAGAAGGGCTCATGCCCGAAACGTCAATTTTCCTGCTCCTGGGATGCTGTCTGACCTGCTGCGCTTTTCCAGCAGGGTATCTTAAAATTAACCCAATTTCAACTATCTACACATTAAATGCCTTACTTACTGTAAGTGGAGAAAAATCCCAGCAGTTAATGAGACAGTGCAGTCACATTACATGATGCTCACACTTAAATCTTCTGTCAGGAAATATATCCCAATGTTGTGCAGGGGCAGTTCTCATCATAGCCAGAATATTGAGAGGAATCCTAAAGGTTAGGGTTCATTTTAAACCTTCCATCACTAGTAACACGTAATTTATTTTTAATGAGTGCTTCAAGAGTATTCAGTTGCCCTGAAATCTTTGAAATCCTCCAGATCACACTATCTCTAGCTTGTGCTTTATGCCTGGTTGTGGGATGAGTGGGAAGTGGGAATTGAAAAAATGCATAAAACAGGATTATACCGTCGTCCTGGCTGTTCTTGGTGATGCCAGCTCAACAATGTTTATCACTGCTGGTCAAAATATTTCACAGCACCGTCTCCTCAAAAGAACTCAGGTTCACAAGACCAATCTGCCACTATAACTCTGATGCTCCCTCATGTCGTGTGTCATCTTGTCCCTCAATAGAGACGCAAGTGTCAATGAGTGGTTTGCATGGTGTGCTTTTCAAAGCTGAATGATCAGAAGTGTGTAGGTGGGGAGGTGATGGCCTAGTGGTGTTATCGCTGGACTGTTAATCCAGAGACCCAGGTAACATTCTAGGCACCTGGGATCAAATCCTGCCACAGAATTCAATAATAATCTGGAATTAAGAGTCTAATGATGACTATGAATCCATTGTCAACTATCAGCAAAATTTCCAGAAAAATCTATCTGGTTCAGGGAAGAAACTGCCATCCTTACCTAGTCTGGCCTACATGTGACTCCAGACCAATAGAAATGTGGTAGACTCTTAACAATTAGGAGAAAGTGAGGACTGCAGATGCTGGAGATCAGAGCTGAAAATGTGTTGCTGGAAAAGCGCAGCAGGTCAGGCAGTATCCAAGGAGCAGGAGAATCGACATTTCGGGCATGAGCCCTTCTTCAGGAATGAGGAAAGTGTGCCAAGCAGGCTAAGATAAAAGGTAGGGAGGAGGGACTTGGGGGAGGGGCGTTGGAAATGCGATAGGTGGAAGGAGGTTGAGGTGAGGGTGATAGGCTAGAGTGGGGGTGGGCGCAGACAGGTCAGGAAGAAGATTGCAGGTTAGGAAGGTGGTGCTGAGTTCGAGGATTGGGACTGAGACAAGGTGGGGGGAGGGGAAATGTGAAAACTGGAGATATCTGAGTTCATCCCTTGTGGTTGGAGGGTTCCTAGGCGGAAGATGAGCGCTTTTCCTCCAGCCGTCGTGTTGCTATGGTCTGGCAATGGAGGAGTCCAAGGACTTGCATGTCCTTGGTGGAGTGGGAGGGGGAGTTGAAGTGTTGAGCTATGGGGTGGTTGGGTTGGTTGGTCCAGGTGTCCCAGAGGCGTTCTCTGAAATGTTCTGCAAGTAGGCGGCCTGTCTCCGCAATATAGAGGAGGCCACATTGGGTGCAGCGGATGCGGTAAATGATGTGTGTGGAGGTGCAGGTGAATTTGTGGCGGATATGGAAAGATCCCTTGGGGCCTTGGAGGGAAGTAAGGGGGAGGTGTGGGCGCAAGTTTTGCATTTCTTGCGGTTGCAGGGGAAGGTGCCGGGAGTGGAGGTTGGGTTGGTGGGGATGTGAACCTGACGAGGGAGTCTCAGAGGGAGTGGTCTTTTCGGAACGCTGATAGGGGAGGGGAGGGAAATATATCCCTGGTGGTGGGGTCCGTTAGGAGGTGTCGGAAATGACGACGGATGATACGATGTATATGGAGGTTGGTGGGGTGGTAGGTGAGGACCAGTGGGGTTCTGTCCTGGTGGCGATTGGAGGGGCGGGGCTCAAGGGCAACCCTCAAACTCAGCACCACCTTCCTAACCTGCAATCTTCTTCCTGACCTCTCTGCCCCCACCCCCACTCCAGCATATCACCCTCACCTCAATCTCCTGCCACCTATCGCATTTCCAACGCCCCTCCCCCAAGTCCCTCCCCCCTACCTTTTATCTTAGCCTGCTTGGCACACTTTCCTCATTCCTGAAGAAGGGCTCATGCCCAAAACGTCGATTCTCCTGCTCCTTGGATGCTGCCTGACCTGCTGCGCTTTTCCAGCAACACATTTTCAGCTCTTAACAATTAGGGATGGGCAAGAAATGCCATCTGGTCCAATGATGCCCTCATCCCATGAATGAATTATAAGATGTGGGTGCAGCAGCTTTTGAGACGGAGAATAGCTATAGTTATAGCTATAATTGCCAATAGGTGAGCAATGGTGCATTAAGCAGTTACGTGAGGCTCATGGTGTTACTGGATAGGAGATATATCGCTGGCTTCCATCCCCCATGTAGCACCACTTTGATTATTGTGGCACCAAAGCCAGAACTATGTGGCCAGACACCTTGAATTAACCTCCACCGCAATCAGCTCCCATTTTTGTCATACAATATGCCTTGAAGGCATTCAGGCCTCATGTGAAAATCTCTACTTTCCAGCCTCTTGTGCTTAGTGGGCCTTCTCTTTGCTGCTGTTCTATTTGTCATTTTATACCTTTTCTGAAACGCTTTTGTCACCAGTTCCAGCAACTGCTGCTACCTGAATGCACAACCCCTTTAAACCAATTCCTTTATTTATTTCTGTCCTGTTTCTGTTAAAAGGGGTTTTTGAGAATTCATTTACTGAGTACCTGGCCCCAAGAGCTTTAATAAGAAAACCTTGATGCCTGTATCCTTTTAAAAATGAAAATCAAAAGAGAATTAAAAAGACTGCCCTTATTCCATTACCTTGTAAGGCAGTGAATCGTGCTCTAAATTTGTCAATGGATGAAACTCTATGCATTCATTCTTAAGATTTCCTCTCTAAATATATCATTTGAAATAGCAGTTTAGAGACTAGCGTACAGATGTTTCTATAAATAAGCTTACAGAAATAAAAGCATGTTAGATCCAAATACATTCCCATCAAATGCCTGAACACTGATGAGTTAATGCCAGTAGTCATTTACACGAGTTTAAACTTTTCACATTGTCACAATCTCAGAGATCTTCCCAAATGTAACATTACAGACAGTATCTTCCTGAAGAAGGGCTTATGCCCGAAACGTCGATTCTCCTGCTCTTTCATGCTGCCTGACCTGCTGCGCTTTTCCAGCAACACATTTTTCAGACAATATCTTCACCAGGTGATTTAAAAAGAAAATCTGCCTAATATGTTATTCTAAACTGCATGCAACTAAATATCCACAGAATATTCTTAAATGCTTTAGTAATCGCATGAAGTTAAATATTTAGAGGCAAGTCTGGTCAGTTTTGAAAGAAAATTAGGCACAGAAATATTTTAAAGAAGTGCTTCAGGTCCAGTGTTTATCATTTGTTCATCCAACATTACTCTGAGCTCTTTATATTCAGCATAAATGCAAAACAAAATCCCCAAATAATCCCAAAGAAACACAATATTTAGAATGTACTGTTTTGCAGACTGAACTCATTAATGTACAAACACGTAACAGCAAAACATTCCATTTGACGAGACATGGTATCTATGAAACCAGAAAATGTACACTGAGGCACATACCTTGCAGCATGCAAACATCAAACATTTATCGAGACGTTAAACTGTAGAACCCAGGAGCACTCTCAGTTTCTGAAATAAATAGCTGCATGATTCATAGTAAAGACACTCTCAGTCACCTGTTGTTTTCAAATGACATGAAATATTTATTTTAATTTTGACACTGTTATTACAAAAACAAGTAACTTAAAATGAGTTTACTCTATCCTGCCCTGTTGCTCTGTTATTCAGAATATTGATCATCCCTTTGTTTAATGTTTCAAAGATAACTACTGCATTTTTACCTCAGGCTTTGTCATTATGTATAATTATTAACCTTGTTTAGAAATATAAAATTATTTAATTGAATCATTATAGATCTCCTGATGTAGTTATTTGATATCAACCCAACAGAAAACTGGTTCTTTGGAGAAAAGTTGTTTGATATTACTTCAAGGATATCTACTGGAATCTATTCATTTCTTCCATAAAGATCCTTCATCTACTTGTTACAATGATGCATTGTACAGTTCTGTAACATTCATATTTATTACAAATACTAAGGTAAAGGTAAAATCATGATAGACTAATAGGGTTACTGCTAAATAGCTGAAAAATGTGTTGCTGGAAAAGCGCAGCAGGTCAGGCAGCATCCAACGAGCAGGAGAATCGACGTTTCGGGCATAAGCCCTTCTTCAGGCCCGAAATGTCGATTCTCCTGCTCCTTGGATGCTGCCTGACCTGCTGCACTTTTTCAGCGACACATTTTTCCAGCTCTGATCTCCAATATCTGCAATCCTCACTTTCTCCTCCTTACTGCTAATTAGAGAGAGGGAGATGACTGGTGGTGGTTAAACTGAGGGCCACCAGGCCTCAGGTGATAGGAGAGATTGAGAAAGGCAGTCTATCATGGCTATCTCAGCCGGGGTGGGAATTGAACCAATGCATTTTCTTCATTGCAAAACAGCTGTCCAGCCAACTGAGCCAATCAACTTGCAATAAGTAATACAGACTAAGGATTGGATAGAATTGATAATTGGTATTGTGGTGGGGAGTAGTTCCAATTCAAGGTTTACCCGTGCCAGTTCTGAGGATATTCAGTGGGCAAAATAGTTGATGCCATCTCATTTAGCCACTTATAACCAGAGGACACTACAGACATCCAAAGAACTGTGGATGCTAGAAGTCAAAAGCAACAAAAAAAAAGGAGGTCTGACAACATCAGTGGGGAGAAGTCAGAGTTAACATTTTGGGTCCAGTGAACTTTTTTTTTATCTGCAAAAGATAGAATTTAAGGAGTAAGCAATAGATGGAGATAGAGCCCAAAAAAAAAGAGAATATTTGGACAGACAAACAAGTGGATAACGGTCAGGCTTGGAGAATGACTAGCTACTAATGGGGACTATTAATGATTAACACTGGGTTTTGTGTATTAACACACCATGGGATAACAAAGCCTAGTACGTGGGAGTTGGGATAAGGAAATGGGAGAAGGTGCTTAGGCCCTAAAATTATTGAATTCGATATTGAATTCTAAAAGCTGTAGGATTTCCATGATGAAGTTCTTCTTACTTGTGCTGAGCTTCACTGGAGTACTGCAGCAAGTCTGAGGTACAGATATTGGCTAGGACACATCGTGGTGCATTGAAGTGGCAGGCAACTGGAAGCCCTAGGCCATTTTTGCAGACAAAAAGTTTGCATTCTGCAAATTGATCGCCCAGTGTATGTTTCATTGTCCCAGCGTAGAGCAGACTACATTGTGAGCAGTGAAGGTACAGCAGAATAGATTGAGTGAAGTGCAGGTAAGTCTCTGCTTCATCTGGAAGGTGTGTTTGGGGGCCTTAGATAATGAGGAGGGAGGAATGTTACACCTTCTATGGTTCAGGGGAAGGCGCTGTGGGGCTGTGGGTGGGGGGGCATATTGGGAGTGGAGGAGGAGTGGACCAGGGTATGCTGGAGGGAATCGGTACTGACAGAAAGCTAACATGGAAGGGGAGGGGAATAGGTGTCTGCTGCTGGCATCCCACTGCAGGTGGCGGAAATAGCAACAAATGATCCTCTGGGTGTGGATGCTGGGGGGTTGGTAAGGACCAGGGGATCCTATTGCTGATGTGGGAGGGAACAGAAAGGGTAAGGGCTGATGTGCGGGAGATAGGTCAGATCAGACTGAGGGTCCTGTCAACCGCATTGAGGAACAAGCGGACGTATACACATTGTTGGCAGCCTCAGCACTCAGCAGGGAGAAGCCAAATGTTGTGCTGAGAACACATTATAGCATGTCCTTCTGCTCTTAAATATAGTCTGTCCCCTTTAATGGAAAGCTACAGTGAATGTCATGAACACTATTGCCACACTTCTAATCAAAGAGAATGGACTACTGAGACTGACAGGGGCTTTCATGATCATTGATACAGCATTGGAACCATTAATGGAGTAGGTGGACAGAAGGGGTGATGTACTGGTTTCACGAGGCCTGAAGTCCCTCAACTACCACTCTCAGAGAGGGGTTGAAACAGGACAGGGATAACAATTGTTATTATTGTCCTCTGGATCTGAGAACTCAGCAGCAGAATTACAAGAAAATTAATGATGATATCTAAATAGTTAAAATAAATAAATGCATCTTGTCCTTGCTACATCAAGAGGTGTTAGAGATAGTGCATTGGCCTGGATAGAGAATTGGCTAATGGGCAGGAAACAGTGAGTTCTTCTTAAGGGCTTTTTCTTAGCAACCTGTAACCAGTGGTGTTCCACAGGGATCAGTGCTGGGACTGGTGCAATGGTTTCCGATATCTGTTAATGACGTGGAGGAAAGAAGTGAAGCTAAGGGTTTAGATGACACAAAAACAGGTGAAAAGGCAGGTTGCAAAGGGGATGCAGATGAAAGAGAGGTATCAACAGATTACGCAGGTGGTCAAAAAGTTGGCAAATTGAGTAGAACATGGGAAAATGTGAAATTGTTTATTTTGGAAGGGAGAACAAAATAATATTATTATTAAAAAGGCCTCTTGAAACCAGTATTTCACCCCTTCAGAAGGCTTCAACACAAAAGGATGAAGCAAAGAAAGGTCACAAAGAGGTGGAGCAGGTAATCAGGCAGGCTAATGGGATGCTGAGTCTCATTTCAAGGGGGGTTGGAATATAAGAGTAAACTAAGTCTTACTGTAACTGGTGAATTGCTGGTGAGACCACATCTAAAGTACTGTGAGCAGTTTTGGTCCCCTTATTTAAGGAAAGCTGCAGAAACTGGGTTTCATTGGAGACAATTCAGAGAAGTTTTCTTGGACGATCCCTAATATGGAGGGATTTTCTTAACAGCCAGGGCTAAACAGACTGGGACTCTCCTCGCTTTATTTCGAAGAATAAGAGGGGATCACATTGAAATGTAGAATTTTTAAGGACCTTGACAGAGTAACTGCTGAGAGGACATTTCCCCTCATGGGAAGAGAGGACCAGACGGCATAATCTCAGAATAATCTGCCACCAATTTAAGGCTGAGATATGAAGGAATTTCTTCTCTCAGAGGTTGGTCGGTCTTTGGAACTCCGTGCCACAGAGAGCTAAGTTGGCAGAGTTTTGTGAATATTTAAGGCCGAGATAGATAGATTCTTGATCAGTAAGAGAATCAGGGGTACAGGGAAAAGGCAGGAAAGTGGACAGAGGAATGTTGGATCTACCACGGTCCTATTAAATGGTGGAGTAGGATCAAGGGGCTGAATGGCCTACTCCTGTTCCTATTTCTTATGGTCTGTTTTGTTGCATAATCTAATCACAACATCTTTGCTCAAACATCAGCACCTAATGACACTTAGAACTCACAGCTAACATCAAGATACATCAGCACACCTTCAGACACGTCCTAAAGCTGAGTTGGCATCAAAGATGACAATTCAATTTGCGCTTGTTTTATGTGTTTTGTGATGCACTGGGGAAGGAAGGCAGAGGAAGCCATTTTGAGATCAGGGTACTAGCTTTGCTAAAAATCAGTAAGCACCTCTACGTGATCAACGAGAGAAAAGTCAGTTTGATTGCAGGAGGGAGATGGTGCACGTACTACAGCCGTCCAAAGATTTGGAAGACTTTTCCTGACATGGCCGGGGTGAGGGGGTTGAAGGGGTGAAGGATCACTGGAATAGGCTTTACTAACCAGTGGTGGATTTTAAAAGCTCTCTGACAATTGAGGAATACACCTAGAGACAGACATTCAAAGTTCCCACCACGCAAAACAGGAACACAGGCAGGGAGTAATTGCGGACTGTAATTACATCAAGTGTATGATGGGTGATTAATGGCACTCTCGGGAGTTAAAGTATCAACTACCACAACAAAAACAATGGTGTTTATTTCATTCATTTGTTACATACAATTTTTTAAAAAATGAGAAATCTTGTTTTTCATATATTAATTGGAAGCTCGAATCTCTTCGTAAAAGCTAATGGTCCTTATTGAGATCACAATAATCATCATCACTTTTGTTGCTTTATCTTCCTTTCCCCTTGCTGCCACAGAGGAAACACTGTGTTTTATTTCTTTCCTCTACTTCTTCCAGTCACACTTCCCAGGCCCTGTACCTGTTCAGAAGTGATTCTGCTCTAACATCATTCAAGATTGATGCATGGTCATTGACTTGAAATGTTAACTGCTGGAGCTGAATCTTATGTTTTTGTTTGGCTAGGCTTCAATTTCATTGAGTTTCATGGCAAGGTATTCTCTGTGAGGCCTAGTGAGAACTCTCGCTATATTTTATCAAACTTAACCAATTTACAATATCCCCTAAATGTATGGTGCCCCTTTGCCCAGTTCTAGCTCAATTCTCCAACTTATCATATCTAGAAATTGCTGCTGCCAGAACTGAGTGACATCCCTGGCACTGGTGTCCTCTTTAAAAGACAATTGTACACCCAGACAAGCACTATTAGGCTGGAGCTGCCCTGCGTGCTTCCTGACATTTGCCCAGATATGACAGAAGAGAGAGTTGGTGCCCTTCTCTGTGGGTAAGGACACAGAGGTCCTAGTGGATGGTGTGGTGCCGTAGTGGAACTTCCAGTATTCCCAGGACTGGCAAGACGCTATAACACCATGCCAGCCTGGTCTGAGGTTTCCATCCAAGTTAAAGCAGTCATAGCTTTCTGGAGGAATGCCCTGCAGTGAGGAAAGGTCAATGACCTTTTTCCATTCCACCATCTTCTCCCTGACACCTCACACTCACTATCTCTGCCACAGTACTCACCTCCCAATAAGGCTCATGCTCTGCCACTCTCACGATTGCATGGAACATCTCTCTTCATTCATCCTCATCCATCTCAATCCCCAACAGCACTAACCCTGCATACCCACTGCTTACTTGCCTACTTACTCAATCTGGACACTTTCCCTCTAGTACCAAAAACAACGGCTCTTCCAGCCACTTACATCTGCCTTAATACCTGCCTCTCTCTCTCATTCCAGGAAGAAAACAACTCCATGAAAGAGTCAAGATGGCTGTCCAACATTTGGCTCCTCACTGGTTATGTGGAGAGGTGCCTGCCTCTGATTGCCCTCAGTAGCTGACTGACTATATCCAACCCACTGGACTAGGATCTCAGGCTGCCTTGATGTACATTGTTGGTTCATCCTGATCAAAGGCTATCTACCTTGATTCGACTGAGGATTGCTGACAACCACGACAATGTTCCTGGCTTTCTGTCTAGGCCAACCATCCAGGATATTCAGCAGCATTGTCAGCCTGGAATCTCTGGTGAAGGGACAAATTGCAAAACAGATTCGCCAAGCCAAGGCAAGGCAGGGATACTTGGGCACTCAGGGAGACTCAAAGTGAGCAAACACTAAAAGAGCAAGTGAACAGTTCAGAAATGTAGCCTGGTCCAATTCATTGGTTATGTTCATGCGTCTGAGTGCACATTGTCCTTGCAGCAATATTACAATGATATTACTGCAGCCCGAGGTCATAGAGATGTACAGCACCGAAACAGACCCTTCGGTCCAACTCTTCCATGCTGACCAGATATCCCAATCCAATTATGGGCACCTGGCCCATAATCCTCTGAACCCATCCTACTCATATACCCATCCAAATGTCTTTTAAATGTTGCAATTGTACCAGCCTCCACCACTTCCTCTGGCAGCCCATTCCACACACGCATTAAAAAGGTGCCCTACTAAAAAGTAGGTCTCTTTTATATCTTACCCCACTCACCCTAAACCTATGCCCTCTAGTTCTGGACTCCCTCACCCCAGGGAAAAGACCTTGTCGATGCCACTCATGATTTTGTAAACCTCTATAAGGTCACCCTTCAGCCTCCGACACTCCAGGGAAAACAGCCCCAGTCTGTTCAGCATCTCCCTGTAGCTCAAATCCGCCAACACTGGCAACATCCTTGTAAATCTTTTCTGAACCCTTTCAAGTTTCACAACATTCGTCCGATTGGAAGGAGACCAGAATTTCACACAATATTCCAAATGTGGCCTTACTATATCCTGTACAGCAGCAACACGACCTCCCAACTCCTGTACTCAATACTCTGAACCAATAAAGGAAAGCATACCAAACACTATGATATCTACCTGTGAATCTACTTTCAAGGAGCTATAAACCTGCACTCGAAGGTCTCTTTGTTCAGCAACACTCCGGAGGACCTTTCCATTAAGTGTATAAGTCCGGCTAAGATTTGCTTTCTCAAAATGCAGCACCTTGCATTTATTTAAATTAAATTCCATCTGCCGCACCTCAGCCCATTGGCCAATCTGGTCAAGATCCCATTGAAATCTGAGGTAACCTTCTTCACTGTCCACTACACTTCCAATTTTGGTGTCACTGCAAACTTAGTAACTATATCTCTTATGCTCACATCCAAATCGTTTATATAAATGATGAAAAATAGTGAACCCAGCACCGATCCTTGTGGCACCCCACTGGCACAGGCCTCCATCTGAAAAACAACCTACCACCACCAACCTCTGCCTTCTACCTTTGAGCCAGTTCTGTATCCAAATGGCTAGTTCTCCCTGTATTCCATGAGATCTAACCTTGCTAACCAGTCTCCCATGAGAACTTTGTCAAATGCCTTATTTAAGTCTATATAGATCACATCTATAGTTCTGCCCTCATCAATCCTCTTTGTTACTTCTTCAAAAAACTCAATCAAGCTCATGAGACATGATTTCCCATGCACAAAGCCATGTTGACTATCTCTATTCAGTCCTTTCTTTTTCAAATACATTAACATCCTGTCCCTCAGGACTTCCTCCAACAACTTGCCCACCACCGACGTCAGGCTCACCAGTCTACAGTTCCCTGGCTTGTCCTTACCACCTTTCTTAAACAGTGGCACCACGTTAGGTAACCTCCAGTCTTCCAGCACGTCACCTGTAACTATCAACGATGCAAATATCTCAGCAAGAGGCCCAGCAATCAATTCCTTAGCTTCCCACGGAGTTCTAGGGTGCAGCATTAAAGTACAGAAACATACTGTAAATGATTCAGGGATGTGCCATGTGTGTTCTTAGAGGTTGGCACATATCTGATGCTAATAACCATGGATATGGGGTGTGTGATCAATGCCTGAGGAGTGTGCCTTGAGACATTGGTACCTATCCGACGTGGAGGTCCTTTAGAGCAAGTGGTGAGCTGAAGTTGCCAGGCTGCTCTGACTTGTCTATCAGGAATTCTTGGCATCCATTTTGCTTGCAGTGGGTGGTAGGATATTAATGTGGTGAGATGTACAGTTAATACAATTGTAAACAATGAATAAACTCCCTTAATTCACCGCTGCCTAGTGAGAATTTCACCTTGATTCATTGAACCTGTTAAAAGATGCAGCAAGTTGTTCACAATATTGAGAAGTTACCAGACCTCTCACATGACTCTCCCACTTTTTGTCATAGCCTACCATTGTTCAGTCCCCTTTAAGATAGTACCCTACATTAACTCCCAGCAGGTGCTGTCTGAGCTTCCAAGTATTTCCGGTATTTTTGCTCATCCAAAGTATTTTGCATTTGACTTTTTATTTGTCAAATCCATGGAACATCTAGTTACCAATCCTCAAATTGCAGCACAAGAATTTTACAATGACCAGTTCAAGTTAACTTGAGCTGGAATGTAAACTAAACAAAGGTAAAATGTTTACAGCAAGAGTAGTGATTGATTGACCAATTATCGACCCTAAATGTTTAATTGCACTCCTAATTAAATTGTAGGTATTCACTACAATGAAATGTTAAATTTTTAAAGTGTCGCATTATTGAACCATAATGCCACTGGACGTGTTAGAGTAAACATAAATTACACCACATAAATTTATCACATTACCATAGTATTCTTTTACATATTCATTATTCTTCAGGCCTTGGAAAATGAAAGGTAATCTGGATACCTATTATACAATTAAAATACATTTTGATCTATTAATTAATGAAATTTAAAGCAATTGTATGTTTTTGTGGTTCAAATCATCTATCAAAATAATTAACTCCTTTGCTCAGTTGACATTAACTGATAGCTCACTGAACATGATTCTAATGAGTAGAAGAAACCATTGCTGTTCTAAGTTTCCAACTGACAATTTGAATAAATGCATACATACACTGGTTCTGAATAGTACATCAGAAATAGGGCTTCATAATGTGGAAGGGGTTGCATAATTCAAAATGTTGCTGCAAACAAGATTTTATGAATCATCATGTAAAATATTTTACCACAACCGATTACACTGAACTGCATTATTAACCACAACTGTAGAAATCACCAAGCAAAATGTGTCAATTCTTCAAAGATTAAAATTTTGATTTGTTATAAACTAACAATATTCTTGCCTCATAATGAAAAACAGTTGTGAAAATTCCAACAAAATGACCATTTTAAAAGCAACACAATCCTAAACACAACAGAGTCCATCTTAAAAATCTTATTTTGGTTTTGTCTCCCTGATTTCCTTATTAAATGGAAGTAAAAACGCTAATTAGGAAGTTCAGTGCATTTCCTGGGAACAATTTTACCAAATGCAATCCATAATTACCAAGACATTACTAAAAGTTACTGAGGAACCTCTTGATCCGCATCTGCAACATTAAAAAACTATCACTAGGATGTACATTTCATAAATAAATAAAAATAAACATAAAAAGTTCAGAAAGTTGTCTGTTCCCTTAACACTGTGTAGTTTTCCTCTGAACGTTTCAAAGCTGACTGACAATAGAAATTGCCATAAGATGTTGCTTTTGGCATTGAACAGTATTCTCAGGAACAGATGAAGCTGACTCTTTGAAATATCAAAGAATAACAGTATTATGGATGAATAACACATAATTGCTTTCAGCCTGAACTCAAATTTTGTTATTTTTCACGGATGATTTGCATTTTTCATTGATATTCTCAATAGCTAAAGCTTATTATAGTGAAAAGGCTGATGTAAACTTCAACTTCAAGAAGTGAGGGAATGACAGTTGCTTTGTCCAATGCATGAATGGAACACATGCTGTTGTTTAAAGTGTATGGCATTGTTGATGCATATTAAATACTCTTTAGCAGGAAGTGTTCAATCAGCACATTGGGAACTGGAGCTGACAATGATTGATTTCTCGTCCTGAACACTGATTTAATTAGAAACAACAACGTTGCAGAAAATACATTTAAAGAAATATTTTGATAACTTTGCTCCAGTGGGAAAGTTGGAGAGCGGCTAACTCGCTCAGTGCAAACCCTCCATGCAGCCTAATGTCCTGTTGCTGGGCAGAATTGGTTTACTGTGAGACTTCCTCCCCACATACAGGCCCACCCTTGAGAGCTGCTGATCAGTCAGATTGGGCACAATGAAACAAACTGTTATGTGCTGAAGAGATTTTCAATCAATTTGATATTGGAATTAATCAGAAATTTGATTTAAATTATTTATTGTTATATGGTGTTGGAGGGAGTCCTGAGGGACAGGATGAACACGTATTTGGAAAGGCAAGGACTGATTAGGCATAGTTAACATGGCTTTGTGCGTGGGAAATCATGTTCACAAACTTGATTTGAGTTTTTTGAAGAAGTAACAAAGAGGATTGATGAAGGCAGAGCAGTAGATGTGATCCAAATGGACTTCAGTAAGGTGTTCAACAAGGTTCACCATAGGAGACTGGTTAGGTCTCACGGAATACAGGGAGAACTAGCCAGTTGGATACAGAACTGGGTTGAAGGTCGAAGACAGAGGGTGGTGGTGGAGGTTTGTTTTTCAGACTGGAGGCCTGTGACCAGTGGAGTGCCACAAGGATCGGTGTTGGGTCCACTACTTTTCTTCATTTATAAAAAATGATTTGGATGTAAGCATAAAAGGTATAGTTATGAAGTTTGCAGATAACACCAAAATTGGAGGTGTAGTGGATAGCGAAGAAGGTAACCTCAGATTACAACAGGATCTTGATCAAGTGGTCCAATGGGCTGAAAAGTGGCAGATGGAGTTAAATTTAGGTAAATGCAAGATGCTGCATTGTGGGAAAGCAAATCAGAGCAGGACTTATACACTTAATGGTAAGGTCCTTGGGAGAATTGTTGAGCAAAGAGACCTTGGAGTGCAGATCCATAGCTCCTTGAAAGTGGAGTCACATGTCGATAGGATATTGAAAAAGGCGTTTGGTATGCCTCCTTTATTGGTCAGAGAACTGGGTAAAGGAGTTGGGAGGTCATGTTGTGGCTGTACAGCACACTGGTTAGGCCACAATTGGAATATTGCACGTAATTCAGGACTCCTTCCTATCAGAAAGATAATGTGAATCTTGAAAAGGTTCAGAAAAGATTTACAAGGATGTTGCCAGGGTTGGAGGATTTGAGCTATAGGGAGAGGTTCAACCGGCTGGGGCTGTTTTCCCAGGAGCATCTGAGGCTGAGGGGTGATATTATAGAGCTTTATAAAATCAGGAGGGGCATGGATAGGATAAATTGACAAAGTCTCTTCCCTGGAGTGGGGGAATCCAGCACTCGAGTGCATAGGTTTAGGGTGAGAGGGGAAAGATATAAAAAAGACCTAAGGGGCAACTGTTTCATGCAGAGGGTGGTGCATGTATGGAATGAGCTGCCAGAGGAAGTGGTGGAGGCTGGTACAATTGCAACATGTAAAAGGCATCTGGATGAGTATATGAATAGGAAGGGTTTGGATGGATATGGGCAGGGTGCTGGCAGGTGGGACTAGGTTGGGTTGGAATATGTGGTTGGCATGGAAGGGTTGGACTGAAGGGTTTGTTTCCGTGCTATACATTCCTATGACTCTGTTATTTTGTTACAAAATACAATGAAAAGTGTTGTATGGTACCACCTCTCCCTCGTGGCATCTTAAAACAAAAATAAACCAAAACATAGAATATAAAGGTAGGAAAATGATGAAATAAAGAAATAAAGTTTGACTTTATACTCCTTGTTAAGTGTTCAGACAAAGGTGGGGAGCCATGAGTTCCCTCATTGCACTGCCAGAACATGACTTGCCACTCCCCGGTGCCACTTCACCTCCACTGATGCTGCCACCACCATGAGCCCTTGGTGTACTTCACCAATGCTACTGTCACTGATGCCCTGGGATTTCGATATCCCAATCTAATTTAAAAACAGCTTTATATGGTTCAAAAAAACTTGTTTTCAGGATTTTAAAATTGGGTTACTCACAATGCATGGACACTGATTTGTCACTCTTAAATGTGCCAAGGTTTTTTTTTAGTTAGCAAATTTGAAAGGTATATTTTTAAAATGCTGCCCAGCTGTGGTAGACTTTGCCTCCTATGATACCCAACTGAATGAGGAGAAGCTCGTTGACTGGGAGAAAAAAAGACTCTTTTCAACGTAGATATATAACTTTTATCACAATTTTTACCAGGATTGATGATTCAATCCAAGTGGGCACTGCCCCTTTGTGCTGAAAATTCTTTTAATCCCTACCCATCTGGTAAAGTGGCAGATTTAAAAACAGCCACAGAAACAATGGTACACATGCTGTTTGAAATAGGACAGATGGAAAAAGTTTCATAGCAAGAAGATTGTGACAAATCTTGGTAAAATGAAGAGGTAGGAGCAGAGGATAGTTAGAAGAGTTTTTACTTCGTTCTGGTATGTGGAAAACATAACATTTTCAGTTGTTCATATCAATTCACCAAAGTAAATTATACCATTTAAAATACGGGATTCTAGTCACAGGAGCTATTCTGCACATTCATGGTTAAATTAAGCAAGCAGCACACCAAGGATCTCTCTTTGCCAAGACTGAGGAAACATTTAAATGAAAGACAGGAATGTTAAGTTGGTGTGCAAGAGTAAATTCTACTGTTTCCTTACTTAAATTAATGTACATTCATGTGTAAATTGATATAGATTGTCAATGAGTGTCAATTCTTATGAAGAAAAACCTTCAGGCTATACGGCAGAACAACTAACACCAATAAACCAAGTATCTGTGGCCATTCTAAAGACTGATAATCAGGATTCTCTAACACAGAGATCTGTGGATGTTCAGTTGTTGAATATATTCAAGGCAGATACTAGGGCGATTAAAGGGCGCGAGGAATGGTGGGAACAACACAGAAAGGTGAAGCTGTGGTCAATAAGTAAAAACAATCGGATTAAATGATAAAGGACCAAATGGCCTCCTCTTGCTCATATTTCAATTGGTTCTTTGAGCTACTTATCATTACAATGATGTTATTCCTTTCGGAGAAGCACCCATCAGTAACGACAGAATATTCCAGTGTCTTTGTCCACTTAAAAGTTTCTGATATAATTTTAGATGTCCACTCTATTCTTTATCATACATATCTTCATACGTCAGTAAAGAATATTTTACATGATCTTCACTTCAATGCATCATAAGATTCGAGATATTACAAAGTAAGCTAGCTGTGTGTCAGGATGTCCAAGACTGTAGGGAGGCTGTGGAGAAGGTAGCACTGACAGGGACTACTTGCGGACACAGAGATGGGCTCAAGTGCGTATACTTCAACGCAAGGAGTATCAGAAATACGGTGGGTGAACTTAAGGCGTGGGTCGGTACCTGGGACTACGATGTTGTGGCCATCACGGAAACGTGGATAGATGAGGGACAGGAATGGCTGTTGGAGGTTCCTGGTTACAGATGTTTCAGTAAGATTAGGGAGGGTGGTAAAAAAGGAGGGGGGGGGGTGGCATTGCTAATTAGAAATGGTATAACGGCTGCAGAAAGGAAGTTTGAGGGGGATCTGCCTCTGGAGATGGTATGGGCTGAAGTCAGAAATAGGAAAGGTGCAGTCACCTTGTTGGGTGTTTATTATAGGCCCCCCAATAGCAGCAGAGATGTGGAGAAACAGATTGGGAAACAGATTTTGGAAAGGTGCAGAAGCCACAGGGTCGTAGTCATGGGCGACTTCAACTTCCCAAATATTGATTGGAAGCTCTTTAGATCAAGTAGATTGGATGGGGCGGTGTTTGTGCAGTGTGTCCAGGAAGCTTTTCTAACGCAGTATGTAGATTGTCCAACCACAGGGGAGGCCATATTGGATTTGGTACTCGGTAATGAACCGGGACAAGTGGTGGGCTTGTTAGTGGGTGAACATTTTGGTGATGGTGACCACAATTCTGTGACTTTCACCTTGGTTATGGAGAGAGATAGGTGCGCACAACAAGGAAGTTTTTACAATTGGGGGAAGGGAAATTACGATGCTGTAAGACAGGATTTGAGGAGCATTCGTTGGGAGCATAGGCTGTCAGGGAAGGATGTGGTGGAAATGTGGAACTTTTTCAAGGAGCAGATACGACGTGTCCTTGATATGTATGTACCGATCAGGCAGGAAAGAAATGGTCGTGTGAGGGAGCCTTGGTTGACGAGGGAGGTTGAATGTCTAGTAAAGAGGAAGAAGGAGGCTTACGTAAGGTTGAGGAAACAAGGTTCAGACAGAGCAGTGGAGGGATACAGGATAGCCAGAAGGGACCTGAAGAAAGGGATTAGGAGAGCTAAGAGAGGGCATGAAAAATCCTTGGCGGATAGGATCAAGGATAACCCCAAGGCATTCTATGCGTATGTGAGAAACCTGAGAATGACGAGAACGAGGGTAGGTCCGATCAAGGACAGTGGTGGGAGACTGTGTATTGAGTCGGAAGAGATAGGAGAGGTCTTGAACAAGTACTTCTCTTCAGTATTTACGAACGAGAGGGACCGTATTGTTGAAGAGGAGAGTGTGAAACAGACTGATAAGCTAGAAGAGATACCTGTTAGGAAGGAAGATGTGTTGGACATTTTGAACAACTTGAGGATAGACAAGTCCCCCGGGCCTGACGGGATATATCCTAGGATTATGTGGGAAGCAAGAGAGGAAATTGCAGTACCGTTGGCAATGATCTTCTCGTCTTCACTGGGGTGCCTGGGGTGGTACCAGGGTGCAACTGGGGTGGTACCAGGGGACTGGAGAGTAGCGAATGTTGTGCCCCTGTTCAAAAAAGGGAATAGGGATAACCCCGGGAATTACAGGCCAGTTAGTCTTACTTCTGTGGTAGGCAAAGTAATGGAAAGGGTACTGAGGGATAGGATTTACGAGTATCTGGAAAGACACTGCTTGATTAGGGACAGCCAGCACGGATTTGTGAAGGGTAGGTCTTGCCTTACAAGTCTTATTGAATTCTTCGAGGAGGTGACCAAGCATGTGGATGAGGGTAGAGCAGTGGATGTAGTGTACATGGATTTTAGTAAGGCATTTGATAAGGTTCCCCATGGTAGGCTTATGCGGAAAGTCAGGAGGCATGGGATAGAGGGAAATTTGGCCAATTGGATAGAAAACTGGCTAACTGGTCGAAGTCAGAGAGTGGTGGTAGATGGTAAATATTCAGCATGGAGTCCAGTTACAAGTGGAGTTCCGCAGGGATCAGTTCTGGGTCCTCTGCTGTTTGTAATTTTTATTAATGACTTAGATGAGGGAGTCGAAGGGTGGGTCAGTAAATTTGCAGATGATACGAAGATAGGTGGAGTTGTGGACAGTGAGGAGGGCTGTTGTCGGCTGCAGAGGGACTTAGATATGATGCAGAGCTGGGCTGAGGAGTGGCAGATGGAGTTCAACCCTGCCAAGTGTGAGGTTGTCCATTTTGGAAGAACAAATAAGAATGCGGAATACAGGGTTAATGGTAGGGTTCTTGGTCAGGTGGAGGAACAGAGGGATCTTGGGGTCTATGTACATAGATCTTTGAAGGTTGCCACTCAGGTGGATAGAGTTTGTAAGAAGGCCTATGGAGTATTATCGTTCATTAGCAGAGGGATTGAATTCAAGAGTCGTGAGGTGATGTTGCAGCTGTACAGGACTTTGGTTAGGCCACATTTGGAGTACTGTGTGCAGTTCTGGTCGCCTCACTTTAGGAAAGATGTGGAAGCTTTGGAGAGGGTGCAGAGAAGATTTACCAGGATGTTGCCTGGAATGGAGAGTAGGTTGTACGAGGATAGGTTGAGAGTTCTCGGCCTTTTCTCGTTGGAACGGCGAAGGATGAGGGGTGACTTGATAGAGGTTTATAAGATGATCAGAGGAATAGATAGAGTAGACAGTCAGAAACTTTTTCCCCGGGTACAACAGAGTGTTACAAGGGGACATAAATTTAAGGTGAAGGGTGGAAGGTATAGGGGAGATGTCAGGGGTGGGTTCTTTACCCAGAGAGTGGTGGGGGCATGGAATGCGCTGCCCGTGGGAGTGGTAGAGTCAGATTCATTGGCGACCTTTAAGCGGCATTTGGATAGGTACATGGATGGGTGCTTAATCTAGGATAGAAGTTTGGCACAACATCGTGGGCCGAAGGGCCTGTTCTGTGCTGTATTGTTCTATGTTCTATGTTCTATGTTCTAAATCAGTGAGGAATTTCCTCAGAATTGCTCCCAATCTACTACATGTCGCATCATCAGTATTGTGGCAGCCAATCTGCTTATGTATGCCAACATTATTCTCGCAAACTCTGTTCTTAAATCACAAAGGTGAACAGGAAACAATCCAGGAATTTCCTGCCAATGTATGGTAAATAATAACAAAAGAAAACAAATATTAACAAATAAAGTGTGGATGCCATGTTATCAATGACGTGGTTTGGAGTTGCAGTCACTGTCATAATATCAGAAATGAGGAAGCTTGTTCTTGAATTAGAATAAGTACACATAATTCATTTTATTGATTGTTGGTTGAGGAACAAATATTAATCCAAATGCTGGCAGAACTCTTCTGCTTTGCTTTCCATATCATCTTGAGATTTTCTCCATCCTGAGAGAGTTGATATAGCCTCAGTATAATGTCTTAGCAATAAGATGGTACTTCTAACAATATAAGCATCCTTTCTATTGCACTGATGCATCAGCCTTGATTATGCATTATCTGTATGGAGTGGCTTGAACACGCGCATTTTTAATTCAAGTTAAAGGATTAATCCTAAACTCAGCATATTTGATATGATGCCCGACCAGAGCTCTGAAGTTTTATTTTTTCTGTCAGGTATCAAAACTGAAGTTAAATTTTAAAAAAAACACAGCTTTCAGGAAAATACACACATCAGGACAGACAGAATTTAGTCAAAAGCATCAGGATTAAACAAACCTGTCTCTGGAGATAAGAGTTACAATTCACAAGTCCTCAGTTGCTTGATGATTATGAACTTTGTTCTATAAGGAGCTTTGAGTAGGTTGTGGTTTCATTCTCGTAGCAGGGATTCTGTGTGTCTTCCTTCTCTCCATCTGCAGTTTGATGATGAAAAGAAATACAATTAGAACATTGGGAATTCAATAAACATTCTAAATAGATAAGGAATAGCGTATGACCATAGAGAAACATTGTTGCAGTTGGTAGCATCATTATTTAAATGAAGAAGAGGAATTTTGTTGACTTGGAGTAATAGTGGAAAATAATTGACCAGCCATCCTCTATACATCCCTCTTGATTTTATTGCTAAATAAAATCGTGGAAACATTGCTATTTTTTCACACATTTGTTAAATATCCATGGTCCACGTTTGAAATTATATCACTCACTACTTGAGATATTCAAAGTCAATTGATATAGGTACCTCATGTCTAGTCAGTTTTGTTTTGCTCCCAAAAGGAATTTGTTTTCAAGAAATTACTTGACACAACATCAGTTGCATTTAATATTTTAGTTGGCAGTTCCTCAATTTGATGAAATCAGAGGATGTAACCCCTATTTTTTGGGGGAAAAGGTATGTTTCAATCCTCAGTTCTGTAAGGCCTTTGCATAACCTGTACTTTATTGACTTGTGTTTGCATGAGATTTTCTGAATCAGCATTCCAGCATGGCCCTTGAGCATCTAGAAACTGTGAATGTATATCAGGAATGGGGTGCTGGAAAAGCACAGCCGGTCAGGCAGCAACTGAGGAACAGGAGATGACGTTTCGAGCATAAGCTCTTCATCAGGCCCAACTCTCCTGATCCGTGGATGCTGCCTGACCAACTGTGTTTTTCCAGCATCACACTCTTCAACTCTGATCTCCAGCATCGGCAGTCCTCACTTTCTCCTAATGTATATCAGGAATTTGGGCATGGAGATCTGTGCTCCAGCCTAGTTTTCTGACCATAATTTAAGAAGCAAAAAAATCATACGAAGCACACTGACCTCTATACCTTACTTATCAATTTGCAGCCCCAAAAGAACAACTTCATCAACAACGCTACTTCATTTTTTATGCTTCACAGGGATTCCTAAATTAGTCAGATGTATTTATAATTTATTCACAATCATCACTCATGATAATTGATATAAAAATCATTAATGATGTCTGTCACTTCCTGATTTCCCCATAATATTCCTGCTATGTTTATCCATCTATTTTGCATTCAATCTAAAAGAATGAACAGTCTACAAGTAGATCTTCTATAATGTGATGGTTGTGTTCTTGTGCAACCCCGCATTATGGAAAAATCACACTTTAGAGACAGCATTTAAACTGTTGGTGATGTAATCATGTTACAGCCAATACATGTTTTAAAAGTTTGCGCATTAGAAACAGCATCACCAATTCATCAATCACGTAACAGCAAATTTGCATTAACAAAACACGCATTATAGCAGAATGACCTGTTCCTTTTCTAACTTACTTTCACTTTCAGTTTGATAAACCAGGAACGTCTTTAACAGTTAAAACATATTTGGACAGGTACATAAATAGGAAAGGTTTAGAAAGATCAAAAACAGACAAATTTGACTTGTTTAGTTTGGGTTAGCTCAGACAAATTGGAGTGAAGGGTCTATTTCCACGCCATATGATCTATGACTCTATACTCAGAAAGTGAAATTGTTTCCTTCTAAATTAAAACAAAGAACAGCAAGTGTTTTGTGACTTGCTTCTCCCTTTGAATGTCTGTTTGGGTAACTTTATGGTCTAATATATATTAACAAGGTTTCTTCTACCTTGGAACAATAGCAGTCTAACTCTGGTTGGTTACTACACAATTCAGCTTACTTACATGATAATATGTACTCTACTGTGAGGTATCACATCTTTCTCTCTGGCATAAAAGCAAATTACTGCGGATGCTGGAATCTGAAGCCAAAAGAGAAAATGCTGGAAAATCTCAGCAGGTCTGACGGCATCTGTCAGGAGAGAAAAGAGCTGACGTTTCGAGTCTAACTGACCCTTTGTCAAAGCTGACAAAGGGTCAGTTAGACTCGAAACATCAGCTCTTTTCTCTCCTTACAGATGCTGTCAGATCTGCTGAGATTTTCCAGCATTTTCTCTTTTGGCTTCTCTCTCTGGTATAGTCTGCCATTTTTGTCTTCTGAGTCTAACATATGACTATGAATGTCACTGTTACATCATCCCATACATCATCACAAAAAGAAGCAGGTAATGGCTTAAGCATTATTCATTTATGAGCTCTGCTATTTTACGAGCTGATAAGTTAAGGGCCAAGATGAAAATGTATGACCAACTTCCATCGTGCATCCCAGCAGCCGCAATCTAGAAGAGAATGCATATATAGTTATCCATAACTGTAAGCTGTTCAATAAACCTATGGTAAATTTTCATGTAAATGGCAGCCAAACCACTTAACCTGTGTTACTTAGCAAAAAGACAAAAAAATGACATCAGCAACACACAGTACTTTCTTTAAAGAACAAAAGCAGTGGTTGAGCTTGAAAACCATAGACTTTACACCAGACATTTGAAACAGCACAGATATTACATTTACACTCTACACTGGGACACCAGAAAGAAAGACAGCACAACAAGAACAGCAAGCATTAATTTATGATAAAAACAGGTTTGTGGATTCTGGAGAATAAACATGCTGCATAGACACAGGGTTTGGCAACATCTGAGAGAAGAGAAATACAGTTACGATTTGAGTCTAATGTGACTCTACTTTGGAACTCAATTTGCTCTGAGACTCTGCTAAGGCAGGGATTTGGTTTCAAGTTGAGCTGTTGACAAGGCAAAAAAAAAGAGCCACAGCTGAAAACAGCAGACAGGCGTTTTTCTTAAAAAATTGAGGAAACATGACAGCTGCATTGTCGAATCACCAAACGGTTTATAGGAGTAAAACTTATAGTAAAACCCGACATGACAACCGAATTCGTAAAAGCCAGAGAACATTAGAAAAATTACTACCAAATATAGACCCGTAGAATTACTACAGTGTGGAAACAGGCCCTTCGGCCCATCCAGTCCACACCCACCCTCCAAAGAGTAACCCACCCAGACCCAACATGTATTAGCAGGACCTTGGTGAATTTAGGCTCTGTAAGTGATGGATGGAGTCACGCTTTTATCTGTTGCAGAACTAGGTAAATAAACAGTGAAAATAAAACAAAATAAATAGTGAAAATTAAAAAATAAATAAAGTGAAAATGGAGGGGTTGCACAGAATCAACACTTAAGACCTGTCTTAGCATGAAATGCTAGAAAATAAGCTTTGTGTAAAAGAGAACTGGGTCCGATGGGCAACACAACAAGGATCAATTGATCAGCTTGTCATAAGATGCATACCAAAGGCAAGGAATAGGTATCAGGGACTGAGCTGACTGTGTGCATAATAGAGCAGGTTATCACTTCAATGCCTCGTGAAGCTGTTCTAGAAAACCTCTTGGAGAAAACAAAATTTCACAATATTGTCGTACCACTTAAAATTAGTAAAACACATGAAGCCATTGTAATCAGACAACATTTGCAATCTTTCGGTGCAGTTCTTGGTATCAGCACAGACTCGAAGATGCAAAAAACAAGCCAAATGTGTGGCAAGTGTGATTTGCTGTCCCCACAGTGATGTCTGCAAAAGGACATTGGACTCATCTATAGGAGAAAATGTGCTTTCAAAGATGCAACCAGAGATGATAGTAGAATGCAAAGAAACAAAAACATGGTGTCACATGTTCGTAAGGAAAATGCTCGAGACCTGCATAAACACAAGCTTGTGCATAAGGTTAGCTGCACGAGTAATAAAGTGAAGACTGGAAGAATCTGCAACCAATGGATTTCCATTTCGTGAAGGTGAGCTATTGTATGATCAAAGTCAAACAGTTCAATGCTTTTGCCATCATATGTCCAATGAAATTTGGCAAACTACATACCCAGGATCAAAGTCAGCACGCAAGTGAGGACAAACATCCTACTAGTCAGAATGCTGAAGGATATATATCTGGATCATTAGATGTGAATGATACACCCTACTGTGGCAATTTTGCATAGAAACCACAAAAAGTTTATCAGGTTTACACAAATGGACCAACATGCGCAAATGGACCAACAAATGGACTTGCAACACTTGTAACCAGACATAGGGAACTTCAAATCTGATGCTGTCTTGCACCTCTGAAAGGATGTAATCTCATCAATCAACTGTCTCGGAAAGTATAGTGATCACATGCAAAAGAAGCTGAAGTGTGAGGTGAAAGATATGTTATGTGATTGCATAATCCACAGTGTACATCAACACAGACTGGTACAGTCCATCAAGTATGTGCTGAGGCAAAAGTAGCACATTCAGAATAGGCACAGACTTGAAATGCCTCAGCATTTATCTCAGGACATGCCCACACAAAATTGAGAACGACTAAAATGTACATTCACTCATGCCGGCAGCTCCTTGTGAAGTACTCATCTTCAACAGCCAACCGTGGCAGTTGAACAGGAGCACGGGTGCCATTAAACCTCTCAAGCCTGCCCTGCCATTCGAGATCATCCACCTCAATACCATATTTCCACACTATCCTCACATCCCTTGATAGAATTCATAACCAGAAATCTATCAATCCATCTCTTGAAATTATTTAATGACTGAGCTTCCACTGCACTCTGGAGTACAGAATTCCAAAGAGTCACCACATTTTCAGTGAAGATGTTCCTCCTCATCTCAATCCTAAATCACTTACATTTATTCTGAGATCGTCTCTCCTGGTTCTGGACCCCACAGGCACGGGGAATCATCCTTTCTACATCAAGTCAGTATCTTGAATGTTTGGTAGTATGTTCTTCCTATAGTAAGCTCTTCTTATACATTAATGTCATACTTACACTTTCTACTCCCCTGGAATACTGGCTATATGAGAGTTGAGGGACAATACTGAGGAGGGAGAAACTTTAAGGCCATTATTTTTGACTGTGCTGAAGATTTGCCTGCAGCCTTGAAGAACTGACTTCAAGAAGGACATTGCCATTTGTTTGACAGTGCTGCCATTGGATCTGGAGAATGTTGCAAAGGGTTTGCTAATGTAATTTCTCTTGTACTACTATGTGGCTTATTGCTGTACAAGAGTATATTGATGACAGCTGCTCTACTAAGAGATGTTTGATTTGTAGAGGTCTTTATTATTAAATACTTGGTGCATTTTGTAGATGACTGGACAGGCACAGACTGCTTTGAACTGCACAGCAGAAATACAATTTTTTTGATGTTGAATAGGAATATCTAAATTCTAGCATATCGATGAGAAATTCTTTCTTGGCAAATGAGATTTATGAACCGCAATTCATTGGAAGATTTTACAAGATTTGTGCAGAATGGCTAACATGAAATATGGTCAAATTAATAAATGATTTGGGTGAAGAAAAAGAGTTATATATCTGAGTTTGCTGCTTTCACTAAGTTAAGTGGTGCAGTAAATAATATAGATGGAAAGTAGAAAATTTAAAGGAATAATGGGATGTTAAGTAAATGGACAAAACTGTGGCAGATAGAGTTCAATATGAAAAAGGGTAAGGCCATCCACTTTGAATTTAAGGAAATGAGCAAGTGCAGAGTAGATTCACCACAATGCTACTGGGACGAAAAACAACTAATTATGAGTGCAGTTTGCAAAGGTTGAGCTTACTTTGTTCTTGAATATAAAAGATTAAAAGGGGATGTAACTAAGATTTTAGGATGAGTGAAAGTTAGGGTTGATGGAGTAAAATGATTTTCTTCTTGGGAAGTTCACTGCAAATGATCACAATATTAAATTTAGAATTGGGCCAATCAGGAGTGAAAACAGAGGCACTTCTCCACAAAAGGTGCAGAGGAAATCCAGGTCTTTCTTCCTCAAAAGAAGAACCTATTACAGGTAAGTCACTACAAATGTCAAAATTAGGCCAGATTCTTGTCAGGTAAAGGTATTAACGCTTATAGAACTAAGACATATAGATGGAGAAAAAGCATAGAGGAGCCATGATGCATAAAGGCAGGCTCTTATTTATATTCCTATGTTTCTAACAAACACAATGGTTTTGTTACTTAAATCAAAAAGGCTCTGGATGCTGTTTAAATAAAACATGTTCCATAAACCTGTGCCTTATACTGTGGACAAAATCATTATGACACAAATTCTGATATTTATCCATTGGCAGCAAATACATGAAATGAACAGCATTTTGTTTTTAAATTCTACAACCAAACAAATGTCCAGCACGACTGGATTCCTTTGGATGTGCCTGCAAATTTCACAACTATCTGCAATGTCATAAGGAATGAAGCAGCAGATTAGACCTCTAAGCTAATATGCTCAAAGTGGCCTTCCACTTGGTCACTGGAGACCTACCTACTTCAAGCACAATGAAAATCAAGATCCTATATTATACATTGTGATCTGTAGAACTGCTGGACACTTTCCAAACATGGTGGATAACGTGATCTCTGGCCATGTCTGATCTAGCTTACTTGCTGCCCCCTGTTGTAAATAATGTGCAGGTCAGATTGCGAGATCAAACAGTCTTAGTGGCCATCTGCTGTGAAATAGATATCGGGCATCCATGGCTAACTGACTACATAATATTGAAGCCTAGCCCTCTCTGCAGCCTCAGACACAGAAATATTTACAACTTTTACATCAAGTTTGGCTGTGGTGTTATTCTGAATGTTGTTGTATTATATATTCTGTCAGCTTGAGTACAGCAACTCTATTACAGGAGTTACTACATGTCTAAAATTAGACAAAATACTTTATTTTCTGATGTCATAATGATGTAAAAGGCACACTCAACTTTAATATCAATCAATTGAATTATAACTGATCACACTACAAGATAAATTGTAGGAAGTTAAATATACTTTGGTTGCCACAAAGAATAGATCACATTCAGTTTCAGTTTAAATATTTGCAAATTAACAATGGCAAGTTGGTTTGCAAGGGATTTTCACCATATTGGAACTAAATAAGTAATAATTTTCCAAATGTTCACAATTAATCTACATCTTGAAAGAGGACAGGAAATACCCATTGGGGGGTAAGATTTGCTGCAGTCTACATGTACTGAGACCAATAATTAGTTCAGTCAGCTTTTCTACCTGAAGCAGCAGTGGAATCTCTTTGGATATTACTGTAATTTCATCAGAAATATTAACAAAAAATGTCTTCATTAATAATAGTTTTAAAAATTAACATGATGGTATAGCAGCATTTACTGCTGAATTCTAATTGCCCCTAGAGAGTGTTGGAATGCCTTCTTGTTCAACAATGTATGGAAATGGTACCTCTACAATTGCATAGTTAAGTATGGAATGTCAGAATTTATGACTCAGTGACACTGAAGAAACTGGTGACATTTGGCTAACTCAGGATGTTACATGCCTTAGATGTGATGATCTTCTCATTATCATGCTTCTCTGTCCCAGTTGCCAACAATGGACATGTCAATGGCAATTGTTATTGAGTTATCTTGCTGAAATGCTGTTTCACATCCTCTAGAATATATTCACTGCAGTCAAAGGGTGAGAATGGTGTAGGAGGTAGACATCGAGTCTGACCAATTGTCATGTGCAGAATACAAAATGAAGAATTGATGTGGTCACTATTTGTGCCATATGCTAAGTTGGGCAGTCAGTGGATAACATGGACCGTCAGCAGCAACAGCAGGATTGTCTGTCAGCATATTTTGCGACCTTATGTTTGTTAGTGGAACATTCTACAGTGACCGGCTCCATTCACAGATTCTTCAATATTGAACAACTTTGTATTCACCACAAGATTTGGCTGACATCCTGGCTCAGGCTAATAAGTATCAGACAATCTTCATGTTGTGTAAGCATCAATGGATGACCATTCTAGGTAGCATCACTGCATAACTGGTCCTCTCTGCATCTAACGAAGTTGAAATTCTTGAATGTTAGTGCACATGTATCCATTTCACTGAACAGGGGTTATTCCATCACACTGTTGACACTGACCTTGCAAATGATGGAGAAGCTTAAAGAAACAACAAATCACCTGTTGTACAGTATCCAACTTCTACACAGTTTGCAGCAACAATGTTGACATGGTCTTGCCAATTTACCCCACCCTAGACCTTTCCACCTCCAATTCAACCCCTGATGTCAACCATATCCTACAATCTTTCACACCTGCCCAATGCATTCCCCAGCAGCACATAAGCACAATCCATCTCTCAATCCAAACCCACTCCCATCCCACAATGACAAACCCATTTATCCATTCCCCCACAATATCCATAACAAACTCTTTCAACCAAAACATTTCCCATCATCTCTCTAGGTCCCAACCATCCCCAAACCCACTTCTCCAAAACCCTACTCATCCTCCCACCTAGTACAATGCCCCTTAACCACATCAGCACCTCAACCATGCCTGCAGTCAGATACCGATGATGGGGGTCTCCATGTTAATGATACAAATGAAAATCGGTACAGATATTTGAGCCTTTCCTCACTGAGAATGGTCATCCCCTGATGCTTACACAACATGAAGGTTACCTGATACTTATCAACGTGAGCCAGGATGTCATCTTTTGATGAATACAAAGTTGTTCAATACTGAAGAATCTGTGAATGGAGGCAGTCACTGTAGAATGTTTCACTCACAACCATAAAGTTGCAAAATGTGCTAACAGACAATCTAACTGTTGCTGCTGCTGGTCCATGTTATGCACCGACTGCCCAACTTAGCATGTAGCACAAATAGTGACTACATCAATTCTTCATCTTGTCTTCACTACATGACAATTGGTTAGTTAAATGTAATAAACTTAGAAATGCAATTGCTATAAATGCTAAGAGCAAAATTGTCCTCTGTGTGGCCATTAAACCTCTTTGGATTGCTGTACTTGCTACTGCTACCATGCAAGGGTTT
The DNA here is from genome assembly GCF_047496795.1 of Chiloscyllium punctatum. Taxonomy (NCBI): domain Eukaryota; kingdom Metazoa; phylum Chordata; class Chondrichthyes; order Orectolobiformes; family Hemiscylliidae; genus Chiloscyllium; species Chiloscyllium punctatum. The sequence continues at coordinate 32,291,256 of NC_092739.1, read as the reverse complement.
AGCTTTTCATGTCTTAATTTAATGCATCCAATGAATATACTTTCCAATAATTATTCTAAGCAGTTTAACAATGTAAAGCAGAGGCGCATCACCCTTAGGCTTTCATGCGTGTTGGAAGTACTGATGTAAATTTGAAAATTGTATCAGCCATATATCAGTTGGTCGGTGCAGTTGCCTCATATTCAAAGGTTGTGGGTTCAAATTTCACTCCTAGAATGGAAGACAAAACATTTTAGCTATTGTTCCAGTATAACAACAAAGAATGCTCCCTTTATCAGAGTCACCATCTTCATAAAGAGGCCACAACTGCTCTCTCAGGTGGATACGAAAGATCCCACGGCATTATTTCAAAGAACAGCGGGGAGTTCTTTATCCTCAGCATCTTGGTAGATATTTATCCCTCAATCAACATCACAAAAACAATTACCTGCTTGCCATCACCTTTGAGGGAGCGAGCTGTGCACAGAATGGCTGCTGTGTTTCCAACATTGCAACACTAACTACACTTCGAAAGCAAGGTAATGGCAGCAAAGTGTTTTAAAATACCCTGAGATTTGGAAAGGTACTACATGAATGAGTTTTTTTTTTAAATTTTACTTTAACAGAAACAGAAGTTAAAATTATATAGCTCATTTCATGACCAGCAAACATCTCAAAACACTTTACAGCCAATTTAATAATGGAATGAATAATGAAAGGTCGTTTCAGCATTAAAAATATTGGGTAAAAACAATGACTGCAGATGCTGGAAACCAGATTTCGGATTAATGGTGCTGGAAGAGCGCAGCAGTACAGACAGCATCCGAGGAGCAGCAAAATCGACATTTCGGGCAAAAGCCCTTCATCAGGAATAAAGGCAGTGAGCCTGAAGCATGGAGAGATAAGCTAGAGGAGGGTGGGGGTGGGGAGAGAGTAGCATAGAGTACAATAGGTGAGTGCGGGGGAGGATGAAGGTGATAGGTCAGGGAGGAGGGTGGAGTGGATAGGTGGAAAAGAAGATAGGCATGTAGGAAAAGTCATGGGGACAGTGCAGAGCTGAAAGTTTGGAACTAGGGTGAGGTGGGGGAAGGGGAAATGAGGAAACTGTTGAAGTCCACATTGAAGTGTTGAAGTGTTCCGAGGCGGAAGATGAGGCGTTCTTCATCCAGGCGTCTGGTGGTGAGGGAACGGCGGTGAAGGAGGCCCAGGACCTCCATGTCCTCGGCAGAGTGGGAGGGGGAGTTGAAATGTTGGGCCACGGGGCGGTGTGGTTGATTGGTGTGGGTGTCCCGGAGATGTTCCCTAAAGCGATCTGCTAGGAGGCGTCCAGTCTCCCCAATGTAGAGGAGACCACATCGGGAGCAACGGATACAATAAATGATATTAGTGGATGTGCAGGTAAAACTTTGATGGATGTGGAAGACTCCTTTAGGGCCTTGGATGGAGGTGAGGGAGGTGGTGTGGGCGCAGGTTTTGCAGTTCCTGTGGTGGCAGGGGAAGGTGCCAGGATGAGAGGGTGGGTTGTAGGGGGGCGTGGACCTGACCAGGTAATCACGGAGGGAACGGTCTTTGCGGAAGGTGGAAAGGGGTGGGGAGGGAAATATATCCCTGGTGGTGGGGTCTGTTTGGAGGTGGCGGAAATGTGGGCGGCTGATTTGGTTTATGCAAAGGTTGGTAGGGTGGAAGGTGAGCACCAGGGGCGTTCTGTCCTTGTTACAGTTGGAGGGGTGGGGTCTGAGGGCGGAGGTACGGGATGTGGACGAGATGCATTGGAGGGCATCTTTAACCACGTGGGAAGGGAAATTGTGGTCCCTAAAGAAGGAGGCCATCTGGTGTGTTCTGTGGTGGAACTGGTCCTCCTGGGAGCAGATAGGCGGAGGCGGAGGAATTGGGAATACGGGATGGCATTTTTGCAAGTGGTAGGGTGGGAAGAGGTGTAATCCAGGTAGGTATGGGAGTTGGTGGGTTTGTAAAAAATGTCAGTGTCAAGTCGGTTGTCATTAATGGAGATGGAAAAGTCCAGGAAAGGGAGGGAGGTGTCAGAGATGGTCCAGGTAAATTTAAGGTCAGGGTGGAATGTGTTCATGAAGTTGATGAATTGCTCAACCTCCTCGCGGGAGCATGAGGTGGCACCAATGCAGTCATCACTGTAGCGGAGGAAGAGGTGGGGAGGGGTGCCGGTGTAATTACGGAAGATCAACTGCTCTACATAGCCAACAAAGAGACTGGCATAGCTGGGGCCCATACGTGTACCCATGGCTACCCCTTTGGTCTGGAGGAAGTGGGAGGATTCGAAGGAGAAATTGTTAAGCGTAAGAACCAGTTCAGCCAAATGAATGAGAGTGTCAGTGGAAGGGTACTGTTGGGCACGTCGGGGGAGGAAAAAACAGAGGGCTTGGAGGCCCTGGTCATGGTGGATGGAGGTGTAGAGGGATTGGATATCCATGGTGAAGATGAGGCGTTGGGGGCCGGGGAAACGGAAGTCTTCGAGGAGGTGGAGGGTGTGTGGTGTCTTGAACGTATGTGGGGAGTTCCTGGACTTGGGGGGATAGGACAGTGTCGAGATAAGTAGAGATGAGTTCAGTGGGACAGAAGCATGCTGAGACAATGGGTTGGCCAGGGTGGTCACGCTTGTGGATCTTGGGAAGGAGGTAGAACCGGGCAGTGCGGGGTTCCTGGACTATAAGGTTGGAAGCTGTGGGTGGGAGATCTCCTGAGGTGATGAGGTTCTGTATGGTCTGGGAGATGATGGTTTGGTGATGGGGGGTGGGGTCATGGTCGAGGGGGCAGTAGGAAGAGGTATCCGCGAGTTGGCGTTTGGCTTCAGCGGTGTAGAGGTCAGTGTGCCAGACTACCACTGCACCCCCTTTATCCACTGGCTTGATGGTGAGGTTGGGATTGGAGCAGAGGGATTGGAGGGCTGCGCGTTGTGAGGGTGAGAGGTTGGAGTGGGGGAGGGGGGGAGACAGGTTGAGGCAGTTGGAAATGAAGAGGTCGAGGCGGGTAATAGGCCAGCGCAGGGTGTCCAGGTGGATGCAGTGTATTGGAGGTGGGCGAAGGGGTCCTCAGAAGGTGGGCGGGAGTCTTGATTGTGAAAGTAAGCTCGGAGGCGGAGGCGGCAGAAGAAGTGTTCGACATCACGGCGTGTATTAAATTCATTGGTGCGCAGATGGAGGGGGATGAAGGTGAGTCCTTTGCTGAGGACTGATCGTTCATCCTCAGTGAGGGGAAAGTCTGGAGGGATGGTGAAAACTCGGCAGGGCTGGGAGCTGGGATCTGGTGTGTGGGTGTGGAGCTGGGGGCTGGGGGCGGAGTAAGTAACTGGAGTGGGTGTGATGGTGGGGGGAATGGGGGTGGAGTCACGAGCAGGGGTGGTGTTCCCCTCAGGGTTCTGGGGGCCGGGAATGGTGACAGTGGGATATGTGGGGGGCGTGTCAGCAGAATGCAGGTGAGTGGCATTGGTGGGGACGGAAGTGGTGGCAGACATGGCAGTAGGGGTGGCGGAAGTCACTGAGCGTGTGACATCAGCGATGATGTGAGGGGCAGAAGTGATGTCACGTGTGATGTATGACGAATTGTGAGGGGCGGAAGTGGTTGTGGGAATGGCCATGATGGGGGCGGAAGTGACATCATCAATCGGCGTGGGGGGTGGCAGCTGCACCAGCTGCATGGCTAATGGAGTCTATATAGTTCCACAGGCCAGGGGTATCTTCTGGAATGTTTGAGGAGCGCTGGTTATGGAGGTGGGTAGATAAAAAGTTGTTGTACTTACAGTTTTTGATGTTTGAGATGGAGTTGAAATACTGTTTGTTGAGAGTATGAATTTTCCTATGGATGTAGTACAGAGTGGGTCCTTTGCAATTCTGAGAAAGTGTGGCCCTCAGCTAAGGCAGGGCTGACTGGAGAGAGGTTAGGTGCCGGCGCATTGCTGCAAGCGTGGAGTGGAGGATCGTGAAGGAGAACTGTTGCTGGTGTTTTTGAATCTGTAGTCTATATGGTTTGTCCTGTTCGGGTCCGAACTCTGCTGGTTTAAAGGTGGTCCGGAGTCCGTGTGGGATGAGTTGGTTACGGAGGCAGGCACTGAGCATACAGTAGCTGTGTGTATCTTTTCGAGGCAGAGATCAAATACTGCAGATGCTAACAGTTGAAAATTTAATATTTCTACAGGCTTTCATCTGTTATTTTCCTAAAGATGTTGACTATTTTATTTACCTAATCATCTTCTCTGTTGACACAGAAAAGAAGAATGAAAAGAAGAAACAAGGGAATATATTATGTCAACTAAGTTTATGAGGATGACATTCTTCAACAATGCAGCACTTTCTCAGTCCTACTTAAGTCTCAAGTTAGACCACGTATTCAAATCCTGGAGTGAAAATTGAACTTGAAATTATTCCGATACAAAAACCAAAAGAACTGTGTGGATGCTATAAATCAGAAACAAAAAACAGAAGTTGCAGAGAAAGCTCAGGAAGTCTGGTAGTATCTATGAAGAGAAATCAGAATTAATGTTTCGGGTCCAGTGATCCTTGCTCAGAATTAGGAAGGCAGTTAATTCTGATTTCTCTTTGCTTTATTGGTCATAGAGTCATAGAGATGTACAGCATGGAAACAAACCCTTCAGTCTAACTCATCCATGCTGACCAGATATTCTAACCTAATGTCTTCCCAGTTGACAGCACTTGGCCTATATCCCTCCAAGTCTTTCCTATTCATATACCTATCCAGATGCCTGGTCAGCGCATTGAGTATAGGAGTCGAGTGTGGTGCTGGAAAAGCACAGCTGGTCAGGCAGCATCTGAGGAGCAGGAGAGTTGACATTTTGAGCATAAACTCTTCATCCGGAAAGTATTGAGTACAGGAATTGGGAGGTCATGGTGCACCTGTCCAGGACATTAGTTAGGCCACTGTTGGAATATTGTGTGTAATTCTAGTATCCCTCCTATTGAAAGGATGTTGTGAAACTTGAAAGGGTTCAGAAAAGATTTACAATGATAGTGCCAGTGTTGTAGAGTTTAAGCTGTAGGGAGAGGCTCAATAGGCTGGGGCTGTTTTCTCTGGAGCGACGGAGGCTGATGGTGGACTTTATAGAGAATATATAAAATCATGAAGGGCATGGATAGGATAAACAGACAAGGTCTTTTCCCTGGTGTAGAGGGCATAGGTTTAGGGTGAGAGGGGAAAGATATAAACATGACCTAAGATTAGATTACTTACAGTGTGGAAACAGGCCCTTCGGGCCAACAAGTCCACACCACCCCGCTGAAGCGTGACCCACCCATACCCCGACATCTACATTTACATTTACCCCTTACCTAACACTATGGGCAATTTAGCATGGCCAATTCACCTGGCCTGCACATCTTTGGACTGTGGGAGGAAACCGGAGCACCCGGAGGAAACCCACGCAGATACCGGGAGAACGTGCAAACTCCACACAGTCAGTCGCCTGAGGCGAGAATTGAACCCGGGTCTCAGGCGCTGTGAGGCAGCAGTGCTAACCACTGTGCCACCGTGCCGCCCAAGGAGCAACCTTTTCACACAGAGGGTGGTGTGTGTATGAAATGAGCTACCAAAGGAAATGGTGGAGGCTGGTGGAATTACAACATCTAAAAGATATCTAGATGGGTATATGAATAGGAAGGGTTTAGAAGGATATTGGTCAAGTGCTTGCAAATGGGACTAGATTAATTTAGCATGTCTGGTCAGCATGGATGAGTCGGACCGAAGGGTCTGTTTCCATGCTGTACATCTCTATGATTCTTCCCAGATGCTGCCAGACCTGCTGAACGTTTCCAGCAATTTCTGTTTTTGTTTATGAAACTATTCCTACTCAGCTAAGGGTGGCACTCAATTAAGCATATATCCCTAAATATTGCTGACATTAATTTTTTCAACAGATTGTGTAGTCGAGTTATAATTCATAAATATTTTACACTCTTTTTCAACAGCCATTTAATTTATTTTGTGAACTCCCTTACTAGCACTGAAGCATAAAAGAGTCATATACTTTGACCATGTACTTAGAATATCAATAAATAATTTGGACGTTCTGTCATTCTGAGTATTATAAACAATTCCATCCGTGGACTCCACTTACACAGCTCGCTGCTGTGGATTGGCTGCCAAAATCAACAAAGACCCATTGCACCCTGGTAAGCTATTCTACAACCTCTTTCATTAGGCGGAAGATTTCGAAGCCTGACCACTGGCACCAGTAGTTTAGGGACAGATTCTTCCTACATGTTATTAGACTATTGAATGGACTCTGTACTTTCAAATAATGCTGATCTTTCTAACATTGACCACTCTGGTATGCCCTGTCTAAGTCTTTTGTTCTGTACATCCTTGCTTACTATGATCTGCCCATATTGTCCGTAAACAAAGCTTTTCACTGTACTTTGGTACAAGTGACAATAAAATAATCAATCAATTAATTCCCAATTCTAAATTCAAGAAATAAAACCCTTATCCATTCAGAAGTTCTGGTGAGATTACAAAATTTTGCTTGTGCATTTTATTCAGGAGCTGAGCATGATATTGCAGGCACTGACATGGTCTGTCATCTCTCTCCAACCCTGCTGTCTGATTAATTTATTTGAGCACTCAATTGTTACCAGATGGAAAAACTACCTTAGTTAGATCTCACTTCAAGTTCTAAGCATGGTTTTGCTCTCTGTATTAAAAAAAATCGAGGCTCAAGAATATACAAAATAAGACACGCAAGGCTGTTTCCAGAACTGAAAATGTAAAGCTCTCAGGAAGGACTGAGCTGTTTGAGAACAGTAAAACAAGTTCAAAATTAAGAACCATAAATTTAAAGTAGTCACTCATAGATTCCAAAGGGAACGCAGGACAAATACCTTTACTTTAACAGCAGTAAAGGAAGCCCACTATTACAAGGAGTGGTTGAGGTGCAAAGCACAGTTACACTCAACAAGAAAGCTAGTTAAACACATGAGGGAGCACGGAACCACATTAAGGAAAGAACCACATGTTCTGCTGACAAAGTTTGAGGAAGAAGGTTGAGAAGAAGCTTGTGTGCAACATTGACCCTGGCATAGACCTGCTTGGCTGAATAGCCTGACTCTGCTGTTAGTTTTGTGGATTTCTTTACTGAGAAAAAAAATCCTTGGTTGTTGCTGATTCATCAACATTTCACTGCAATACAAAAAAAAAGGGATTATTGTGTTTCAATTATTTTTACAACACTAAAATGCCAATCAAGTACAAGATTGGCAAAACAATCCTGCGGGTCTTTATTTGAAAATATATCTGTGTACTAATAGGATGGCATTTTTCATTTTATAATTAAAATATTGGATATCCACTCTGACCCAGAGCAAGTTAACCTTTTAACTCATTATGTGTACACAGGCTATTCAGGTAATTGTATAACGAGTTAGAAGTTCTCATCAAAGAGCGGGTCTTAGCCTCTTGTGTCATATTTCAATCCCAGCTGGGCCCATTTTCAGATACTGCTGCAAATGAAGACCTTCATCTCAGCCTGTGGTGGCCCCACCTGAAAGCCCAGGACTACCAACTAAGAGATTCCAATGATTCTCCAGTTTTACTGGTGTTGCCCTGCAGATGCTACTGGATGGGATCATTTTGGAAGGGGCATGGTCTTCCCAGGGGACCACAGTTGGACACCTTCCCATGAGACCCATCCAACTTGGGCAGAGATTGCAGCATTGGATAGTGCCACTAGCCCCATAAAAGGGACAGCAAGTGGTGCAGGAAAAAAACAGTCAACGATTCCCCTGCAGTCTGCAAGATTAAGTACCACCATCTCCTCTCTGTTACTGTACAGAGACAGGGCCATCACTCAATCCAATGCTGCCATGGCACACACATTGTACAAATGGTCATAGCCTCTAAGTTTGGACATTACAAACAACATGTTAGCACAAGGGTTCTCACCACCCTCATCCTCTCAAACTACGAACTCTTCCTGCCCACTGTGCCTCCTAGTGACTGACCAGGAACAGGACAACTCATGATTACACATGACCTGCACCAATTCCCAGTACAGCCAATCCTTCTCTTTATCTCAATACGTGAAAACACAGACCTCTACAGATGAATTTGGGAGTCCTCATGCGTGAATTACAGTCAAGTTCAGAGAGTAATGGGAAAAGCAAATGGAATGTTGGCTTTTATTTCAAAGCATAAAAGCAGAGAGGTTTTACGAAAACTAGACAAGGCACTAATCAGCTCACAAAGGTTTTGGGCCGCATCTTTAATTTAAAATGTACTGATGTGGGAATCATTCAAGAGAAAGTTCACTGGACTGATATCAAATACAGATGGACTGTCTTATGAGGAGAGGTTGAGTAGGTTGGACATTGGAATTGAAAATAATTAGAGGCAAGCTTGCTAAAACATACAAGATTTTTTTAGCAAACTAACAGGGTAGATGCAAAGAGATTGCTTCCCCTTGTGTAAGAATCTCAGACCAGAAGGCATAATCTCAGAATAAAGGTTGCACATTTAAGACTGAGATGAGGAGTCTCAGTCAGAAATAGGAAAGGTGCAGTCACCTTGTTGGGTGTTTATTATAGGCCCCCCAATAGCAGCAGAGATGTGGAGAAACAGATTGGGAAACAGATTTTGGAAAGGTGCAGAAGCCACAGGGTCGTAGTCATGGGCGACTTCAACTTCCCAAATATTGATTGGAAGCTCTTTAGATCAAGTAGATTGGATGGGGCGGTGTTTGTGCAGTGTGTCCAGGAAGCTTTTCTAACGCAGTATGTAGATTGTCCAACCACAGGGGAGGCCATATTGGATTTGGTACTCGGTAATGAACCGGGACAAGTGGTGGGCTTGTTAGTGGGTGAACATTTTGGTGATGGTGACCACAATTCTGTGACTTTCACCTTGGTTATGGAGAGAGATAGGTGCGCACAACAAGGAAGTTTTTACAATTGGGGGAAGGGAAATTACGATGCTGTAAGACAGGATTTGAGGAGCATTCGTTGGGAGCATAGGCTGTCAGGGAAGGATGTGGTGGAAATGTGGAACTTTTTCAAGGAGCAGATACGACATGTCCTTGATATGTATGTACCTATCAGGCAGGAAAGAAATGGTCGTGTGAGGGAGCCTTGGTTGACGAGGGAGGTTGAATGTCTAGTAAAGAGGAAGAAGGAGGCTCACGTAAGGTTGAGGAAACAAGGTTCAGACAGAGCAGTGGAGGGATACAGGATAGCCAGAAGGGACCTGAAGAAAGGGATTAGGAGAACTAAGAGAGGGCATGAAAAATCCTTGGCGGATAGGATCAAGGATAACCCCAAGGCATTCTATGCGTATGTGAGAAACCTGAGAATGACGAGAACGAGGGTAGGTCCGATCAAGGACAGTGGTGGGAGACTGTGTATTGAGTCGGAAGAGATAGGAGAGGTCTTGAACAAGTACTTCTCTTCAGTATTTACGAACGAGAGGGACCGTATTGTTGAAGAGGAGAGTGTGAAACGGACTGATAAGCTAGAAGAGATACCTGTTAGGAAGGAAGATGTGTTGGACATTTTGAACAACTTGAGGATAGACAAGTCCCCCGGGCCTGACGGGATATATCCTAGGATTATGTGGGAAGCAAGAGAGGAAATTGCAGTACCGTTGGCAATGATCTTCTCGTCTTCACTGGCAATGGGGGTGGTACCAGGGGACTGGAGAGTAGCGAATGATGTGCCCCTGTTCAAAAAAGGGAATAGGGATAACCCCGGGAATTACAGGCCAGTTAGTCTTACTTCTGTGGTAGGCAAAGTAATGGAAAGGGTACTGAGGGATAGGATTTACGAGTATCTGGAAAGACACTGCTTGATTAGGGACAGCCAGCACGGATTTGTGAAGGGTAGGTCTTGCCTTGCAAGTCTTATTGAATTCTTTGAGGAGGTGACCAAGCATGTGGATGAGGGTAGAGCAGTGGATGTAGTGTACATGGATTTTAGTAAGGCATTTGATAAGGTTCCCCATGGTAGGCTTATGCGGAAAGTCAGGAGGCATGTGATAGAGGGAAATTTGGCCAATTGGATAGAAAACTGGCTAACCGGTCGAAGTCAGAGAGTGGTGGTAGATGGTAAATATTCAGCATGGAGTCCAGTTACAAGTGGAGTTCCGCAGGGATCTGTTCTGGGTCCTCTGCTGTTTGTAATTTTTATTAATGACTTAGATGAGGGAGTCGAAGGGTGGGTCAGTAAATTTGCAGATGATACGAAGATAGGTGGAGTTGTGGACAGTGAGGAGGGCTGTTGTCGGCTGCAGAGGAACTTAGATATGATGCAGAGCTCGGCGGAGGAGTGGCAGATGGAGTTCAACCCTGCCAAGTGTGAGGTTGTCCATTTTGGAAGAACAAATAAGCAAATAAGAATGCGGAATACAGGGTTAATGGTAGGGTTCTTGGTCAGGTGGAAGAACAGAGGGATCTTGGGGTCTATGTACATAGATCTTTGAAGGTTGCCACTCAGGTGGATAGAGTTTGTAAGAAGGCCTATGGAGTATTATCGTTCATTAGCAGAGGGATTGAATTCAAGAGTCGTGAGGTGATGTTGCAGCTGTACAGGACTTTGGTTAGGCCACATTTGGAGTACTGTGTGCAGTTCTGGTCGCCTCACTTTAGGAAAGATGTGGAAGCTTTGGAGAGGGTGCAGAGAAGATTTACCAGGATGTTGCCTGGAATGGAGAGTAGGTTGTACGAGGATAGGTTGAGAGTTCTCGGCCTTTTCTCGTTGGAACGGCGAAGGATGAGGGGTGACTTGATAGAGGTTTATAAGATGATCAGAGGAATAGATAGAGTAGACAGTCAGAAACTTTTTCCCCGGGTACAACAGAGTGTTACAAGGGGACATAAATTTAAGGTGAAAGGTGGAAGGTATAGGGGAGATGTCAGGGGTGGGTTCTTTACCCAGAGAGTGGTGGGGGCATGGAATGCGCTGCCCGTGGGAGTGGTAGAGTCAGATTCATTGGTGACCTTTAAGCGGCATTTGGATAGGTACATGGATGGGTGCTTAATCTAGGATAGAAGTTCGGCACAACATCGTGGGCCGAAGGGCCTGTTCTGTGCTGTATTGTTCTATGTTCTATGTTCTATGTTCTATGTTCTAGGAGTAATTTCTTTTCTCAGAGAATAGTGAATCTGTTGAATTCTTTATGATACTAGGATCTGGTCGATCTCTTTTTGGTTTTGCTCCTTAACAGAAAATGCAAAAACGGGTTTTATAAATTAATGCTGGCATTTTGCAGTAGTAAATTAGTCATTCTTTCAAATATAAATTTATTGTTCTGATGACTTATTTGCATAGCAGATTGTTAATGTTTTCACCAGTTATTAAAGTAATTTACAAGAAAGGTTTCAGAGATGAAAATCTTCAGTTATGAGGACAGATTGAAGAAGTTGGGATTGTTCTCCTTGGAAAGAAAGCGGCTAAGGGCAGATCAGATCGAAGTTTCCAAAATCTTGAGTGAGCTAGATGGAGTAGACAGGAATAAACTGTTCTCATTTGTAAAAAGTACAAGAATGAGAAGGCATAGATTTGAATGAGAAGGCATAGATTTGAAGTGTTTTTCAAAAGAAGCAAATGTAGTCTAAGAGAAAAAAAACTTTTTCACACAGGCGAGCTGTTACAAAGTGTGATGGAAACAGATTGAATTTGAAACATTCAAGAGGGTATTTTATGATTGTTTGTATTAAAAAAGTGCAAGAAATGGGGTAAGATCAGGAGATTGACACTGGGTAATGATAGTAGTGATGTTTATTTGAACAGCCAGTGCATTATGAGGGACTGAATAGCCTCCTTCAGCACTGTAGGATTTCCGTGATTTTGCTTTTTTCTCTTGAAATTTATGTTTAATGTTGTTGAGAATCTTTCACCAGGAAAAGCATGTGCTGCACTGGAGTCATGACATCTTCCTCCCCCTCTCATAATAAGCAAAGTTTGTGATGGAGATAGCTTCAGCCATCAGACAACCACACAGTGTAAATTGGAGTTTGCAGCCTTGCTCGTTATCTCCACAAGAACTTTTAGGATATTTATTAGGTACGATTATACCTTTGTGAGGTCATGCCGACTCTGATCGTATAATGCATTTCAAAATGCTCTGCTATTATGTCCTTTAATAGATGTTTAATATTTTCGCTATGACATACATTAAACTAGCTAGGCTATAATTATTTGCTTTGTGTCTCCTTCCTTTTTGAAGCAAGGTGTTACATTGGCAGATTTCCAATCCTCTGGGATTTTTCCAGAGTATAAGAATTCTTAGAAGGTTACAACCCGTGCATCCAATATCTCTGTATTCTACGATGCATGATTATTTAATATTTTTGAATGCTATTAGCATCTTTTGCTTTGAAGAGTGAAGTGAAATACTTATTCAACTTCTCTGCCATTTCCTGGTTCCCTGTTATGTACCAAGCCTCATTCTCAAAGGGTGCTATGTTCACTTTGGCCTGTCTCCCTTTCTTTTTATGTATTTAAAGAAGCTTCTGTTGTTGTCTCAGTATAACTTGCAGTTTTCCTTTTAAGTTGATATTATCCTTAACTTCCCTGGTTAACTACAGTGGCTTACCCCCTTCCTTGAACATTTTTTTTCTCATTGGGTTACATTTTTGCTGTGAGTCAGGAACTTTCTTCCTAAAGGTGTGCCATTGTTCCTCAACCATTTTGTTGCCAACTCCTTTTCTACTTCATTTCAGCTAGCTTTGTTTTCATTCCTATGAAATTATCCTTACTTAAGTTTATTTAGTCTATGCCATGGCTCAAGTAGTAATCCAGAGATTCCTTGGAGATTCTGCTTTCTAATTTAGCTCCTGACCGTTCGAATTCTTTTAGCAAATCCTCTTTTCTAGTTGTACCAATGTTGTTGGTACCAACTGGATCGCTGCCCTCCCACTTCTTCTCCAGCTACAAGGAGATGTACTTAACCTTGGCACCAGGTTGGCCACGTAGCCTTCAGGATTCTCGCTCCCAACTGCTCAGAATCTACACCTTTAAAGAATCAACTATTTACATGAAAGCAAAAGAAAATAACATTGTTTCTGACTATACTTTAACCTAAAGCAATAAATTTACATGTCTCTGAAACACAGGAGTCCTCAGCAAAATACCGACAGATATGTGTTTTCAAAGTCTGGTTTGCTATTTACTGTTACGTTCAAATGGTGATTAAAAAGATTGATGTTGAGTGATATGTTGATTGATGTTTTTGCTTGTGGTATTGCTGAAGTCTGGCATCTATTTTGTCATATCATCATGCCATTTAGTGTTTATCATTCATACAATCTTGATTTTGGCATTTGCTGATGATATTGTTGCATTCTAGTTATGTTCAGTTGGCTGCTGGTTTCAAATTTCTGTCCAGTGTACAAGTTGGATAGTTCATTACTTGCATGTTGGTCATAGCAGCCTTCATCTTCTCTTGTTTATCAAGTTATATCTTCCATACACCTGAGAGCATCAATGAGTGAGGACTGGGGAATGTTGTTCGCCCTTTGTGTTTTTATTCCATAGTATAAAGAAGTGTCATGTTTGGAGTGAGCACAGCAATTTGGTTCGAACTGAGTCACACAGCCTGTTGACGGTGTGTGTTGCAAATTTGTAAACATAGGGTTTCTAATGATGTTCTTTAATGTGGTCTTTGGTCCCCATCATTGTCTTGACAACAATGGGGACCAAATGACTTGATAGCCAAGTACAGGTCCTTGTGCATCGATAGATTGCCTTCAAAGGAGCAATGGTGTCCATTGTATATAACATATCGAGTGATCATGGTTAAATTTTGCACTAACACTCAAGTGTAATGGTTCTGAATGCCCACGGATGGAATTTCCAAGTCATTGTCTGCACTGAGTTTGACATTGTTTTATCAAATCATTGCTTGTCATGATTATGGGTGCATACAAAATCAGTGTACAAAGAGGAAGGCTCTGTGCACTTGCATCAGTATCTAGTTTTGCAAATAAGGCTATGCACTAGGAGCCATATAATCTGGATGGTTGCAAAGGCTTCTATTGGTAACTCAGTGCCAATACATTCTTTGATATCACCACACAATGTCTGAACACTTGGTGTGCTGTTGATCAGATGATAAGGATAGCAGACAATGTAACTTAGTTAGACAATTTGTGGTTCTTGTTTGGATGATGTTTTGGTTGTTTACAATGTTGTAACTGACTTGTGGATGTGGCTTTGCATGATGAAAAATCATTTGTTATGGCCTGTCCTTTCAGCATTGGTGCTTCCAATGTCTTCTGGTGACACATTCATTGCATATTGCATTAAAAGTTAAATTTTCTATGGTTGTAAATAAGAAACCATGTTATTGACAGTTTTTACCAGGCATGTCTGCATTGACTATTAACCATGCAGTGGACAAATTATGCATAGGACATCATCTTTGATAACCTAGTATTTTGCCTTTGTGTATGTATACATATATAAATTCTGTTGCAATGGAGTTGCAATGAAATTGCAATGACACTCACTGCATCTATCTATGAATTGAATAGTGATCTCTGTTGTTATTTCCAGAAATACATGATTCCAAACCATGTATTCTTAAGATGGTCTTCACTTATAACTAATCTTGGATGTTAACCATATACTTTCTGGATTCTTAAGAAGATCATTATTCAGACTTGGTATGTTCAGTTGAGAGATGTGTTCGCTTGCTGACAGTGATTTTAATTTTACTGCCATTTTTAAAATATGGTTCAGAAATTCTCACGGAATACAGGGAGAACTAGCCATTTAGCCAACTGGCTAAAAGGTAGAAGACAGAGGATAGTGGTGGAGAGTCCTTTTTCAGACTGGAGGCCTGTGACCACAAGGATCGGTGCTGGGTCCACTACCTTTTGTCATTTACATAAATGATTTGGATGCGAGCATAAGAGGTACAGTTAGTAAGTTTGCAGATGACACCAAAATTGGAGGTGTAGTGGACAGCGAAGAGGGTTACCTCAGATTACAACAGGATCTTGACCAGATGGGCCAATGGGCTGAGAAGTGGCAGATGGGGTTTAATTCAGATAAATGCAAGGTGCTGCATATTTGGGAAAGCAAATCTTAGCAGGACTTATACACTTAATGGTAAGGTCATTGGGAGTGTTGCTGAACAAAGAGACCTTGGAGTGCAGGTTCATAGCTCCTTGAAAATGGATTCGCAGGTAGATAGGATAGTGAAGAAGGGAATTGGTATGCTTTCCTTTATTGGTCAGAGTATTGAGTATAGGAGTTGGGAGGTCATGTTGCGGCTGTACAGGACATTGGTTCGGACAATGTTGGAATATTACGTGCAATCCTGGTCTCCTTCCTATCGCAAAGATGTGAAACTTGAAAAGGTTCATAAAAGATTTACAAGAACATTGCCAGGGTTGGAGGATTTGAGCTATAGGGAGAGGCTGAATAGGCTGGGGCTGTTTTCCCTGGAGCGTCGGAGGCTGAGGGCTGACCTTATACAGGTTTACAAAATTATGAGGGGCATGGATATGGTAAATAGGCAAACTCTTTTCCCTGGGGTGTGGGAGTCCAGAACTAGAGGGCATAGGTTTAGGGTGAGAGGGAAAAGATATAAAAGAAACCTACGGGGACAATTTTTTCATGCAGAGAGTGGTACGTGTATGGAATGAGCTGCCAGAGGAAGTGGTGAAGGCTGGTACAATTGCAACATTTAAGAGGCATTTGGATGGGTATATGAATAGGAAGGGTATAGAGGGATATGGGCCGGGTGCTGGCAGGTGGGACTAGACTGAGTTGGGATATCTGGTCGGCATGGACGATTTGGACTGAAGAGTCTGTTTCCATGCTGTACATCTCTATGACTCTACATTGTGCTCAGTCAAATCTCAAATTATTCTGCCAGCATAGCGAACTAAAAATCAAAAATCTTCATAGATCACAAATTGCCGTTTACTGCAACTATGTTACATTCTTCATTTAGGTATAAATACACCAATCACATTACAAGGATTGGTGAAAGGCTAATGTGGATTCTGTATTTGAAACTATAATAATATAGAGGAAGTGTTCACTAAGTGTGAAAGATATTACATCTTACTGCTTTTACTGCTGCATCAGATTGTATAACAAGTTATGGAATTTATAAGTATCCTGCTGATATTTGATTGATGATTGATGGTATTTTAATGTCATGTTTCCTTTAAGCACATCATCCAATTGTGCTTCCTGTTCATAGATATTCTATCTTTGAATCACATACGTGTAATCCCCTTGATCCATTAACAAGTGCAGATTGGTTTTAAGACATAAAAGGGCTAGAATTCCCACTCTCCAAAATGGCAGCTGCAGTTTTTGTTGGCAACACAATCCATCATTTCTTTCTTCATTCATAAGAAATGGGGGTCTCAGAATTTATTACCGATCCCTTGTTGCCTTTCAGAGATGCTGACGAGGTGCTGTTGTCCATTTGGTCTATGTAGACTAAAGTAAAGATGACCCTATCACCAGAATGATTCAGACCTTCTGAAAATAACTCTGTGCGAGTCAATGATTACCTACTGTCTGAGTCATGTACCAACAAAACATGATAAATTCAGGCATTTTATTTTTGCGATTTGCACCAAAACTCCCGCCATCTATCTGAATGATGACTCCTAAGTTGCTGCTAGCAATCTGCAATGTTATGCATTGCAGGCTTACAATAGGCTAGCTTAAGAACAACATTGTGTGCAGAGGTTCAGCTTGTTGCACAACTACCTCCCAGAGTGGCTTAGCTTTCAGTCACAGCATGTAATACAGTTTTAATTACAGTGAATAATTCCAGTTTGTGCAACTGATGACACAAGACTTTGAGAACTCCACTATCAAATCATACATCACTTAAACCTACAAGATTGTCAACATTACAAGGGGTGAGTTTACTTTTGAAATGGCTAAAACATTGCCTTTAACATCGAATTCTTTCTGCGACATCTCCTGTGTGTTGACAATCCAGATGTTCCAAAATTCACTTTCCATTGATAATAGTAGACAGTTCCAATTGAAAGAAAAATCTTCAGCATATCCAAAATAATTAAACATATTTTTAATTGATGCTCCTGAGTGTAATATTAACATTTTTAGGCACAAAATCATGATTAAGGTTATTTTGATTAATTAGTTACTGGATTGATTGGTGTGTTTTTTTTTAATCTATGCATTGCTTGCTACAACTTATCAGTTCAATCTTCTGACTTCACTCCAGTAATATTAACAGTAAATTAAACTTGGAAAAAAACAAGATGCTAGTGATTGTTAAGAGCATAACGCATTACTGCAGAAAAACAAGTCCACTGTAATACACTTTGGTGGGATTCACACATATTATATGAGGATCACCATTTCAACTTAATCTTACAGAAAACAACTGGGGACATAAAACAAAATCTCTGACACTTGAAATGAATCAGAAAAAGAATATTCAGTGGGCTTATCAGCATCTGAGCCTGGCTAACATTTTGGAAGTAACTGGTATTTAGGAGGATTACAGATGGCTAGCAGCAATATGGAAGGCATCAATTCAAATAAATGGAGCTGGTAATGTTGCAAATCACAAAAAAAAAGCCTGAGCAGTTTATGAGCATTAGTGAAATTGCAAGATACAATTACTGTCTTCAACTCACTGTCAGACATCTGTTATTCTCTAAAGTATACAATCTGTATACTTCTGAACATCAAATTTTCATACTTGTACAACAGATGCAGGCTCAGCTAAGTGCAGATAGCACGACATGGATAATTAAGCTGATACTTAGGTAAAAGCTAAAAGAGCGTGGTACTACATAACTGAACACATATACACACACATGCAGTTTTCATGGAGGAATGAAGTCAGTGTGCTTGGAAGGGAGGATAGAAAGCATTTTGTTCATCATCTCGGCAGGAATTGAGTGAGGAACAATTAAATTGAAAGGGTACGATAGTGTGTGGTAGGTGGGATGTGGAGACAATCCCAAATTAAGGTCAAATGCCAACGAAGCTTATGAATGAGTTTTTTTTTAATCACCTCATCAAGGCAGATTTGCAATTTTTTTGTGGGGGCACACATTCCAAAACAGATCTGAAACAGTCCAAATCAAAGGAAATGGCATCAGATCAGGGAGTAAGTCATGGATGAACCATTCAGTCAGACAGGGGTATAAGAAATGACTGAAGGACGCTCAAGCATCGGGACACAGTGAACACAGCTGGTGGAACAATTAACCACAAGCAACGCAATAGTTAGAATTGCATTATAGCATCAGGAAATAAGGATCAAATACTGAGGATTTACATCCTGATGATTTCTTCAAACTTTGAGGATGGATTATATATAAAAAATCAAATAAATTTAGTAATAAAACTCAACCTTTTATATGTGGTCCATATGAGATACAGGTAACAATTCTGACATTAAGACTCACGTACCAGAGGCTCCCTTTATGTGATTCAAAGTATGCAATCATAAACCGATTTCAGCAAGACTAGAAATCTCCAAGGAGACCTAGCAATCAGAACCTTTTTATATGTGCAATTACGTATTAAAATAACATCAGTATGCCAACTTGTTCTCACATCAAAAAGTCTGTTCAAGAGGATCTATTTCCTCATTAATGACAAACATCAGATAACGGTTAAGGCCTTGCACTTAATCTCCTTTCATGTATCCATAACACATACATATCCATTCCACACCACCTCACTGCAGTTACTTGACTGATTTACTATATACTCTCATAGATGGTTAATGAGGTAATATCTCTCTTGCTTCCAGTCCTGACCATGCATAGCCATTGCACAGTAATGTTCTTCTTCTTAGGCAGTCCCTTGGGATAGAGGATGATTTGATTCCACTCCGGCTAAATGGATCCTGAGATAACTGTTAAATCCAATGTGTGGTCTGTAGACTCTGCCACATGCAGGGCAATTGTTCTTGGAGGCTGGAGTAGACAAGTTGTTTGGAAGTTTATACAACCTCCATGCATTCCATCAAGAGATCACGTCTCTTGCTGCCTGTCTAAGTGAACCTTCTCCATTTTCGTTAGTCAAAGGCTAGGAACTTTAATGAGTTACAAGGTATGTTTTATATCCTTAGCAATGCTTTAAGAATATTGCCTAAAGCATAAGTACTAATACGGGAATTAAATAACACAAATGAAATAATGGCTATTCCAATGAGCACACGTATTCTTATACGCGTTTTTGTGAATTTGGGCTCTCCTTATTGCTGACTTTCGTTCTTGCATAAGAACTTCAAACACGCTCCTTCAACAAGTTGCTTTACTGCTAGTGGCCTTCTTTATGAAGCAGTGTGCAACCTCTGGCCCTTCCATTTATACGGTACATTCAATATTAACCAAGCTATATTATAACAATTAAACTGCTCATAAGGAATGTAAAAGATCTATGAAATATTGAACCATAATTAAAATGCAAAAGCATGTTCAGTGGCTGATTTAAAGTAGCTATTAATTTCTAGACTGTAGAACTTCCTCCAAAATTGCTTATAATTACTTTCAAATTTGAATAGTCCTTGTCAGCAATTTATAAATGTGCCAACTAAAAGGTAGGAATACAAGGTGTCAGCCACACCTGTGCTCTTGCTATATTCTTATCGAGACAGATCCCATGATTATCCATCAGGTGAGAGTACACTAATAATCCTTTCAACTTAGCAAGTGTAAGTTATAATACATAATTAATTAATTACAGTCTATTAATCATTCAGTATTCATTTGCATCTTCCATCTATTTAACATTATTTATAAAAATTGTGATCAGCATTCACTAAAATTTAAGACGTTCAGAAGAAATACAATTGCTAGCAAGGAAAGGCATGTTAAAATATTTCAATGTTTTCACAAGTAAGGAGGTGTTTGATATGCTTGCTTTTGCTGATATTGAGTATAGGAGTTGGGACGTCATGTAGCTATACAGGACATTGGTTGGGCCACTTTTGGAATACTGTGTTTAACTCTGGTCTCCCTGCTATAGGATGTTGTGAAACTTGAAAGGGTTCAAAAAAGATTTACAAGGATGTTGCCAGGGTTGGAGGGCTTGAGCTTAGCGAGAGGCTGAATAGACTGGGGCTATTTTCCCTGGAATGTCAGAGGCTGAGGGGTGACCTTATAGAGGTTTATAAAATCATGAGGGACATAAATAGGATGAATAGCCAAGGGTAGCAGAGTCCAAAACTAGAGGGCATGGGTTTGAGGTGAGAGGGAAAAGATTTAAAAGGGACCTCAGGGGCAACTTTTTCACACAGAGGGTGATGCGTGTATGGAATGAATTGCCAGAGGAAGTGGCAGAGGCTGTACAGTTACAACATTTAAAAGGCATCTGGTTGCGAATATGAATAGGAAGGATTTGGAGGGATATGGGACAAATGCTGGCAAATGGGACTACATTAATTTAACATATCTGGTCAGCATCAATGAATTGTACCGAAGGGTCTGTTTGTATGTTGTAAGACTCTTTGACTCAATGACTCTTAAGTGTACAGATTATTGACTGTAACTTTGTACCTGTTTAAAAATGAGATTCAATTAAGTGTATTTGCGAGGTACAGTAGGTTTTTGCAATGGTATAGGGTGAGTAGAATCAAAGTTAGCTCAATGTAGTACAGATTTGACAGAGCACTGAATTCAGTAATTCAATAGTGAGGCAATTCAGTGCAACGAGGAAAGAATTGTTGTGAGTTTTAAAAGGAAAAGAGAGATTTGAGAAATAGAAGGGGTCATAGCAAAATGTGAGAACTGAAGTTTTGAGGCATTTTTTAAGTACGTAGTTAGGTACATGGTATGATGAGTTTTAAGAATTCCTTCCTTTAAACTGGAATGGTAATTTACACTTGAACTGAGGAAATATAAATAATTGGATTAAATTTATAGTTAAACTAGTTATCTTGCTTAATATAACTACAATTAACAGTGACACTTCTAAACTTGAAAGTTAATTAGTTAATTTGGTCATCTTCATCTAGTGTATAAAATATGTATGCAACCAACCATGGAATATATCACTTTTGACGTCATTCTTTTACATACAAAGGTATAAATACAGAATTGTCTAGACAAGACTAGGAAAACAAGGTAAAAGGTAAGGTGCAGGTAGTTCTCCTATAATACCATATATTCCAGCAAAACCTCGCTTAATAGAAAATCATTTTATAGAAATAGGGGGGCCTATGGGAAAAGTGAGATTTGGGCAGATCAGCAAAAAAAAACTCACTCCGATCGCTCAAGAATCACCGAAATGCCTAACACAAAGTATAGCACAGGTTGAAATCATATTTATTAATTTATAAATTTAACACAGTACTATTACATAATGTAAGAAAGCTGTTCTGTCTCCATGCTGTATGACTATAATTCTACTTTTGTGAGTGTTCCCCCAAACCCATGACTCCTTAATAAATTAATAATGTGTCCATCTCAGCCTTGAATGTATTTAACAATCCAGCTTCCACTGTTCTCTCAGGCAGAGAATTCCCAAGGAGAATTCTCGAGGAGAAGAAATTCTTCCTTCAAATTATAGACATTTCACGAACGGACATTATAGTTTTTCTCACTCTATTCAGCTGACATTGGTGCATGTGTAGAATGGCATAAAAACCAGCACTGACATCGTACTTGCGCAGAACCAAGTGCATGAACCAACCCCCACTGGAATTGCGCTATTGCCAAAAGAGGTAAGCGTTCTCAGAAATACCGTTCCCTTATTCATCAGCGACGTTATAGCCAAATCATGCTGCAAGAATGCACATTATTGCAGAACTACCTATGGTAGATCAACAGTGCAGATGTTTAAGTAGACTTTTTCTTAACTCTCAATAAAGGTATATTCCCTTGAGAAAGGCTCTCTGAGAAGGTTATATCATTTAGAGGTAACTATAGGAATGAAGGATGGTATCAACTTAATAGAAAAAATATAAGATGCAGTGAGGATTGTGGTTGTCTAGAAGACTGGAAAATATTTTTCAACAAGTAATGAACAAAAAAAAAAGGTGAATGTAGGATAGGTGAATAATGCACAAAATATAAAACAGGTGTTATGGATTTTCAAAGGCATGCAAAAATGGGAAAGAAGGAAATGGCAAAACTTTGAACGAGTGCTTTGCATTTGCCTCCACTGTATAAGACAACAAAAAGGATCCCAATAATACTTGAAAATTAAGGAAAAAACTCAGCATATCTGACAATACCTGTGGAGAGATGTGTCCTCACTTTCTACCCTTTTAGTCCCTTGTCACCACTTTCCACTCCATCGTCTTTTCTCTGCACAGATGCTACCAGACCTGTTGAATTTCTCTAGAACTTTCTGTGTTTCACTTCAGATTTCCAGCATCCACAGCATTTTGCTTTCACTAAGAAATCTAATGAGACTAAAAGCTGACAAGTGTCCAGACTTGATGGTCTGCATTCTAGCACCTTAAAAGAAATGTCTGCAGAGTTCATAGATGCATTGAATGTAATCTTTCAAAATACCCTATGTTCTAAAAACGATCCCAGCAGTTTAGACAACCACATTTCTAATTCACCTATTCAAAAAAAGGTAGCAGGACTGAAAGCAGATATGCGATAGGCCTTTTGGCCTAACAGGTGTCATTAAACAATTGCTGAAATTATGGAGGTAGTAACATGATTTTCAAAAATCATAAAACAATCAGGAAAATCAACATGGTTTTGAGAAAGGAAAATGATGTCTAATAGATTTATCCCACTGCCACAAGAAGCAAGCCAGATTTTGTATGGCTGGCCCTTCCATGCTATTCCAATTGGAACATCCACTGCAGCAACAAGCTTCTGCCTAAAGCCTCTGCCAAACGATATGGATAGTTTGAGTAAGTGGGCAAAATTAGCATTAGAAGTATAAAGTGGAAAAATGAAAATTTGGCCACTTTACCAGGAAGAAGAGAGGGCAAATTATTATTTAAATAGAGAACACTGTGATATGGTGTCCTTATAAATGAATCATAAAAGGTTGCCTGCAGGTATAGCAAGTAATTAGGAAGATAAATAGAAGTTGGCCTTTAGTGCAAGGGGATGGAGTATTAAAGCAGTGAAACTTTGCTATAACTGTAAAAGATGTTGAACTCTTCTAGAATATTTTGTACAGTTTTGGTCTCCATATTTAAGGAATTATATTATTGTGTTGGAAGTAGTTTGGAGAAGTTCACTCAGTTGATTCCAGAGGAATGAAAGGATTGGGTGAGAAAAGGTTTAGTAGGTTTAGCCAGGTTTAATCGAGTGAGAATAACCTGAGTGAAATGTCTATAATTTGAAGGAAGAACTTATTCTCCAAGAGAGAAAATCTTAGGAATTCTCTGCCTGAGAGAACAGTGGAAGCTGGATTATTAAATATATTCAGGGCTGAGATAGACACATTATTGATTTAATAGGGAGTCACAGGTTTGGAGCACAGGCAATTAAGTAGAATTATTGAGTCAGAGACATACAGCATGGAAACAGGCCCTTCGGTCCAACTCATCCATGCCAACCAAGTTTTCCAATCTAAAATTAGTCCCACTTTCCTGCATTTGTCCCATATCCTTCTAAATCCTTCCTATCCATGTACCTGTCCAAATCTCTTTTAAATGTTGTCCTACCTGACCACTTCCTTTGGCAGGTTGTTTCACATATGAACTACCCTCCATGTGAAAAAGTTACCCCTTGGGTCCCTTTTAAATCTTTCACCCTCCCTCCCCACCTTAAAAATATCCCTCTTATTTTTGAACTCCCCCACCCTAGGTAAAAGACCTTTGCTATTCACCTTATCTGTGCCCCTCATGATTTTATAAACCTCTGTAAGGTCACCCCTCAACCTCTATGCTCCAGTGAAAGAAATCCCAGCTTATCCATACATCTACTGGCCTCCTTCAGCTCATATTTCTATGTTCTTTGTTTCTCTGAAAACCATGAAAGTCAGAAATTCCAATGTAGATATGCCTAGCTTTTAGCTTCATCCCAGACTTCCTTCTGCCTCTGGCCCTGTTTGGGAGTGGTGAAAAAACACTGCTGGAAGAGCACTCCAACACTGTGGGCAAATAGTTAAAAAATATTTTTGAGGAAGGAATCACTTCATCCTAGAACTTTACTGCTGCCATTGTTTAATAAGAAACAGTGAGTGCACGAGCTGTGGTTAAGATACCCTGCAGTCTCCATGATGACATTGGGTCAAGATGGTAAATTAAGCCTCTGTTTCTCTGATAGGGGCAGCCTTACCCTGGATGAAGACAGACAAATATAACTAGTGAAGGATAGTGGTACACTAGAAACATATCACCAGCCCAGAGCCATCTTATTCCTTTGTGTATGTGGGGAAGGGGGAAGAGGTTAAACAATCCTTTGACTTGCTTACACATTAAAATTATTTCAGTAAGTATCTGGAAAAAGCCATTAATTCTGTCACAATTGAGTCATGTGTCAATTTCCACTTAATACTTTGTTGAAATTTTTATAGATCTGTTGTCCTTCGTTATAATTAGATATTGAGTACTCCTGTTACATTTTTATCATTGCCTAACTCTATTACATGGAGCCTATCCCACTAATTTCCACATTCTGTAGGATCATATTCCTTCAAAACAAAGTATTCCTGTTTGCAATTGCCAAGAGAATTCCTCAGCCATTTTGCGACTAACGCCTAAAGCAATGTTTGCTAAATAAGAGAGGCATTCACCACAAGAAATTACAGCATATTCATAAATTTAACACCAACAACCTCCCAGCACTAGCTCAAGCTATCCAACCAGTGACCAGGTCTCGGCACATTGTGAAGACTTATTATACCTCCATTCCATCAGCTAACATTCCCTCACTGGTGGGGTTGTAAGTTGTTGATGGTAAAATTCCTTGAATAGCCTTTCCACTGTCCTTCTGCCCTCTCTGTAACTTTATGGTGGAACAGCTGAGGCACGGTCCAATGGAGACAATGGGCTGATCAATTACTGATCACTGAACAGCATTCCCTCCCAGCACCAGAAGGGAGAATTTCAGAAGCTGGGGAGGGAAAGCCCAGAAAATGACCTTGCTCAGATTTTGAGTGGAAATCAAGAGTGGCCCTCGACAAAATATTCCTGTTCCTAGGGTAGCATGGTGGCTCAGTGGCTGGCACTGCTGCCTCGCAGCGCCAGGGATCCATGGTCAATTCCAGCCTTGGGCAACTGTCTGCGTGGAGTTTGCACATTCTCCCTGTGTGTGGGGGTTTTCTCTGGGTGCTCTGGTTTCCTCCCACAATCCAAAGGGGTGCGGGTTAGGTGCATTGCCCATGCTAAATTGCCCATAATGTGCAGGGATGTGCAGCTTAGGTGCATTAGTCAGGGGTAAATGTAAAGTAATAGGGTAGGGGAAGGGTCTGGGTGGGGTACTCTTCAGAGGGGCAGCCTAAATGGGCCAAATGGTCTGTTCCCACACTGTAGGGATTCTATTCCATGAAAAGCTTCCTTTACGCACAAGGGGACCTGCACACAAGGCATGTTCACTATAGATGCTCGTCAAATCTGCACTGGTTTCTCTGCTAGACACTGCTTCCCCAAAGCCCATCCCCTTAGAACCCCACATGTATGTGGTCTTGGACTCCCAGGACTCAGACATTGGACATGGCTTTTAGTCCCAGTGCTGTTCATTGCAGCTTTGGGTGTTACTATGATTACAATACTGGACAACTTACATTCCAAATAGTATAAGCAACAAATGATAGACTAAAAGAATCCACAATCAATGAATCAGTCCTACGCTCTGTAGTCCTGACACATCAACTCTTGAATGGTAGTGAACAATGAAACAACTCACTGCAAGAGGTCATGATTTGACAATACCGGTGTTGGACTGGGGTGTACATAGTTAAACAATCACACAACACCAGGTTATAGTCCAACAGGTTTAATTGGAAGCACACTAGCTTTCGGAGCGTCGCTCCAAACTGCCCGGCTCTCAGGACAACTCCATACAATCCTGTCATGGTAGACGCTGCAAGACGTGTCAGAGTGTGGACATAGATATCATCATTATGCGTGGGGACACCTCCCACCTTGTACATGACAGGTACTCATGTGACTCAGCCAACGTTGTCTATCTTATACATTGCAGGCAAGGATGCCCGGAGGCATGGTACATTGGAGAAACCGAGCAAAGGCTATGACAATGGATGAATGGGCACCGCACAACAATCAACCGACAGGAATGTTCCCTCCCAGCTGGGGAACACTTCAGCAGTCCAGGACATTCCACCTCGGACCTTCGGGTGACCATCCTCTTAGGCGGACTTCGGGACAGGCAGCAGCGAAAAGTGTCTGGATTAGATTAGATTAGATTAGATTACTTACAGTGTGGAAACAGGCCCTTCGGCCCAACAAGTCCACACCGCCCCGCCGAAGCGCAACCCACCCATATCCCTACATCTACCCCTTACCTACACTACGGGCAATTTAGGATGGTCAATTCACCTGACCTGCACATCTTTGAACTGTAGGAGGAAACCGGAGCACCCGGAGGAAACCCACGCAGACACGGGGAGAACGTGCAAACTCCACACAGTCAGTCGCCTGAGGCGGGAATTAAACCCGGGTCTCTGGTGCTGTGAGGCAGCAGTGCTAACCACTGTGCCACCGTGCCACCCACCAACCACTGTACCATCGTGCCGCCCACGGTGCTGGAAGAGCACAGCAGTTCAGGCAGCATCCAAGGAACCTCAAAATCAACGTTTCGGGCAAAAGCCCTTCATCAGGAATAAAGGCAGTGAGCCTGAAGCATGGAGAGATAAGCTAGAGGAGGGTGGGGGTGGGGAGAAAGTCGCATAGAGTACAATGGATGAGTGGGGGAGGGGATGAAGGTGATAGGTCAGCGAGGAGAGGGTGGAGTGGATAGGTGGAAAGGGAGATAGGCAGGTAGGACAAGTCCGGACAAGTCATGGGGACAGTGCTGAGCTGGAAGTTTAGAACTAGGGTGAGGTGGGGGAAGGGGAAATGAGAAAACTGTTGAAGTCCACATTGATGCCCTGGGGTTTAAGTGTTCCGAGGCGGAAGATGAGGCGTTCTTCCTCCAGGCGTCTGGTGGTGAGGGAGCGGCGGTGAAGGAGGCCCAGGACCTCCATGTCCTCGGCAGAGTGGGAGGGGGAGTTGAAATGTTGGTCCACGGGCCGGTGTGGTTGATTGGTGCGGTTGTCCCGAAGCTGTTCCCTAAAGCGCTCTGCTAGGAGGCGCCCAGTCTCCCCAATGTAGAGAAGACCGCATTGGGAGCAACGGATGCAATAAATGATATTGGTAGATGTGAAAGTAAAACTTTGATGGATGTGGAAGGCTCCTTTAGGGCCTTGGATAGAGATGAGGGAGGAGGTGTGGCCACAGGTTTTACAGTTCCTGCGGTGGCAGGGGAAAGTGCCAGGATGGGAGGGTGGGTTGAAGGGGGGCATGGACCTGACCAGGTAGTCACGGAGGGAACGGTCTTTGCGGAAGGCGGAAAGGGGTGGGGAGGGAAATATATCCCTGGTGGTGGGGTCTGTTTGGAGGTGGCGGAAATGTCGGCGGATGATTTGGTTTATGCGAAGGTTGGTAGGGTGGAAGGTGAGCACCAGGGGCGTTCTGTCCTTGTTACGGTTGGAGGGGTGGGCTCTGAGGGCGGAGGTGCGGGATGTAGACGAGATGCGTTGGAGGACATCTTTAACCATGTGGTAAGGGAAATTGCGGTCTCTAAAGAAGGAGGCCATCTGGTGTGTTCTGTGGTGGAACTGGTCCTCCTGGGAACAGATCCGGCGGAGGCGGAGGAATTGGGAATACGGGATGGAGGTGTAGAGGGATTGGATGTGTAGAGGGATTGGATATCCATGGTATCCAATCCCTCTACACCTCCATCCACCATGACCAGGGTCTCCAAGCCCTCCGTTGTTTCCTCTCCAGACGTCCCTAACAGTACCCTTCCACCTACACTCTCATTCGTTTGGCCGAACTGGTCCTCACCCTTAACAATTTCGCCTTTGAATCCTCCCACTTCCTCCAGACCAAAGGGGTAGCCATGGGCACACGTATGGGCTCCAGCTATGCCTGTCTCTTTGTTGGCTATGTAGAGCAGTTGATCTGCCATAATTACACCGGCACCACTCCCCTCCTCTTCCTCCGCTACATTGATGACTGCATTGGCGCCACCTCGTGCTCCCGCAAGGAGGTTGAGCAATTCATCAACTTCACCAACACATTCCACCCTGACCTTAAATTTACCTGGACCATCTCTGACACCTCCCTCCCCTTCCTGGACCTCTCCATCTCCATTAATGACGACCGACTTGACACTGACATTTTTTACAAACCCACCGACTCCCACAGCTACCTGGATTATACCTCTTCCCACCCTACCTCTTGCAAAAATGCCATCCCGTATTCCCAATTCCTCCGCCTCCACCGGATCTATTCCCAGGAGGACCAGTTCCACCACAGAACACACCAGATGCCCTTCTTCTTTAGAGACCGCAATTTCCCTTCCCATGTAGTTAAAGATGCCCTCCAACGCATCTCGTCTACATCTCTGCCCTCAGACCCCATCTCTCCAACTGTGCTTCCAATTAAACCTGTTGGACTATAACCTGGTGTTGTGTGATTTTTAACTTTGTACACTGCAAGAGGAACATCCTCAAACATCGCCAATCTCACTAGTGGGGATGTCCAATACATCAGTGCAAAAGATCACTGATCCAAAGAATCATATAAGTGGAAGGGGGCAAAAGGAGGCTATTCAATCCTTCGTGCCTGCACCAAATTGTTTAATGAGCATCATTACCCAGTGCCAATCTCCTGCCTTTTCCCAATACATTATTTTTATCCAAATAATCATCCAATGTCCTCTTCTACCCTCAATTGAACCTGCCTCTTCCACTGTTTCAGGCAGTTCAATCCACTCCCTATCCACTCAGAGTGGAAAAAAATCCTCACCTCATCTTCTTTTGTAGATCATTTTAAATCTATGCCTTCTTGTCCTTTTTCCTTGTATGATCAGTAAAGTATCTACTCTATTCAGCCCACTTATCACTTGGACAACCTACATCACATCTTCTTTGACCTTCTTCTCTCCAAGGAGAACAGTCCTGACTTCTTCAATCTATCCTCATAACTGAAGTTCCTTAATCCTGGAACCATTCCCAGAAACTAGTTCTGCACTCTCTCAAATGTGTTCATCACCTTCCTATAATATGGCGCCCAGAACTGTACACTATACTCTAGCTGAGGTCTAACAGTGTCCGAGTTCAACATTACCTCCTGGTTTTGTACTCTGTGCACCTACTAATAAAGCTGTATTCTAGAACTGAGCTACATAATTTTTTTTGAGGTTCAGAGTGCTTTCTCCCTGAGACTGAGTGAGTTTTCCATGTCATTGTCCTAAACTCTCCTCATTAACTGTGTCCCATGTCCCTATGGCTCATCTGATACTAACCCAATTCTCCCACTCAGGAGAGAGGGGATATAGCTGGATCCCTGGAGACAGCGCCATACTTAAAAGACAATTGTGTACCTGAGAAAGCACTGGCAGTCTGAATACGCCCTGCATGGTGTGAGACATTTACCATGGTCTGGCAGACAAGGGGAATTTGGTGTTCTGTTTTGTGGATCATTAGACCCTAAGAACTAGGAATAGGAAATTGGTCCCTAACCCTGCTCCTCCAATCAATAGGATCATGGCTGATCTGACATTGCTCATGTCCACTATTCTGCGTTCTCCCTGTACCCTTTGATTTCCCCACTGGTCAACCATCTCAGCCTTATACAAACACCAGGACTTTACACCCACACCTCTTTCTAGCAAGGAGTTCCAAAGACTCACAACTCTCAGAGAAGAAATTTCTCCTCACCTCAGTCTTAAATTGACACCTTTTTTTAAAATGACACTATGCCCTCTGGACCTAGACTGTTCCACGAGGGGACCATCAGCACGTACTCTGTCAAGCCCCTTAACAATCTGAGATTTCAATAGAATCACCTCTCATTCATCTAAACTTCAGTGTGTTGAGTCCCAGTCTGTTTAGTCTTTGGTCATAAGACAATCCCACCACACTCAGGATCACCTTAGTGAACCTTCTCTGAACTGTCTCCAATGAAACAATATCTTTTCTTAAATAAGGGGACCAAAATTGCTCTCCGTACTCCAGATGTAGTCCTACCAGCACCTTGTACATTTGCAATAAGACTTCCCTACCCTTATACTCAACACTGTTGAAGTAACAGTGAACATTCCATTACCCTTCTGGATTATCTGCTGTGCCTCTGTGCTAATTTTCTATGTCTCATGCACATATACCCCCCAAGTCATTTTGTATTGCGGATTTCCACTTAAGTTGTATTCTGTCCTTTTGTTCCTCTTTGCAAAATGAACAACTTCATTTTTTCCCCACATTTTCTTCCATTTATCTGCTTTTTGCTCACATATTTAAACTATCAATGTTTTCCTGTAAATTGCTTGCATCTGCCTTTCCAACTATCTTTGTCTCATCTGCAAATTTGGTTACACTACATTAGCTTCCTTCCTCCAAGGCACAAATATACACAGTTGCTGTCCCAATGCTGATCCCTGTGGAACCCCACTGGTTACAGATTCCTAATGTGAAAAATAACCTTTATTTGCCACTCACTGTTTACTGCTCATGAGCCAATTCTCTAGCCATATTAATATACCACCTCCAACACCATGGGCTGTTTGTTTGAAGGTTTAACCTTTTGTGAAGTACCTTGTCAAATGTCTTCTGGAAGTCCAAACACAGCGCATCTACTGGTTCCTCTCTATCCACTCTGGGTGAGACTTCCTTGAAGAATGTTAATAGGTTAGTCAGACATGATTTCCCTTTCATGAAGCTATGCTGATTCTGCATTCAGAGTTCTGAGGAAGGGTCACGTGTCCCAAAATGTTAACTCTGATTTCTCTCCATAGGTGCTGCCAGACCTGCTGAGCTTTTCCAGCAATTTCTGTTATTGGTTGTGGCCTGTTTCTATGCTGTATGACTCTATGCCTCCACCTACATGTTGAAGGTACAGAACCTAACCATTCGTAGTGCCCATCGTGTGAAGTGAGCAGCTCCTATCCAATTTGTAGGCAATGGAACCTCAGAACATAACTAGGGTCAACCTTCCCAGGCTGCAATTCTTCACTTGTATGTCACAGCCATTGGTAAGATCACTTTCTGATTCTACAATGATGTGTTCAAGAGAGAAAAGGGCCAGGATTTTGACTGTACATGGTTTGTTAATATTTGAGGTTTATATCATGAGGTCTGCTCACAGGTATTTTTGCCCTGTACTGTATGTGGGCCTGTGCTATTACCCTTTGAAAGGCCTCATGTTGCTCGAAAGTGAAGCCCCCTCCATCACAGAACAAAGACCCCACCCACTTGAGGGCAGTCCTTTTCAGTTCCACCTGTTAATTACAGCATAACGGAAGGAAATAGCAGTTAGTCATCAATCAGTGAGCCTCAAAATCAGTCTCTTCTACATGGTAAACCTTCAAATGTACATATGTTCTCTGATTGGTATCCCTCTGCATCAATTCCATAAGGCTTTAAACTTCCCTAAGTCCCCACCCAAATCAGCCACCTAACACTTCATCTCACCATTTTAGCCCACCAGCCCCAGCCATGTCAAGTAAACAATGCCAAATCAAAAAATGCATGCTTCCCCAAGGAAGCCTGTCTGCTGCTGACTATTGATATCACCCTTCCTGAATCAATCCTTTCACTTCAATGCTTTATTCCTTCACAATTTGTAATCACTTCTACTTTTCAGCATATGGTCTCCAAACTCCGCAATTGCAATTCCCAGGTTCCCTCCCATAGCACTGGTCCCAATAACCTCCCTTTGGCTTTCACTAAACAGACCCTCAGCACTGACATTGGCCCATCCACTTCAATGACTTTGATGGACTCCCCGAATGATCTGTGAAGGGACACCAGACTTATTTCTGTACAACTCCATGACAGTCTTCCCTTGGTTCCCTGGACTGGTTGTACCAGGCAGTAGAGGGAAATGGACCCATCTGACCCTGGGTGTTCCCAAGCAGCCAACAGACTTTGCCCAAGTCATAGAATTCATAGAATTCCTACAGTGTGGAAACAAGCCCTTCAGCCCAAGAAGTCCACACTGATCCTCTAAAGAATGATCCACCCAGACCCATTCCCCTACTCTACATTTACCCCTGACTAATGAACCTAATCTACATATCGCTGAACACTATGGCAACTTAGCTTGGCCAATTTACCAAACCTGTACATATTTGGACTGTGGGAGGAAACCAGAGCACCTGGAGGAAACCCCTACATATACGGGGAGATACTCTCCTTGGACTACTGTCAGAGGCTGCTCTTGAAGCACTGTACCAGGATTTCCTGAGTGAAGACTATCTCCCTTGTGTTAATGGAGGACTATTTCCCTTAGACTGGAGTCATGAACACTGGGTCATCGCATATGCTTTGTGATTGCTGTATACAAGGCTGGCATATCATGCAAATGTGAGATCAGTGTGAAACAGGTCCATACAGCCACATATCCATTCCTTTGAATGACGACTGATGATAGTTACATGAAGCTGCCTGGCCTTGTATCTGGTTAAACAGCAAGTCAAAACATGAGACACTGAGCTCTGGCAGAGGAAACAAATTGGCAAAAGGTAAGGTAGAGCAGGAATGCTGTGAACATCGAAGTGAGTCTAAAGTGAGTCAACACTCAGACACTAAGCAAGAAGACTTGAGACACGTCCCTAACCCTAAGCCTGGTCCAAAGAATGAGATGGGTGCCTGTCCTTTCATGGATAGTGTCCTAGCATTATAATGCAAGGTACTAGTGCACTCTAAAATACAGAAGTACACTGTAAATGAATCTGAGATGTGCCATGATGATGTGGTGAGATTGGTATGTGTCAGATGCCAGTGACCATGGACTTGTGACTGCTCCCTGTGTGCCTTGAGATGCTAGTACTGGTTCTCCAAGATGGAGGGCCAGAATGTAAACCTTTCTTTCTGAAGCTCACTTCTTTCTGAGCCAACCAACCTCTTACTGTATCCCATTCTTTCAGTCTGCTGTATTCTCTTAATAGTCTGGATTATGATCCTGTTGAAGACAATTAACATTGAAAGGGAAAGCTTAATACCCATTATAAACTGACAAAACTACATCACAAGATTTTGCATTTTTATAAGAAAACAATATTTATTACATACAAAAGAAATTAAGCAAAGCAAGTATAATTAACATGACAATGCATTTTCTAACTCATTATGAAATTAGCTCATTCTATTTTTTTTTACCCATTTTCCCCTCCTAAAGAATTCCCTTATACATTCGGAGTCTTGAAGTTTCCCTTCTTAAGGAATTATACCACACCTTCTCAAATTTATTTTAAATTCTTCTCAGTGTTCCAGATTTCTCCAAGGTACAACATTTATGGAAATCTTTCCATTAGCTTTTGGCTAAGTGACTGCACAATATTTCCTTAAATATCTCGCTATTGTGGGTTCCTAAGTTCCCTGCCTTGGCAGCCAGAATAGACACACTTGCTTTCTCACAGCTTTCCAAACTAACTCTGATGCCAGTGTTCTGCCACAAGACTCAACTAGAACCACTGTAGACTTCTTCCTCTCACTTAAACTAATAAAATTTTTCAACTTCTTTCCCCCGCACAAATGTCATACTTAAGCATCATCAATATTCCATGCTGTGAATTACAAAGTTATTCTTGTCTCTGATTTGGTACAAGTCTGACCACTGTTCATTTTCTTTGGCTCTAACATTTTAAAAAATTCATTCAAGGGATGTGGACATCGCTGGCTGGACCAGCATGTACTGCCATCCCTAACTGTTCTTGAGAAGTCATTGTGAGCTGTCTTCTTGAACTGCTGCAGTCCATGTGCTATAGGTAGACCTTTAAGGAGGGACTTCCAGGATTTTGCCTCAGCGACACTGAATAACAGTGATATGTTTCCAGGTCAGGATGGCTAGTGGCTTGGAGGGGAAGTTGCAGGTGGTGGTGCTCCCATACATCTGCTGCCCTTGTCCTTCTAGATGTTAGTGACTGTGCACTTGGTAGGTGCTGTCTAAAAACCTTTGGTGAATTTCTGCAATGTATCTTGTAGATGACACTCACTTCTGCGACTGAGGATAGGTGGTGGAGCAACTGACTGTTTGTGGATGTGGTACCAATCAAATGGGTTGCTTTGTGCTGGCAGTAGTCAAGGTTCTTGAGTACTGGTGAAGCTGCACTAATCCAGGCAAGTGGGGAGTAATTCATCCCACTCCTAATTTGTGCCTTGTAGATGGTAGGCAGGCAAGAGGCACTCAGGAAATGAGTTGTTCTTACTAACACATGAATTCCTAAAAGTAATATTCTAAAACATATGAATTTTAAATACACTGTTCACAATAGTTTTTTCAAACAAGACAGCAGCAATCCAGAAAGAAAGGGAGGAAAACAAAAATTGAAGAGGCAAGGAAAAGAGGGGTGAAGGAAAGAGCAACGATGAGAGAAAATAATGACACCATATAAAGAGCTATTTGATACAAAATTCATTTAGTTGGCACAGTGACGAGAACATATCGATATGATTAATAAAGTTGACCTGGGGTCCTTTGCATTATCATGTAAAGTATTTGCTGTTTATCCATTCAACACTGACATGACTAAATTTAGCATGCTGAAACAAACTGAAAAGCTAATTTTGAATAATGCTTAGAAACACTATTTTTCTTCCCTTTCCCTTGAGGTGTGTTAAAATGAAATCACAGTAGGTGTCCCTTAAAATGCTAAAGAGAAGGGAGATAAAACAAACAAAACAGCCATGGTGATCCTTCGCTCGCTGACAGTCAGTATTTCCTTTGTACTGTATGACTTATTCTCATCACCTGAACAATTTACAGTGAAAGTTCAATTTTCCCCCAAATTGCATTCAAACTCTTATCAAATCAAAATCAGGGAATGGAAGAAGAAAGGACTTACAATCGCTCGTGTGCATGAAAGAAAAATTGCTTTTCCAGTAACAATGCCTCATACATTTTGAGACAGTAAATCACACTAAAGGCATAAAAGAAAGCAATTAAAAATGCCAAAGAGACCAATAGTTCATATGTTTCATGTGTCGTAGAGCATTAAAATGTACCATTCTAAGGCCAAGTTAGATGTATATCTGGGTACCTGCAAAATGAGCATTGTTTTATTCAACAGAGTGCCTCATAGTTTATCTTTTTTTTCTTATTTTGCAGCACTAACCTGATTGCAACTATCTTAAAATTAAATGTTTGCATTGATTTGCTGAAAAAAAGCAGCAGAGTTCACAAGTAAGGTTTTCTTTCATGAATCTACAAATAAGAAGCTTAGTAAATGCCTCTAAAGCAATTTGTTCAGAAAATAATGCCATCTAATGATCATTTTATAAAATTATTATTTAAGTCATTAATGTCATTGACAACTGCTTTCATTTCCTGTGGTAATTACGATGCTAAAATGTCAATGGGTATCTGTTGCAGAGATTTGTAACCATCAGCTATGTTGCCAATTAACGGCACCTTCATGAGAATGTCAATGTTAAATGGCAGCATTAACCTGAGCCAAATATCTATCATACCATTAAGTATTCCTATTCTATATCTTCACACAAGATACTCCAATTATTCACACAAAATGTTTTCTGGAAAACATAGAAATGTACATCATTCTTTTTTGTCACCAACATTTCAAAGATCCAAAATAGAGCTTTAAGCAAAAGACAATTTGAAAATATATACATATTTCACAATGAGATAGCAATACTTATGTAAGATACCATGAGATTGGAGTGGGATCAACAGAAGTAGGGGGAAAAACTATTCAGTGTCTTTCTCATCCTTATTAGATTTTCACAATTTAAAATGGAAATAAATGTAAACAGAAAACCTCTAAATAGTATGTGATCGTTACCTGCATTCTGCTCTTGTGACATTTTAATGAGAAAAAGCTATCATGTGAGAAAATGGTGGGTGTCAGTACTCTTGCAACATTTAAGAAGCATTTGCATCTGCTCTAACAATGTGGGGCATAGCCAACTATTGACCAAATGCAGGTTAGTGTAGCTTGGCATTTGATGGTTGGCATTGGCATAATTGAGTGAAGTATCTTTCTTTTTGCAACTATTTATTCCCCTTAATGTGAGGACTGCTCTGGTTCTCTTGGTCAAACCAGCAGAAACAAGAGAGAGGTAGAATAAGCAAATAGGCTTAGGGAAGAATTTCCAGAGTTCAGGGTCTCGGCAGTGAAAGGCATAGCCATCAAGATGGAGCAATCAAAAGGGTTTACATGGGAAAAGAGAAAAATTAACACATCCAAGAATAAGTTCAGGACTGAGGACATTAAAACTCAGCGCAGATTAATAATAAAAGGTGCTGCATAATTTCATTAATTATCTGGATTTCTGGAATGGTGAGTAGCAGCCCCATATTTGCTGGATCAGCTGAAATGTGAAAAGAAAAGATTAAGCCAGCCCTAATGAAAGGTCAATTGGTTGGACAGTGACTTGTGTTTTGTCTGTTTCATGTCAGGATGTATGTGTGTTTAAATTAAATGATGTAAGTCAGGACACAGTATGTCTTGGTTCTGACTTAAAACAGACATAGCACAACAATTGCAATTGCAATCTCAGGATTGCCAGATGCTAATGAGGGTATAAGTAGGAAGACAGTGCAGTTAAATAGCTGGTTTAGGAGGGAGGGCTTAAGGTATATGACTGATGTATGGAATGTCTTCCAGGGTACATATACAAGAAAGACAAGTTGTACCTGAACTGGAAGAACACTAATATTCTGGCAGAGAGGTTTGTTAATGTGGCAGGGATAGTAGGAACCAGAGCAGTAGATCAACAGGCAAAACAACCAAGGAGCAGTTAGAGACTAAGGCCAGTAAGGCTAAGAGGAAGATCAGACAGGGAGAGATTGCTCAACATGGCAGCACTGATGGTCTGAGATGTACTTGTTTTAATGAAAAGAGGGTATGATAGGTAA
Organism: Chiloscyllium punctatum; assembly: GCF_047496795.1. Taxonomy (NCBI): domain Eukaryota; kingdom Metazoa; phylum Chordata; class Chondrichthyes; order Orectolobiformes; family Hemiscylliidae; genus Chiloscyllium; species Chiloscyllium punctatum. The sequence continues at coordinate 32,254,317 of NC_092739.1, read as the reverse complement.
GGTAGGAAAGAGTTTGGATAAGTACACATTATAGCTATTACAGAGATTTGGTTGAGAGCTGGACAAGACTGGCAGCTTAATGTTCCTGGATTTAGATGTTTCAGACATGAGGGATGTAAGAAGTGATGGGGTTGCATTATTGTTTAGGGAGAATATCACAGCTGTCCTGAGGGAAGACACCTTGGAGGGCTCATCCAGCAAGGCCATAGGGGTAAAGCTCAGGTACAGGAAAAATGCAAACACATTGATGAGATTATACTACAGGCTTCCCAACATCCACTGGGTAAGAGAAGAACTGATATGGGTATGTGTAATGTAAAAATGTGAAACTAACAAGGTTGTTAGAGTGGGAGATTTCAACTTCCCCTATATGACTAAGACTCGAATAGAGTTAGGGGCATGGATGGAAAGGAATTTGTTCAGTGTATCAAGGAAGATTTCTTGAAGCAATACGTAAATAGTTCAACTACGGAAGGGGCATTACTAGATCTGGTATTAGGAAATGAGCCTGACCAGGTGATTGAAATTTTAGTGGGGGTGCATTTTGGGAACAGTGCACAAAATGTTAAGTTATTTACAGATAAGGAAGAGAGTAGTCCTCAGGTAAAAGTCTAAATTCGTGGAAGGCTAACTATAACAACATTCGGCAGGAAGGGGAGGACGTAGGGTGGAGGCAACTGTTTGAGAGTAAATCCACATCTATCTGGTTAGTTTGAGTGCAGGATCAGCATGTTCTTTTGAAAATGAAAGATAAAGATGGCAGGATTTTGGCATCCTGATGATGAGAGAAATTGTGAACTTAATCAAAAAGAGGAAAAGAAAGGTATATGTAACATTTAGGAAACAGAAGACAGACAGAACCTTTGAATAAGAAAGCAGGAAAGAACTTAAACAGAGCATTAATGCTAAAAAAGGCTATGTAATATCCTTGACAAACAGGACAAACAGAAAATCCCAAGCATTTTATTTGTATATAAGAAGTAAGATGGTAGCTAGGGAAACGGTAGGTCCATTCAAGGACAAAGAAGGCAATTTGTGCATGCAGACGGAGGAAGTGGTGAGGTCCTTAGAGAATACTTTCCATCAGTATTCATCAAGAACACATGTTGGATCGTGAGTTAAAAGAGGAGTATATTGAAATTCTAGAGCATAGCAATATAAAAAAAGAAGTTGTTGGGTGTTGGGAGCAGATTTTTGGGACCTTGTATGAAATCTTTGTGTCCATTTAGGAGAGTTCCCAGAGAATATCAATGTTGTTTCCTTTTTAAGAAGGGCAAAAGGGATAATCTGGGAAATTGTAGTCCAGTGAGCCTTATATCAGTGGTAGGGATATAGAGAAGACTCTTAGGGATAGGGTTTACTCACATTTGGAAATTTACTTATTAGCAACAAGCAGCATGGCCTTGTGCAGGGGAAACTTGATTGGGTTTTTTGAGGAAGTTACAGAGGGGATTGATGAGGCAATGGTGATGAATGTTGTCTCCATGGACTTTAGCAAGGCCTTTGACAGGGTCCCTCATGGCAGGTTGATACAGAAGATGAAGTCACACGGGATCTGTGGTGGGCTGGTAAGCTGAGTACAGAACTGGTTTGGTCCTAGAAGACAGGCAATAGTGGTGAAAGGGTGTTTTTCTGACTGGAGATTTGTGACTAGTGGTGTTGTGCAGGAAGAAAATTCAGATGGTGAGAGACTTCCTGTTCACTGTGTCACCTTCCAAATACAGGAGGTCTCGGCTTACAATGCCAATTAGGCATGGGGTGCCCCATTATTAGCCCTAATTGCTCCAATTGGCCTCTTTCCCACCAGATTGGCCATCTTCCCCTTGATTGAACAAGAAATGAAAATGGGGTCAGGAGTAAGCAGATCATTCTGCTTTCATTTTGATTCCCTCAGTCTATTAAGAGAAATAAAACTGAGTGCTAGGAGTTTCAAGTTTAAACCCAATCTCCCCCCATATCCCTGATCCAAAAGAAGTGATTAATATATAATATTTGTATCTTGTTTCAATTAAACTATTGACATCACAAATACTTCTTCACTAAAACAATTTGATAAATGGGTGTACCTTTTTGCACCAAGGTATTAGTGTGCAGAAGCTTACTGACCATCAGACTGAGTTTGCAGTCACACAGGACAGAAACAGATCTTTGATCCAACTCATCCACGCCGATCAGACATCCCAATCTGACCTAGTCCCATTTGCCAACTATTGGCCCATATCCCTCTAACCCTTCTTATTCATATATCATCCAGATGCCTTTTAAATGTTGTAACTGTACCAGCCTAGACCACTTCCTCTGGCAACTTGTATTATGCATGCACCACCTTCTGCTTTAAAAAGTTACTCCTCCTATCTTTTTGAAATATTTCCCCTTTCACTTTAAACCTGTGTGCCCTCTAGTTTTGGAGCCCCTCACCCTAGGAAAAAGTCCTTGGTTATTCACCCTGTTAATGAACCAGGCCAGGCCCCCTCAAAAATACTTTAAGAAAGTAGCCGTGGAGCTACCTTTTTCTTATTTTAAAGGCAGATGTGAAGTGGATATTCCAGGTGTGATCCAGCTGGTCAAATCACACGGTTTTAAGGAAAACAGTATTTATTTAAACACTGCTGTTGAAACACAAACAAAGAAAGAGGAATTTAGAATAATTTAACATGGACCCAACTGTTCCAATCCAGTTAATATTTCATAAAAAACCCTTTTACAGAAAGGTAAATTCAACATATCCTTACAGACAGGAGGGAACAACATCCAAAGAAAGTCAGAGGAATTAGAGTCATAGAGATGTATAGCATGGAAACAGACCCTTCGGTCCAACCCGTCCATGCCAACCAGATATCCCAAACCAAACTAGTCCCACCTTCCAGCACCCGGCCCATTTCCCTCCAAACCCTTCCCTTTCATATACCCATTCAAATGCCTCTTAAATGTTGCAATTGTATCAGCCTCCACCACTTCCTCTGGCAGCTCATTCCATACATGTACCACCCTCTGCGTGAAAAAGTTGCCCCTTAGGTCTCTTTTATATCTTTCCCCTCTCACCCTCAACCTATGCCCTCTAGTTCTGGACTCCCCAAATCCAGGGAAAACACTTTGCCTATTTATCCTATCCATGCCCCTCATAATTTTGTAAATCTCTATAAGGTCATCCCTCAGCCTCCGACGCTCCAGGGAAAACAGCCCCAGCCTGTTCAGCATCTCCCTGTAGCTCAGATCCTCCAACCCTGGCAACATCCTTTTAAATCTTTTCTGAACCCTTTCAAGTTTCACAACATCTTTCCGATAGGAAGGAGACCAGAATAGCACGCAATATTTCAACAGTGGCCTAACCAATGTCCTGTACAGCCGCAACATGACCTCCCAACTCCTATACTCAATACTCTGACCGATAAAGGAAAGCATACCAAACGCCTTCTTCACTATCCTATCTACCTGTGACTCCACTTTCAAGGAGCTATGAATCTGCACTCCAAGGTCTCTTTGTTCAGCAACACTCCCTAGGACCTTACCATTAAGTGTATAAATGCCGCTAAGATTTGCTTTCCCAAAATGCAGCACCTCACATTTATCTGAATTAAACTCCATCTGGTACCTCTCAGCCCATTGGCCCATCTGATCCACATTCTGTTGTAATCTGAGGTAACCCTCTTCGCTGTCCACTACACCTCCAATTTTGGTGTCATATGCAGACTTACTAACTGTACCTCTTATGCTCGCATCCAAATCAATTGTGTAAATGACAAAACGTAGAGGGCCTAGCACCAATCCTTGTGGCAGTCCACTGATCACAGGCCTCCAGTTAGAAAAACAACCCTCCACCACTACCTTTGAGCCAGTTCTGTATCCAAATGGCTAGTTCTCCCTGCATTCCGTGAGATCTAATCTTGCTAATCAGTCTCCCATGGGGAACCTTGTTGAACGCCTTACTGAAGTCCATATAGATCACATCTACTGCTCTGCCCTCATCAATCGTCTTTGTTACTTCTTCAAAAAACTTAATCAAGTTTGTGAGACATGATTTCCCACACACAAAGCCATGTTGACTATCCCGTATCAGTCCTTGCCTTTCCAAATACATGTACATCCTGTCCCTCAGGATTCCCTCCAACAACTTGCCCACCACCGAGGTCAGGCTCACCGGTCTATAGTTCCCTGGCTTGTCTTTACCACCTTTCTTAAACAGTGGCACCACATTTGCCAACTTCTTTACTGAAGCTTGCAACTCCACTGGACTCCACTGGACAGCTAAAATCAAACTTGAAAAACACCTGAATTGGGAGAACTGACCACTCCCCTTCCATTGTTAAGTTGTTTTTAAAAGGCCCAAAGGCCTCTTAAAACCTCGACTCCTCAGCACCTCTGCCTTTATGACCTCCCTCCAAAACAAACCAAGGACAAAATAACCTGAGAGTGACAGCATCATCACAACCCTATCCATGACCCTCATGATTTTATAAACCCCTATAAAGGTCACCCCTCAGCCTCCGCTACTCCAGGGAAAAGAAGCCCCAGCCCATTCAGCCTCTCCCTATAATTCAAACCCTCCAGTCCTGGCAACATCTTTGTAAATGTTTACAGCACTCTCTCAAGTTTAACAATATTCTTATATCTGACGAAAATAGAAATATGTGGTTTTATCTGTGATTGATGGATGGCAATTAGGCTGATCTGAAATTCTGTGTTTAGATCCAAGTTAGCAGCTAGAGATTAGTTTAACTGTTGACCTTTGACGCATACTAAATATGAGACTGTGCTTAAATTGTTGTCAAATGACCATTAATTCGGTAGTTACAAGGGTATGAAATGAGCTTTACTATATGAACTCTAGTGAAGTTTTTCCATTCAGACTTATGATGGTGTGCCAAACGCAGACATAACCCCCAAACTGTAGAAGGTAAAAAGGTCATCCTGACCATCAATTTGGCTCTAGAGGAATTTTCCTTTAAAGGAAAGCCTACAGCAGCTTTGTTCATTTTGGATAATGACTGTATATTTTCATTTCTTCCTGCATGTAATTAAAATAGTTTAGATGAAGAAGAAACACATGTTCTAATTCAGGCCACTTCCCAATGTCTTTTTTTTTACTCTGCCCCCAAAGGTTAGCTTGCACAGATACACTTAATCTTCACACAAGTTTCAACATCATCTGGCTGAATAGCCTATGGTGTGAACACTAAGTCCTTGTCCTGTTGGTTTAACCTTTGGAGATTGTCTAAAATGCAATCTCAATCCCTCCAAATGGAAGGGGCAACATTGTTAGATTGGATTAAACTACTAAATGTTGTGATGTAGAAAGTAATTGGAACGAAGAGAAACACATAAATGCAGTTGTTTGCAAGACTATCTTAGCTTTCTGAATTACGGTGTTGCCATCACTGCCAATAGGTGGTACTAGGCTTGGGACAATTCACTGAAACCAGCCTGTCTTTGTCTATATTTTGTTTAGAGTCTGCCTAATTACTGTAGACATAAACAACTTTAATAAACATAGTCTGACCAAACAGCATTGGACTTAATTAAAATCCGATTCTCTTGGCAAGATGGACAGGACAGTTTGTTAAACCATTCAAATTAGTATTTTGAAAAATATACGCTGAGTACAATATTGAAATAAACTTCAGGCAAAAATGTTACTGCCAAAATTGGAAAAGTATCTGTCATATGGATTGTATGCTATAACTGAGACTGACAAATTAACTTCCTTCACTTTTCTGGTGAATATTTTGCTGAATCATATCTGTTTTACCACTTAACTTCATTTTTTATAAGCTTTCTTCTTTTGTACTGTCATAAAGTCAGAGATGTCCAGTATGGAAACAAGTCCTTTGATCCAATTCATCCACGCTGATTAGATATCTTAATCTAACCTCGTCCCATTTGCAAGCATTTGCAAGCATGTTGTAATTGTACCAGCCTCCACCACCTCCTCTGGCAGCTCATTCCATACACACACAACCTTCTGCGTGAAAATGTTGCCCCTTACGTCCCTTTAAATCTTTCCCCCCTCACCCTAAACCATTCCCCAATCTTTCTGTACTCCCCCATCCCAGGGAAAAAGACCTTGTATATTTACCCCTCATGATTTTATAAACTTCTATCAGGCCACCCCTCAGCCTCCAATGCTCCAGGCAAAACAGCCCTAGCCTATGCAGCATCTCCCTATAGCTCAAACCCTCCAACCCTGGTAACATCCTTGTAAATCTTTGCTGAACCCTTTCAGGTTTCATAACATCCATCCTCTAGGAGGGAGATCAGAATTGCAAACAATATTTCAAAAGCTGCCTAACCAATGTCCTGTACAGCCGCAACATGACCTCCCAACTCCTATACTCAACGTTCTGACCAATAAAACAAAGCATCCCAAATGCCTTCTTCACTATCCGATCTACCAGCTATGAACTTGCACTCCAAGGTACCTTTAAGTGTGTAAGTCCTGCCCTGATTTGCTTTTCCCAAATGCAGCACCTATGTTTTGTTAAATTTAATAAGTGAAAGTCAATAAGCCAGAGGAAATAAATATCAATCACATCCCATACATTTAAAAATCAGATTAGTTTATCTACAAGAAAAGCAACTGATCATTAATGTTAAAGACTACCTTGCCTAATGTTCTAATTGTGATAAACACATCACTACTTTTAAAATGCACTGGTACTACAGCATATGCTCAAAGCTCTCTTTATACTCAATTGAAGTGCATGCCTTTAAAATCACAACATGAGATCTGTAGATTAAATAAGCATATAAAAACTGTCTGTAATGCTGGCAAAGCATTGCTCTGCAACATCTGTATATAATCTTTTCCTCAAATAACAACACAAAAACCTTGCTTTTTGTGGAAAATTAATTGATCAATTATGGAGGTTTGAATAAGATTTTTAATAATTCTCATCATTTATCACGCATACAACAAGAAACTGCTCCTATATACAAGGATTTGTCCACACTGGCATATAAAATTAAAAGCCGTGGTCCAAATGTTTGTAGGTCAAAAAGGACTTTATTTCAAGTTAATGCAAAATCAAAAAAAATAAACTGATGGATTTTAGATTTAGACGAGGAGATAAAATATGATTAGGATGGCAACTTCATTGCAGACAAAGAAAGGGAATTTTTCCATTCAATCTTCAGAAAATGCAATCTCATTCAAATAAAGTTTGACTATTGTAGATGGTAGATCACTTGTTCTATTTCTGCCCTGCACACAAAACTGTTTACCTTCTTTCAAACAAAACCACCTGTAACTTCCTGCAAATCAATGGTGTGTTCAGAGTGCCTAACATTGTAAGCAATATCCAGTGAATTGCAAATCTTCAAGAATTGCTGGACAATTTATGCCGGTCCACTATTAGCATCATAAAAATGTCAGCTCACTATTAATCTCGCAATGACTTTCAAATAATTGTGGCATTTGTGTCATAAATATGAATTAAGCTCATCACAACCTTTTAGGGCTACAAATTCATGTTGTAAGGAGCTTGTTACAATGTGAATTTTGGTAATGACATTCCCCTTGACATTGTAGACAAGAGAGAGCCACAGAACTGTAGAGTATCATTTCTGGAGGTCGTAAATTACTGCTGGAGATGTTTTAATTCTTAAATACCTTCATTGTTTTTATCGCTCCCTTTAATCTATCTTTCTCTCTATTTTTTCTAGATCCAATTTGTCTCTAATTCCCCTGAATTGCTTCTCCATGAAGTTAATTGTTTAAGGAGGTAGCCAATGCCCTTGAGGTTGGCTTCTCTGTGCCATTATCAATTCATACTCTAGTAATCGAAGGGAAAAAAAAACACAACCTTAAGGATAACGTAAAAAGATCAATTTCTGGTTCAGTCATCTGTTTGTTTAGTTTCGATGTGCTGTTGCACCATTTTAGTTTGATGTAAATAACAGGTAGAGAAATGATTCACTCTTCAACCTTTCTGCTCATGGTAGCTACTCACAAGGCTCTTGCTTTTCACCACAGTAAATAGTGTTTCTGTGAATTCATTAAACTGGCTCAAACTATTTCATGAAAACAGCAGCAGCAAATTATTGCTAACAATTAATCAATATTGTTCTTGCTTTTAGGCTAGGTCAGGACAGCAACCAATTACCAGCCACAGAATGAGAACAATCTCTCTGAAGGATAGAGACGTGTATGGTCACATATATTTGAACCAGTGAACTATTGGCTTGAAGTGTAATACTGCACCAAAGGTATCAGCATGGCAATTGTAACCTATCATCTCCAAAAGAAACATAATAAGTAAAAAGAACAAGTGATTGTTTCTAACATCAACTGGAATGGAAAATAGGAAGAAGCAGATCACCCAAAATTATCATCGAAATTTTCCTAATCAACCTGTTCAGAGATGTTATTACATACCTCCGGAACATGTGAAACTTGAACCTATGCCTCCCAGTGCAGAGAGAGGACCAAGAGAGCCCCACCCGCCTATCCCATGTTTAGATGCATGTTCCTCTCACTCAATTCCATAGAAGAAATAAATTCACTGGTGCTTTAATGGTTTACCGATCCATTACTACTCATTCTTGCCACTATGGGAAAATAAAGTCATCTGTAATGCATTGCAAACGAGGAAGGAGGACAAAACCATTGGGGTCACTTCAATTATCGATGGTGCTGGTAAATGGTTTCAGCAGTTCCAGAGGTCAGTGGAAAGATAAATTGGGCAGGTACACAACAGACGACTGATCCATTCCCACCTTCTATTCTGCCATGATTAAAGGTTAAAATTGACTCCATTCCATTCAGAGAAAATAACACAAACAAATGAACGTCAAAACAAATACTCAGTGGTACCATTAAGATTTAAACTAAGCATCATTTTCCAGAAGATTTGTTTTGTGTAATGGCAAAATAGGTGGGCTATTAAAGTTGCATATATTCCAAATCATTATCTAATTCCCAGGCTGCTAAGGATGACGTTTCCTTTCAAGGAAGTACATTATCCAGCATTTAAGAAATGGCTATTTTATTGTACCATTAAATATCCCTGTACTACACATTATAAGCATTAAGAGGTTGAATTCACTCATTGTTAGAAAGTGGACCTTTGTATAGTATGATAGCTACGTTATTATACTGTTAACAATTTACTCATATTTAGTCAGAAATTGGCAAGTTAACTATAAACAAGTGTTGATATAATAGAAACATATTAAACTTACTTCAAATGTGACTTAGCAAATGTGAGTTTACTGTCTAATAATTGATCTAACTGATATTTAGCCAATGCTCAGCAATCCCTTGAAAAGTCAGTTAAATATTATGTGGGAAATGCAAATCATCTAAAATTAGTACATCATCTACCTGAATCACCAGAAAATATCTCGTTGAAAAGAAGGCTTGTGATACTCCAGATGAACAATATAGACTCTGATTACATAAGCTGAAAATCCCTCAAGACTGCACTGCCAGTTCTGTACACCATGATTATAGAAGAGGTTCAAATGGTTCACAATTTTGGAAGAAGTTATTTGCACCTCAATACTACCCCTACACTTAAAAGTACTCACATGACAAAACACTGATAAGGAGAAGCACCTGGAAAGGGCAATTCTTCACGAAGGAAAACTGTTCATTCTACAATGAGATGTAAAATAATCACTGAACTGGATGCCCAGATGTAGTTGCAGTTGCAAGAGCCATCATTAAATCCGTAAGTGCACAAACTTTGAAAAAGAGACATCAGGACGGTAAAAATATCTGCCAATACTCAGGACTCAAAAAGCTGAAATTGCCATAGCCCATAGGTTAAGGTTGAAGCATCTTATAACAGAAAGAAAACAACAGATTCAAATGTTGCCACAGCTCAAATATGAGTGAAACAAAATCAATCCAGTTCACTTAAGAATGTCCATGGATGTCAGGGATAACTCAAATTTTCTACTAAGTGATTTTCCGAGCAGTTGCATTAGCAATCTTCCCACCTTTTCCCTAACAAAGTCAGAGCTAGAGAAAGGGGAGGTGGTGGTAACGTCCTGTGACAGGTAATCCACAAACAATCTTCTGAGAACATGGGTTCGAATTCCACCCTCGACAGATGGTGAGATTTGAATTACATAAAAAATTTGGGTCGAAGAAAAACAAGCTGGTGTAATGTTGACCATATAATCCCACATGATTGTTGTTGAAAAAGAATTGGTTCTATAATGCTCCTTAGGGAAAGAAACCCCTGCAATGTTTACCTGGTCTGGTCGACATGTGACTTCAGACCACAGCAATGGAGTTGAAACTTAGCTGCCCTCTCGGCAATTAGGGATGGGCAATAAATGCCAACCTAGTGAGATGCCCACATTCCATGAATGAATAAAAATTAATAAAGGATCAGCAGCTAATTATCAGTTAATAAAAGCCATAATGCATTCTATTATTCAGACTAGTCAGCAAATATACTGAGTATCAGGCTGAAGTTAATATCAATGGGTCCTGAAATATGTCAGTCTGAATTAACTCACTTAAAGTTAGATTGTAAAATGATTATCTACGTGCATTGGTAGAAAGATTTGAGTAAATAACTGTAAGGAAGGAATAATGATGAGTGTTTTGTCCAATTCTTGAAAAAAATGGTGAAATTAGATGCTATGTTCATTTTTCATGGAGAAAACAGGTTATGAAGAGGTTCAATTTAAGAGAACAAATTCCTGTGACATTACAACAACATTAGAAACATGCTTCACACCATTTTGGCTTGAATGCTGTGATACTCTTTCACCAGTACAGCAAGGAAATATGTTTTTTTAAAAAAATGCATTGAAATCCCATAATAGTTTTTAAAGTATTATTTTAAAAAGGACTTGAAGAGTTTGCTTCATTTATAATTCTGTTGGTAATGAGATATTATTGGATCATTAACATTGGATTTTTTTTTTCAAGTTGATGACCTGTAACCAGTGAGGTTCCACATGGATCAGTGCAGGAACCATAACTGGCTACAACATACATTAATGACTTGACAAAGGAAGTTAAAGTACTTTAGCCACATTTGCAGGCAACACTAAAATAGGTGGAAAAGCAGTTTATAAGAGGGATACAAACAGATGATAGAGAGAAATTAATAGGTTGAATGAATGGGCAAAATGTTGGCAAATGGTGAATGTGGGAAAATGTGAATTTGCTCATTTTGGAATGGAGAACAAAAGAACATAATATTATTTGAATTGAGAGAAACTGAAGAAAGCTACAACCCAAAAGAACTTGGGGGTACTTGTGTATAAAACACAGAAAACTATCATACACCTATGCAGCAGATAATCAGGAAGGCTAATGGAACGTTGGTCCTTATTTCAAGAGCATTAGAGTATAAAACTAGGAAAGTCTTACTATAACTGTAGAAGGTGGTGGTGAGACCACATGTGGAGTAGTGTGAACAGTTCTGGTCCTCATATTTAAGGAAATACATAATTTCGTTGGAGGCAACTCAGAAAAAGTTGACTAAGATGATCCCTGGTACTGAGGGACTGTCTCATAAGCAAAGATTAGTCAGGTTGGAGCTCCACACTGGACTTTAAATAAATGAGAGGAGATCCCATTGAAACATATAAGATTCTTAACAGGCTTGAAGGGGAAATACAGAGAGGATATTTCCCCTCATGACAGTCTTGGACTAGACAGCACAGTCTCAGAGTAAAAGGGCATCAATTTAAGACTGAGATAAGGAGCAATTTATTTTTTTCAGGAGTTTGAGAGTTATTGAAACACCTAGCCACAAAGAGCTATGGCGGCAAAGTCCTTTTGTATGTTTAAGGCTGAGTGGACAGATTCTTGATGAGCAGTGGAATCAAGGATTTCGGGAAAGGGGCTGGAAAGTGGGTTTGGAAGGCCAGATCAGCCACAGTCCTACTAAATGGTGGAGCAGCTTTGAGGGGCCATATAGCCTACTCCTGTCTCTATTGCTTATGGTCTTATGATAAGAAGTACTGTCTGACTGATCACCTGGCCTAGAAGTACGATCAATGGAAGGTAAGACACAAAAAAAAACTGTTGTCAGACATGAAAGAACAAAGGTGAGCTGTTGTGGTGGAAGAGAGGAGGCATGCTTTCAAGAAGCTGTGTGTATAATACAGCCAGATATTACAGAAAGCTGAATAGATTAGAGCAGAGGTTGTAAACTGAACAATTCTGTTTCAATTTTGCCAGACAATTTAACAAGGCTAGTTAAGATAAATTCAGATAAAGAAGTCTGTGATGAATTTGTACAATCGAGACAGTCAAGAACCTATCAATAGACCCAGTCACATTATTGAAAGGTGGAGCAGGCTTGATGGTCAAATGGCCTCTTCCTGCTCCAACACATTTTGATTTTTTTGAACTTATTTTTAGACAAGGAGGTTCCACAGTGTGTACTATTTGGGCAATTACTATATCTTGCAGACTAGGATGGAGGTAGATAACACTGCGGAGACTCGAGGACCACAATCTATTGAGGGAGAAAAGTGAAAAATTTACCTTCCAAAAGGCAAGTTGGAAAAACCATGAACCTGCATGCAGTGCTGTATTTGAGAAGCTTTTAATAACATAAATGCTTTTAATCTGGTGAGACAGACACTGAGAACAAATCACTATTACATAAATAGCCTTGGTCCAAACATGGTTAAAAAGAGCTGAATTCATGAGGGAAAGTGAGGGTGACTACTGTTTATAGCAAGGTTGCACTTGGCCAGTGTGGCATCAACAGCCTTAGTAAAACGGGAGTCAATGGAAATCAGAATTTAACTCCTCATAGCTCTATATTGTTGCTGGTTACAATTAATACCCTCCAATTTGGCTCTTCCTCTCCAGTTCACTAAGTTATTGGTCAGAATCTAATGTTGATTCAGGTACCACTTTCCAATCTTGGAAATAGACTCAAATGTAGATCTAGCACCTAACCCATGCAGGCTATCGTGGAAATGAATTTATTTTGTTTTGAAATAAGTCAAGACCTTGACTCATTGATCAAAACTCGGATTGGCTGGACTTGCTCTGGACCACACAGACCAAGTTAACACCATGCAATGAGATTGTATATGGAGTTGGGTATATCAGTAGGGCTCTTATTAAGAAAATTATTGGCAAGTTTAACAAATACAGTTGGAATCCTCTCCAAAAAAATCAGTTCCGGTCTACTGCATGAACTTACCATAAACACTACCCTCTTTGATACAGCAATGCAAAACTCAGATAGGAGCATGGCTAAGGGGAAGATTGACAGAATGAAGACAAAACAAAAATAACAGGACAGAAGGACAGGCACATTTGGGAGCAGAGGGGAGAGGTTATTGCTGAGGAAGTGGAACATCTATGGGAAAGAAGAGTCAGACTGAACTCTGCTAGAAGAGGGACATGCACCAGGTTTTATAGAGTGGACCGAGGAGTATAGGGAGAGGATGATTTGTAATGGATAGAACAGGGGCAGACTGTGTGGAAGAGTTCCATGGGGTGGGGGTTCCTGTTAATTGGAGTGAGCTAATGCAGCAGAGCGCTTGTTGGGACAATTTCTCTACACCTTAGGATATTTTACTAACTTAATGGTATATAAATGTTGTTCAATGGTTTGCTTGGCATGTAGTTTCATCACAGATCTAAAGTTGTTAATTGCAATAAATTGATTAGAATGCATTATTTACTTATTATTCAACAACAATGTGCTCTTAAATATACCTTTTGTCTCTTTATTATATACAGTTCCCACTTCAAGCTTTGTCATGTTAATATTTTCTCTTCTTCCAATATAAAGTAAATTAGTGAATGTTGATAGGGCACCAACCTGAAGTGTAAATTCTGCTGTTCTCTTCCTGAAAAGTGCATGCTGTGCTGAGGTTTTCCTGCATTTTCTGTTTCTTTTTAATTTTCTAGTTGGTTGCATCTACGGTTGCATGTTGCATTCTCCACATACATACTTGTTTGATTTCCACATATTGTAGGATTCTAGTGAGGTTTCCTTTCCAGCAGCCATATCAACTTTTGCCAAGTGACCAGTTACCACTTGTCAATTTTTGATGTTGGCATGTATGATTCATGAATAGGAAATCACAGATCCCAACATAGGTCATTAATGCATAAATGTATGCTGCACAAGCTCAAAATATTTTCCCCAATGTTTACAATGCACCAATAAAGTAATTGCCTGGCGTACTTGAAAGTAATTCCCTCATATTACCTGGTAAACCCAAGGATGAAGCACATTGCTACAATAACTCTGCACTTCTGTTAGGTGAGTGTCATTTCTATATCCTTAACCAATCCTCCAGCAGTGAAAGAATCATGGCCTATATCCTCCCAATGAGTAGATTCAGTTGGTAAAAGTCATCACATGAAATTTTTAGTTTGGAATTTTTATATAAAGCTGCATTGGAATTTGACAAAGTCATTGTCGATTTTGTCAGCAATAATGAGCTTGATTGCTGGGATACATGTCTTCAACACCATTGTTGTTCATACTTACGTTCTCCAACAATGTTTTTGGATATATTACGTGGTAGCTTATAAACACTCTATAAATTCTGGTCAGTAATATTTGAATAGCACTGGTCACTGGACCGAAGTCCAACTATCATTTTTAACTTATAGTCATAGTCAGGAGATTATCGAAAGGCTGAAAGCTTAGATCATTATTGTGATGGAAAAGAGAGGATGAATTAGATTGTCAGTAGGATGCTTTGGGGCAATTTTACACATTGACAAAATTATGGTAAAGAGTTTATTCTGTTAGCTGTGTAATTCTTAGAAAATCAGATGCATATTTACCATTAAGATCCACAAAAAACTCAAGCAGTGACTGCATGAATTTTCAATTTGTGGGGTCATTGACATTTCTCCAAATTGTCTACATTGATCAGTTACAGGTTGTTGTGTTATAACGTCCATTTCGTTAATGCAAATTTCCAGTAATGACAAACTGGGGACACTGTTTGTAAAATGTGAACTTTTTAAAACTTGTGCTGGCTGTAATATGATTACATTGCCAACACTTTAAGCACTGTTTCTCAAGCATAATTTTTTTTATCATATGGGGTTGCACAAGAATGCAACTATAGTGTTATAGAATTATTACCTGTATATTAAATACCAATAAATACAGTAGATTTGCTAACATTTATAGCTACAGATATTGAGCATTTAGAAATCAGATCAATCAGCATTTGCAATAAAAGTCTGCATGAATGAACACAAAGGCTTGCAATCTGCCATGAGATTGGATGGATTGATGGCAACTGGACTGTTACAGAAACTTAGGTTCAAAAGAGTGCTTAATCAACAGGCAATGAAGGTGACTGGAAATGAAACTAATAGCATCTGTGATTAAGTGAATATGGCTATAAGCTATAAAGTAAAGCATTCATAACAAATGCTTACCTTTTACTCCGTCCATTGCTAAGATAGGAACATTCTGGTTTTATTACTCACCAAGCTATTCAGGGATTTCAACTGCTAATCTGGAAACATGTAGCCAAATCCAATATGGCAATTTTATACAAAAAAAATGTCACTATGAAGCTGCTATATTGTTTCAGAAAATAATCTGGTTCACTTGTGTTCATTAGGGAGGGTGTAGCGATTGGAACCAGGTGGATCACATTGATTGGGGTTGTTAAACTGGACCAGAGAGCTCTGGCTGACAAATATAAACAGGAGATTGAGGGAGTGTCCTCACTCTAGGAACTGGCCCTGAGCTGGCTGGTCAGAGCCCATGTACTGTGCTCATGTAAATAAAGACTGACTCGATGGCAAGGTACCAACCTCTGTGCAGTTCTTTCAGAGGGAATCATGCTACACTGACCTGTTTTGGCCTACATTTGACTCTAATTTCACACCAGTATGGTTTAATGTTAATTGACCTTCCAATGGACTAGAAAACCACTCAGTTGAATCAAATACTAGAATGGAATACTAATGATGTTGTTGCTGGTGATGCTCACATTGTGATAATGTTTGTTAAAATTGTGTGATGCTAGACTGAAATTAACAGTAAGGGTGAACTTATTTCTTGATGAAAGTGCAAAATGGGCAACTGTAAAATGGCAACCTGTTTACACGGCACTTGGTTTATTATTCAAAATCAGGTCAAAGACTTTCATGAGAGAAACATGTAAATCGCTTAGAAATGGGAATAACAGGCAGTGGAGGTGTAGATTGGTGATCAGAAGTGGGTGGAAAGGAAATCATAAAAAAAAATTGGTATACTGGTAAAGTGGCAAAAACCCTCAGTGGCCAATCGGCCTTCTAGATGGATGTTAACCTCATAGGCAGAATGCAGACAACGTTGACAACATACTATTCAAAATAATGGCTCTATCTTAAGAAGCAACAATTAAACAAGTATGAATGTTCATTCCATGTTCTTGCTGAGACAAAATTGTAGCTGTTGAAAAGGAGTTGAAGTTATTAATGGCTTTATTGAAGGCAGAGGTTTCAAAGATATTAAAGTACTTTCACTGCATGGAATGCCACCTTCTTAAGGACAATTAATGATGGACAGTAAAGGTCAGCCTAGTCAGCAACACATAGATCCAGCAATAAACAAGTAAATCCAGAATCTAATTCCTGTGGTTTGCTCTGTGCTAAGCTGCTTTGTAATAAAATGAAAGGCCAATAACAGAGGTCAGAGCAATCTTAATGGACAATTGCATTACATAGTCACAGGTAGCACGGGGTCACATTTATGGATAGGAGGGTTATCGGCAGAACATAACCTAATTTCCCCTTGAATTTCATGATGCAGAGGAAAGCACAATTTCTATGTCCTTCCTCAACCTTGTTTTATATTTTCTGGTCACACCTTTTATAACCTTCTTTCTATTTTGATTGTGATAAACCATTAAGTTTCCTTATGATTGGATGTGAAAAATACAGTAACACTATTTAAATAAAGCAAAGAGATTTCCAATTGTCCTGGCCAACATTATTCTTCAATCAACATCACTCAAATAGTTTACCTGGTCTTATATTTGATTGCTATTCATGGCATCAAGCTGTTTGTAGGTTAGCTTGCTAAGCTGGAAGGTTCATTGTTAGATGTTTTGTCACCACACTAGGTAACATCATCAGTGAGCCTCTGGTGAAGCGCTGGTGTTATGTCCTGCTTTCTATTTATGTGTTTAGATTTCCTTGGATTGGTGATGTCATTTCTGGTTCTTTTTCTCAGAGGGTGGTAGATGGAGTCCAAATTGATGTGTTTTTTTGTGAGAGTTCCAGTTGGAATGCCACGCTTCTAGGAAATCCCATGCGTGTCTCTGTTTGGCTTGTCCTTGGATGGATGTGCTACCCCAGTCCTTCCTCATCTGTATGTAAGGATACTAGTGAGAGTGGGTCATGTTTTTTTGTGGCTAGTTGATGTTCATGTTTTTTTTGTGGCTAGTTTTCTGCCTGTTTATCCAAAGTAGTGTTTATTATAGTTCTTGCAATGTTTTCTGTAAATAACATTAGTTTTGCTTGTTGTCTGTATAGGGTCTTTTAAGTTCATTAACTGCTGTTTCAGTGTTAGTGGGTTTGTGGGCTACCATAATGCTGAGAGGTCTGAGTAGTCTGCCAGTCATTTTTGAGATGTCTTTGATGTAGGGGAGTGGGGCTAAGATTTCTGAGCATGTTATGTCTGATTGTTTGGGTTTGTTGCTGAGAAATCAGTGGACTGTGTTCATTGGGTACCAGTTCTTTTTCAATGCATTGTATAGGTGATTTTCCTCTGCTCTTCATAGTTCCACTGTGCTGCAGTCTGTGGTGACTCATTGGAATAATGTTCTAATGCAGCTTCATTTGTGATTGCTTCTGTAGTTCAGTATTTGGTCAGTATGTGTTGTTTTCCTGTAGACACTGGTTTGAAGTTCCGCATTGGCTGTTCACTCTACTGTGACATCTAAGAATGGCAATTTGTTGCTGTTTACTTCCTCTTTAGCGAATTTTATGCCAGGAAGGGTATTATTGATTGTCTTGAAGGTTTCCTCTAATTTGTTTTGTTTAGTGATGACTAAGGTGTCATCCTCATAGTGGACCCAGAGTTTGGGTTGGATGGTTGGCAGAGCTGTTTGTTCAAGTCTCTGCATTACTGTCTCTGCTAAGAACCCTGATATCAGTGATCCCATGGGTGTTCCATTGGTTTGTTTGTAGGTCTTGTTATTGAAAGTAAAGTGGGTGGCAAGACATAGGTCCAATAGCTTGATAATGCTACCCTTGTTGATAAAGTTGCTGATGCCTGGTGTATGTTTCTTTGGTTCTTGTAATAGTGTTGTCAGTATTTCTTTGGCCACGTTGGTGTTGATAGATGTAAACAGGGCTGTTACGTCAAAGGAGACTATTATTTCATCCTCTTCTACCTTGGTGCCTTCAATGGTCTTCAGAGATTCTCTGGTGGAGTGAATGGAATAGCGTGAATTCTTTACTAAATGTTTTAGTTTTTAGTGTAGCTCCCTGGCTAATCTCTACATTGGTGTTCCAGGTAGCGAGACTATGGGTCAAAAGGGGGCTCCTGGCTTGTGAATTTTATGTAATCCAAAGAAGCATGGTGTGTTGGATCCATTTGGTTCCATTTTTTACAAGTCTGCCTTGGTTAATTCCCCAGATTTCTGTAGTTTCCTGAGTAAGGCTGTAATTCAGTTCTCTAGTTGTGGGGTTGGGTCGACCGCCGTCTGCAAGCTGTGCTTTCACTTTCTCAATGTAGTCTGTTTGGTTTAAAATGACTGTCAAGCATCCTTTGTCTGCAGGTAGGATAGCAATGTTTTTATCTTCTTTGAGTCCTTCTCGTGCTTTCCTTCCTTGTGCCTCGAGTGTATTTTCCTTCCTTTTTCCTGCTTAATGTTGGTGCGACTGTTTTGTCTGATAGCTGACTGAGTTTCACCTGTGAGTTTGTTGTCTTTCAGTGTCATTTCTAATGCTGTTAAGAAATCTTTCTTGCTCACACCCCAGAACTTGTAATTTAATCCTCTTCGTAAGATGGATTTTTTTCAGTGTCTGTAAAGGGTCAGTTAGATAAATTCTTTATGCAGGCGTGTGTGTTGTCTGTCTTGTTGCTCTGTGTGAGTTTATCTAGTGTTGTCTGCATGCCTAGTTTTTTTGTTTCTTGTGTTTGCTATTGTTGAATGTCTGTGGCTCATTGTGCTGTGTCTGTCTATTCATAGTTTGTCGCATGAGTGAGTAAAGTTTTTTGATGCAAAATTTCCCGGTTGTATTTATGGAGTCTATTGTGGGCATTGTTAATCATTTCTCTGAGCGTTCTGCGGCTGTTTTGTTCTGTTATTCTTTGGCTAGTGGGGTGTTAAGGGGAGGTTTGTATTTAAGACATTGAGGTGGTACCTGTTTCCTTAAGCATTCGTGCAGGAAGTACAACTGTTCACGGGTGGCACTATGTCGGATGGCATTGGTTTCCCATCTTCGGGCCAGTTTTAGAGTATTGCACCCATAGGCGTTAGCGAGTTTTGAGAAGATTTGTATCTTAGGTTGAGGTTCTGGATGTAAGTTTGCTCGCTGAGCTGGAAGGTTCATTGTCAGAAGTTTCATCAACATACTACGTAACACCATCAGTGAGCCTCCAGTGAAATGCTGGTGTTATGTCCCACTATCACAACTATGCTCACATACAGATGGGGAAGGACACCACTTTGGGACAACACATCCATCCTAAGGCAAACCAAACAGAGACATGCACGAGAATTCCTAGAAGCATGGCATTCCAACCAGAACTCTATCAACTAGCACATTGACTCAGACCCCATCCGGCAGCCGCTGAGAAAAGGAACTGGAAATGACATCACCAACCCAAGGAAATCTCAACACATAAATAGAAACGTGACATAACAACAGCGCTTCACCGGAGGCTCACTGATAATGTTACCTAGTGTGGTGATGAAACGTCCGACAATGAATCTTCCAGCTCATCGAGCAAACTTACAACCAGAACCTCAACCTGAGCTACAAATCTTTTCAAAACTTGCTAAGCTGTTTATAAAGTTACTGCTATGTTTCCTAAATTACAGTGCCTTTAAAAAAAAGCCTGGATTTTTTTTTGGAACATCCTGAAGTCGCAGAAGATGCAACATAAGTCCAAGTTATTTCACTTTTATTTAGCATGGGGCAGCATAAACTGGTCTCAAAATAAACAAAGGAAAATGCTGGGCAGACCTACCTTGGGAGCATGAAACATCAGGCAAATGGGGCTGTTAAAGTTAGTCACTGTTTTGCAGACCTGAATAACTGCTTTTAAAAATGTGTTCATGGGTATCCTTGTATCCTATTACTTTTGTAATCATTTAGTTTCTCTTTTCTAAGACCTCGTTGATTTTTTTGTCTACTGAGGTGCATCATTACATTTTGTCTAATTTACAGTTAATTTGCCATTTAGCTGACCAAACTGCAATCTCTTTTCTGGTGTTGCATCCTTTAATAGCTCAGTCCCAAATTTATTTTCTGTTCCAAAGAAGGTTAATTGGACCTGAAATAGTAACTTTGTTTTCTCTCCACAGATGTTGCCAGATCTGCTGACTTTCTCCAGCAATTTTTGTCTTTGTTCCTACTTCATTTTTCATGTGTCTATAGGACACATTATTATTTATTTTTATGCTTCTTGATATTTCTCAATGCCCCCGGACAGCATTAAAAAATCTCTCAAATTCTTTACATTCTAATTTTCTTTCCATTCTTTCGGACCTAAGCACCTCTCATATGTTTCTTTAAATTCAATTATCACTTTCGTTCTTACTCATTCTCAGGGCTTCACAATTAGTTTGCTTACTTTTGGCTATTAGTGATTACAACTACTGAACTTCATTAATTTTTCTTTAAAACCTATTGAGTATAGAATCCTTTCTACCTGCTTTCT
Organism: Chiloscyllium punctatum; assembly: GCF_047496795.1. Lineage (NCBI taxonomy): Eukaryota > Metazoa > Chordata > Chondrichthyes > Orectolobiformes > Hemiscylliidae > Chiloscyllium > Chiloscyllium punctatum. Next base: position 32,233,519 of record NC_092739.1, on the reverse strand, counting down.
TTTCCATTTCCTATCCAGGAGATGTCTTATGCTTGTGCAGAACAGATATAAATCCTCCTAACATGGTGAGACTGAAAATTTCATACCTCTGATGTAGACTCATTACCTAGACTCAGGTCTAAAGGGCTCAATTTAAAGTTTATAGATGACACATTACATGGAACCATAGGATACAATCTGGAGGATTACAGCAGATTTTAGGAGGACATAGACTATTGAAATAGGAAAATCTCTGGCTCAAGAAGTGTGAAAGAACGATTGAGAATCGACAGTGTTAGCAAAAATCAGGAAATGTTTAGCAGGTCTGCCAGCGATTATGGAGAGAGAAACAGAGTTAATGTTTTATGTTCCATTCATCTTAACTGAGAAAGGTTAGAAAGAGAATAGGTTTTGAGGAATTGAAAATGGGAGTAATGTGGGATAATGAGCAAACTGGAAAATGCGTCATCAATTTGAAGACAGGAGTAATTAAATGATATTGCTTTGTATGTGTAAGAACAGAGAATGGTAGTGGAACAAGAAACTAAAGGTATAACTGGGAGAAGTGCGAAAGGCAAGGTTCTAATAATCATCATCAAAGAACAAAGGAAAGGAATTAAGAGAGAACCGAGAGAGGGGGGAAATCAGATCAACAAAGCAAAAGGGAACAAAGTGAGAGCAGAGATAACAATCTAAAATTGTTGAATACAATGTTGTGTCCTGAATGCTGTCAAGTAACCAGCTGAAGGATGAGATGCTGTTCTTTGAGCGTGTGATAAGCTTTATTAAAAAAAACTACAGGAGTCTACAGACAGTAGTGAGCATAAAGAACAAGAATTTAAATGATGCTGGACTCGAAGGACAGGAATATATTTGCTGACTGAATGGAAATATTCCACAAAGTAGTCACCCAATCTGTATTTGGTATCCCTTCTGCAGAATAGGCCACATCATGAATAGTGAATACAAAATACCAAATTAAAAAGAGGACAAGTAAAACACTGTTCACTTGTAAGGACTGTTTAAGGCTTTGGATATTTCAAGGAACAGACGTAAAGGGAGAGGTATTGCATCTGTTGCTCTTGTGTGAAAAAGTACCAGAGCAATTGGAATGTGTGTTAGGGTTGACTGAGAAATAAAATAGGATTAATAAGATCAAAATATTGGAAACTCTTAACAGCTCAGGTTGTTTCTTTGGTGAGAGAAATAGAAATAATGAGTGGAATTTGGTCAAACCCCAGAACTGAGAAACAAGGATGACAAGGGCACTTAATTGTATGGAAGATTAAACATCAGCTCCTCGGTGGCAGGATGAAAATTGTAAAGTAAATTGATGGATGATGAAAGCTGACACCTTACTGCACATGGAATGTATTTGTCATGTAAGCTGCTGGTAAACGGTGCAGCCTTAAGATTGACGTATCACACTGTCATTTGGGAAGACATAGACCCTCTTGTCTGGGGACTGCTAATCAGTAAGACAGTCAAGAGTGTGGTGTTGGAAAAGCACAGCAGGTTAGGCAGCATCTGAGAAGCAGGAAAATCGATGTTTCAGGCAAAAGCCCGTCATCAGGAATGAGGCTGGGAGTCTTAGGGGTGGAGAGATAAATGGGAGGGGGGTGGGGCTGGGGTGTAAGGTAGCTGAGTGCGCAATAGGTAGATGGAGGTGGGAGTAAAGGTAATAGGTCGAAGGAGAGGGTGGAGCTGATAGGTGGGAAGGAAGATTGACAGGTGGGACAGGTTCTGAGGATGGTGCTGAGCTGGAAGTTTCGAACGTGGGTAAGGTGAGGGGAGGGGAAAATGAGGAAACTGGTGAAATCTATATTGATGCCATGGGTTATGCTTCTTGATATTTCTCAATGCCCCCTGGACAGCATTAAAACATCTCTCAAATTCTTTACATTCTAATTTTCTTTCCCTTCTTTAGGACCTAAGCACCTCTAATATGTTTCTTTAAATTCAATTATCACTTCCGTTCTTACGGAAGATTAGGTGTTTTTCCTCCAGGCGTCAGGAGTGGCAGTGGAGGAGGCCCAGGGCCTGCATGTCCTTGGCAGAGAGGGAGAAGGAGTTGAGGTGTTTGGCCACGGAGTGGTGGGGTTGATTGGTGTGGGTGTCCCGGAGATGTTCTCTGAAGCGCTTTGAGAGTAGGCAGCCAATCTCCCCAGTGTAGAGGAGACCGGGTAGCATGATGGTTGTGAGGGGTTGGCAGAGGTCAGATGCCAATATCAGTCATCAGAGACAGGAGGATGCAATTGCAAGTGAGGCAGTAAGGGAATCTGGTAGTAGTGCAGCCTCAGGTCTTATAACTGGCCAATGATTCAAGGTTGTAGCAGCCTGTGGGACAAGATTGTGGATGAACTTTGAATGCTTTAAAGCTGCTGCCCTCCAGCCAAGTGGAGAATATTCCATCATGCTCTTGATTTGTGCTTCATAGACAGTGGACAGACTTTGCTGAGTTAGAAGGTGAGTTAATTGCTTGAAGATTTCTAACCTCTGGTCTGGTCTTGTAGTCAGTGTTTTCATAGCTGCTCCAGTACATTTATAGGCAATGATAATCCCCTAGGAATTTGACAGATGGGCAAGCAGTGAAGGTGACACTATGGAATATCAGGAGTGAGGGTTAGAATCAATAGTGTCACAGGTTTGCAGTTTCAGCATACTGAGTGAAAGGCTATTGAGAAAATTTCACATAAAGCATAAAGTGAACAAAATGCAGAATAAAATATTTTGGGTTGAATTCTTTAGTATTTGTCATAGTAAAGTCCATTGGCGCACAGACATTCCTGACGAAAATCTTATGCCCAAAACATTGACTCGCTTGCTCCTCAGATGCTGCCTGACCTGCTGTGCTATTTCAACATCCACCTTTTCGGCATAAAATGTAAATCTTTACAGGTTAATTGTTACTATTCTGTACTGACCCTCTCATGTATGGTCAAATGAATCAGCATGTTATCTTAACCTATTGGACATGAGTAAGATGATAGTTTGTCTATTGAATGATAAACTGTTCTCGCGCCCCCTCCCCCACCACCACAACCACCACCAGATCTTCTCTCTTTTCACCCTTAAGGGACTGCCGATTGCTACCTCACTAGTGAACAGGACCAAGTTAAAGAATTCACCTGAGGAATCACATAGGACAATTCCAATCTGACGACTACTACAGTTTCTCTCTCTGGTATAGTCTGCTTTTAATGAACTTCCCCTCTGCTGTACTTTTTAAAAAAATAACTGTGTTCAGTAATTCTGTTGATTGTTTTCCTGATATCTTTGTTTATTTTCAGACTTCACATTTACACGTGCATATGTGGGAAAGTGGATTTGGAGACAGGAAGTGCATTTAAGTTAGCTGGATTGGCACTGTACCTAAACCTTGCTGCTTTCCCTGTCCATGAGGATTATTTCTAGGTGGGGTGGCCCATGGTCAACACTCTCAACTTGCTGCCAACTGGGGCCTTTATGGCACCAATTAAGGACCACTTGATCATTCTGCCTCTATGACCTTTATGGCATATTGACCACAGGACGAAACATGTAGGCTACCACTAGGAAAGAAGATCAGGGTCCTATGATCAAAGACAATCAGCATCAGAGAAAGCGACTGGACATCAGGAAGAGATAGGACAAATAAAGCTTATCTCCTTCTCTACTTCTCACAATCCCTGACTTCCTCTCCAACAAGCTCCACCCATCACAACTCAACATCATTTACCTGTGCCCTGAATCATCTAGTATCCTGGGACTCTGCAAGTTATGGTTGGGTCTCCATTTGGCAGCAGCGATGGCCTTTTGCTGATTACATAAATGCAGGCCTCTGATTGGCTGGCAGCTGTCATTAATTGACATCTCCACGCCTGGGGTCTTGATTCCATGAGTAAGCATGCAGCTGGCCTTACCACTGCCTTATTCCTAACTGACCTGTGGTTAGCTGGAACTTCATGGAAAGCAGCACCCTGGGTGACTTGTTAATTCTCTAGCCGACGGGTGAAACTCCCAATACAACAAAACTTCCCACTAATGCATTAAGTACCATTTTTTAGTCTAATCAACTTCTGTTTTTAAGTTTGGTGACAGTATCTGAAAACCATACATTATTCCAAAGATAAAACACAAGGCAAACATCTATCCTCAAACATTACAAAATGCAAGAGTAATCACCGAACAAAACAAAACCTAACAATGACTATTACATGAAGCAGATTTAATTCGCTTAGACCATAGAACTGTATTGCTAAACCCGTAACTATGCAAGCTCTTAATAAGCAATTTAAACGCAACTGAAAGTGTAAAGGTTTTCCTCCGTCTGTAATTTAGTAACTTTATATTGTCATTATGAATGAGATTCAGACAAGGGATCAGAAATTCTCGATTACAGGAATGATTTTCCAATGTTGTGTTCCCAATGATGAGCACTGCCTACCAACACAGTAGATCAGAATTTTGGATTCTGGACCACACAATTTTTGGCTATTAAAATAAAATTATTGAGAAATCATTAGTAATTGCCCAATGTGCAAAGTTCTTCACCAGACAAATTCTTTAAAAGTCTTATATTTGATGTATAACTGTGTGATTGATTAATAATACACAGGTTTCTCGATGTTTTGCACAATTTTCAATTCATCATTACGTGAGTAAGGAAAATTCTTTCTATTCATTTTTGAATCACAAACTCTTGAATGTGAGTACAAAAATCATTTTTAAAATTTGATGTAAAGTAGCAGCAGTAACTTTTCTCCATTGCAATGTATTTTTTTTTGTAGGAGTTAAATTCAATGTTCTTCCTACAAAGTGGCATACAATTAGACCAGTGACTTGGCTGCTAAAAGATTCAGAATTTTTATTTATTTACTTTTTAAAAAGCTGTAATGGTATCATTCTATATAACTGTAGTTTAGAAGAGAGTTTCACATTAAGGTGATTTGCAAGAAACCATGTTAATTAAGACAAGTGCCTTTTCTCTAAAGACTCTGCAGTTAATTTTAACTGATCATTAGATAGATCCTAGAGCCAACATAGAAAAAGATAGATTGGTGGCAGCGAACTACTTTAAACAATCCGTACATTGTGCCACATTCTGTCAGTGATGGAACATACGACAAGGTGCCAGCCATTGCAAATGCCACATTCCCAACACTGATACGATGCAATGCAATTTCAGTTCAAAATAACTAGTGTTGTAGACTCAGACTGCACAACTAACTCCCCAAGTTGTGTTTGGGTGGTCAGCTATAATAGCATCCAGGGTGACATTAAATAGTTGTGGCACTTCAAAGACAAAAACGCTGCATGTCAGACTAAGATGTTTCATATAATATGGACAGGAGATTAATGAACAGCATACATTTTTGAAATAACAAATACCACCTGTTTCTAATTTCAATACAAAAATCCACTTGTGGATTGCTGTTTGCTATCTCCTGCATTGTTTATGAACCCACAGGGCATGATTTTCAACCTCTAATTACAAAACTATTTTGCATAAATGTATGCAAAATCCTGTTATATGATTTATTCGCAAAAATCAATAAAAGCTAATTATCTCATAGGAGTGTAAACATTAGCAACCTCTTTAATAATTATGACTTCTAGCTAAATTTGTCATTGACAACTTTAGCAAATTAGAAACATAATGAAAAATATCCAACATTCAGTTCATTTTGAGCTATATTAATGAGCTAAAAAGCTGTCTGTAAAGCAGTGAAATTGCTAGATGAAAGTAGGGGTGGCACAGCAGTTAGCACTGCTGCCTCACAGCGCCTGGGACCCGGGTTCAATTCCCACCTCTGGCAACTGTCTGTGTGGAGTTTGCACATTCTCCCTGTGTCTGCGTGGGTTTCCTCTGGGTGCTCCGGTTTCCTCCCACAAATCACAAAGATGTGCAGGTTAGGTGAATCGGCCATGCTAAATTGCCCGTAGTGTTAGGTGTAGGGGAATAGGTCTGGGTGGGTTTCTCCTTGGAGGGTCGGTGTGGACTTGTTGGGCCGAAGGGCCTGTTTCCACACTGGAGTGAATCTAATCTAGATCAAGGTCTAACTGGATCACTTTGTACGATGCAATGACAATAGTTGTTAATTAATCAATCCTTCTCAACTCATTTACAGCAAACACAAAACCTCCAGTGAAGAAAAGCTGTGAGAACCAAAAATTCAAAGTCACATTTTTCTTCTGAAGTAAGCCACATTTACCATGGCATGTCGTAAATTATCCATCCACAGTATCCTAAAATATTACAGAAGGAAATTGATCAAATTTGCATGTGAATGAAATGTTATGAACTGTTGACTCTTGAGAAGCTTTTCCAGAGATTGACCACTCAATAAAAAAACTGTCAATGAGTTCTGAATTGATCCACCTCCATCCCTAACACCCACCACTTTCAACCCCACTCCACATCTCTGTCATGTCCTTTAATCTTACTTTACTGGACAAGGTGACGTAACTTGTTTTGGTCTACACTATCTAGTCCCTTTAAACTCTTAGAAGAGAATATACTTATTTACCTAAGTGCCACTATGATGATGCCATCTTTCCACCCTTTCATTTAATGTGCGTGTTCTCTTTAATATTATTTCAACAGCTACAATACCCTTCTTGTATGGTGGTTATTAGAACTGTAAATAGTGCTGCAAGTCCAAATATACCAATTATTTATAAGCAACTGGATCATCTCACTATTTCCGTCTAATGTTCGCTGAAGTCTCATTTGCCTTACTCATTCCACTGAATGCTGTTGGAATAGTTTCAATTTATTGTCAGATCATGATCTCGGATTCTCCTCTATTTTCTGTGCACATTATCTCCATTTCCATTTGAGTAATAGTCTCTGTATGGATTTGTTTTGGCTCCAAGTGAAGCACTTGAAATTTCTTTACACTGAATTTAATCTGTCACCTGTCTGCCCAATTCCCAAGTACCTTCAAATCTTTCTTCAGCTTATCCCATTGAGCTTTCGAATCCACTGCCGTCATTAGTCTTATAGCATCTGTAAATGTAGCCACTGCACTTGTCAATCTTAGCTTCAAATTATTTATAAAGATATTAAAAATGTCCCAAAACAAATCCGTGTGATACTCTTTGCAATATTCTTTTAGGCAGATGTCAATACCTGTTTCTTTCTCTTCTGGTTTCATCAACCACACAATCTTTTTAAAATATTTCCACTGATTCCTACTTTATTCTAACAATTTGAAAATAATAATTTAATGGAGTGAGCCTATATTTTTATTACTAGTTCTGAATATATTTTGTTAATCAGTATGTACAAGGTATCACAAGTATGAAATATCTGCTAAATATGCTTTTTGGAGTGTATTGTATTTCATAGAATCCCTACAGTGTGGAAACAGGCCATTCGGCCCTACAAGTTTACACTGACCTTCCGAAGAGTAACCCACCCAGACCCATTCCCTTTCTACATTTACCATTAAATGATACACCTAACTTACACTTCTCTAAACACTATGGGCAATTTAGCACAGCAAATTCACCTGACCTGCACATCTTTGGATTGTGGGATGAAACCAGATCACCCAGAGGAAACCCATGCAGACACGGGACAATGTACAACCTTCACACAGACAGTCGCTCGAGGCTGGAATTGAACTCTGCTCTCTGGTGCTGTGAGGCGGCAGTGCTAACCACTGAACCACCATGCCACCTGTGTTATGCTTTACAGTTAACAATGTCTGCTACCACTAGAGGCATGCGAGTGATATCATCACTATATCATAGCATGTAACTTGGAGGTATAAAAAATCTCAGATTCCATCTTAACTTCGATTACTTGAAGAAGGAAACATTGATGGAGGAAGACAACTCTTTGTAGCTGAGTAGCTTGATGTCAACCACACGCAGAATGGCCTGTGAATGTAATATTTGTGTATATTACTGAACTATAATAAATATCTTTTGAAATACCATGCTATCCAAATCTAATTCTTACATAAGCAGGCAAAAGATACTGCTGGAGGAAAAGCACACATATTAGTTAGCAGTGGCAGCCATCATTAAAGAAACGTCTCCCACATCTCTGCAGCAGATATTTGGAAATCTCATTAAAGATCAAGGATTTGTGGATGATATGTATGATAGGGTTCGTGCACATAGCTTCTAGTGTGTACACATTCACAGGTTGTCCAAGGCACACAAAATGACGTCCCTTTATACTTGATCATATCTACGACTGGCTCTTCACAATACGAACTGTTCAAATCAAAGCATTGCTACAGCCAGTTTTGAGGAAGTTTTGCATTATATGGTGAAGGATTCCTTCAAATTTGTGAAGATTACACAAGACTTGTATATCAATACCAATGCCGTATGAGTGTGCTCATTTGACATTTCTATTCTATTCACCAATGTACCATTCAAGCAAACCAAAGGCACTAGCACTACAGGATTGTATCATGCCAACCTCAGCACACCAGCATTGTGAGAATCAGTATTCGCTGAGGCTGCAAACTCAGAAACTGGAGTTCAGTTCAGTTTCAGTGACATAATGCATGTCCTATTATGTGGTTGTTCATGTGTTCTCTGCTGGACCCAGTTCTCATAAGTGAGATGCATGTTTTTGATAGAATAAGAATTAAGTCCCTACTCCTTGCATTTTTGTAAAGTGTAGTGGACATGTTTGCATATTTTAATCTGTAGCTTGACGTAAGAAATCTATTACGTGTCTTAATGGGTTCATGCATGGGTTCAAACTGATATTTAGCCAAATCAGTTCCATTTCCAGGATGTCCTAAATGAGAAACTGGCCAAGGCGTTCTATACTATGGTCTACCACAAACCTACCTTCATTGCCAATGTACACATTACAATTCCTGCCTGGAACAGCAGAAATAAGTGAGATACTATTTACTCACCATACAAATCTATTGCGGAAATATGGTGCATCAAGGCCATCTAGTTGGATAATAACTACCCTGACCAGATATTTTCTCACTGTATATTGTGCAAACTCATGAACAGACCCAAGATTGTCACTCTTGGTCTTGAAAAGAACCAACTTTACCCTGGAAGGGTTTTTTTGTTCAGAATTTTGAGCAACAGGTGAAGCTTGCTGCTTCATGTTGCAACTATACAGTAGCAACACCAGTAGCGGTTGGTACTGGGGTAAGCAAACAGGTGATTATGGAGCACAGAGAAAGAGAGAAAAAAGACAAGGCAGACAAAAGGATTATTGATAGCACACCAGAGAAGAAGAGAAGCTGGAGGATTGATCATGGGGCTACGATTGGGTGAAAATGAGCTGGTAGTGCTGAAAGCAGCCCATGTCATGACAGGATCTGAGATGTGGAAGTGGTAATCAACATAGAAGGAGGTGTTCTCACTCTAAAATTATTAAACCCAATATTGATTCTTGAAGGCTGTAATGTCCCCAAACAGAAGATGAGGTGTTGTTCTTACAGTTTGCATTGAGTCTCGCTGCAATAATGCAACAGGCTGGAGTCAGAAACTTTTAACAGGGAGCACAGTGGTGTGTTGAAATGGCAGGCAACTGGAAGCTCAGGGTCATTTTCATGGACAGTATGTCGCCCTTCTACAAAGCAGTTACCCAGTCTGCATTTCAACTCCCCAGTGCAGAGGCGACAATGAGGAAAGATATTTAAAGATACTTAAAGCAAAGATAATCTGCTGGAATTCGAGCATACATTAGGGTACTTGTTTCCTTTAATGCTAGGCCTCATTCATTCATTTTCACTCTTTTTCTCATTATCATCCTTTTTAAAAATTTTGCATTACACTCCTTTCCTTGCTTTTAGTTTAACATATGTCTGATGATATTTTACTGACAGTCTTTGCTTTATATCTGCACCTGTAAAAGCATACCAATGTCACAAGGGAGCATCTATCACAAATAGCCTGTCCCAGAAACTGACCCACTTTCCAAAGCACAAGATTGCAATTTTCTTTCTTGCTTTTGTCAGTACATTCACCAATTGTTTCACTAATTGGGAAGACATTTACGGTGGATTATGTTAACAAAAACAACAGCATACAAAATACTCAATGTCACAATGTACTATGAAGCCAACGGTAGAGTTGTATTAAGGGAGGTTCGAGGCATAATTATATAGGGACACCTAGTCACATTCAAATTCATACAATTTACTTTTATCTAGTATAGTGTGGTGAACACTTCACATTTCCATGTATGTCCAGTCAATTTTATCCATTATAAATCTGTTCTAAATTCTTATGTCTGTGCTCAGAGTAGAAATTACCTATGTAAATTGTAGTAGCTCAACTGGTGCTTGTATTGAGTGAAAATGGAAATGAGGCCTAATGGGGAAGAGATGCTCACAATCTATTCTGGCTATTTATGACTGTAATTCCCAAGTGTTTATTTTGGCCATTTCATTGGTTTGTGCCATGTTACATTTCATCAATATTGTGTTACATCACAAATCGTTAACAAAGTCCAGTGTCACTTGCAGCATGTGATATATTGTGGAATGTGGCGAAAATGAGGAAAGTCTTGCATGCAATGGTGAGGGTGACAGAACATGAACCTTGATGGGAGATCAGTGTAGCAGCACAGACAGAGTTTTGTGAAGTGGCAGGGCAAAGTGTATGGAATTTACCGTTGCAGAGTGGAGAAGGTCATTGACCTTCTTTCTGTGTTCTTGGCCATCCTTCTACATCCTCGAGATAATTCACACCCTCAGAGCAGGCTGGCAGAATCTAGTGGTGTGGTCTGCTCTGTTATTCCCCCAAGAAGAGGACACTCTCCTCTGGACCAGCCAGCCCCCAGGACCTTGATGTCCCAGGCGGAGAAAGGCAATGCAATCTTCCCCTTCTCTGAAATGTTAAGACTCCGCCCTTGAGCAAGCAAGGCAGCTTCATAACGCCAGTGCTCAACCAGGTGCAGAATGGGCTGGGGTGCTAGGGATGCAGGTAATTCTGAGAATATCTGCAATGTGTTGAGCTGTTCTAGCAATGGAGCATGATAATATGGAATGGAAATCAAACATGAGACACACCATAGGGGCAGGCTTGGAAATTAACAAGACGAATTTGGTAAGCCAGGGCAGTAATCTCACTCGGCAAAAAACTGAGGCTTAACCAAAAGAACACAAGATTTAGCCCATCATTTTCCAAACAATTTACAAAGTGATATAACCTTAATTCTGTTTTGATGTCACAGCTCAAAAATGCAAAATGAATTCATAATTAACAACTTAATGTGGAATGTGGCTGATCATCAGCTGATCATGTTTTCATCGGTCACCAAAAAGCATCAAACATGTCAAATAATGATAAGTACTAGGATGAAAACTGAGGCGTAATGTTCTTTGTAGTAAGTTTGTGAGATGTTAGTAGAACCAAGCACTGAGAATGTGTTGTTAGGGAAGGTACTCACCATCATTCCTCATTACTAATTTAAGGATTTGTTTGGTAAACACGGACAGAGGAGAAACTATGTGAGTCATGGCAAGAGTCAACTTGTCCCAAGAGCATGATGTATTTTCTTACACATTCACAACACAGCCAAGTTACATTGGGTGGTTAGACATAGTTAGTAAGACTCTCAGGGGACACATTTTAGGAGCATGACACATCTGACCCTTTAAGGATCTCAAACTGGTCTCCCAATTTATCACCCTTTGCCTTATACAACAGGCTGGTTGGCAGAGCACCCACATTATTGGTCTGATGGTACTGGTGAGAGGACAGATCAATCTCATGCAGGAAGAAACCATCAGTTTAGCAGAATTGTTAAGATAAGACTCTTCTTCACATTTTACTGATTTTCTATGCAGCTCAGCCCAGTGTTTTAATATTGGAGCCCTGTTGGGTTTTCACTATCCTTTGAAATATCATAAATATTGCCACTGTAAATCAAAGTTGTAGAACATAAAGCAAACCAATGTCATTCAAGGTATTCTTTCTAGGGTCTATCCTGGAAATTAACCAAGAATATCATGGTCATTGATTCAGGGGCTGCAGTAATGTGATCAATGAGAGTTCCAGTTCACCCATAGGTCTGACTGTGACACAGTTCAGTTGCTTAGCGTCGATAAAATGTGGGAGCTGGAAAAGCACAGCAGGAGAGTTGATGTTTAAGGCAGCACTCTTCATCAGGATACATGGCACCGGAGTCCTGATGAAGGGCCCTGACCCAAAATGTCAACTCTCCTGCTCTTCTGATGCTGTGCTTTTACCAGCTCCACATTTTATCGACTCTGACCTTTCCAGCATCCGCAATCCTCACTATCTCCTCATTTGCTTAGCTTACTGAGGGCATGGGGGAAAGACAGGGGGTGGAAGATTACCACAGCATACAGGACATTTGTCAAGACAGCAGACACAGATTTGCAACATCACCAGCTGCACCATGATGTCTGTATTTTTGCTGTAATTTTCCACAAGTGACAATATTTATTCACAAAGGTGTACAATCAGCAAAATCAAAACAGGTTCATTCATTTGACGTACCACTCGGACTTTGCAATGTCTTAGCTGTTGCTCAATTATTCATATCTATGGGTCAGAAAGTAATTAATTTAATCTCCAATTCACAGATAAGCACACAAAATAAGTGAAAATTTTCATGCAAAATTGAAAGTGTTGCATTTTCAAGGTGCTATCTTCCAGATTTTTAAAACTCCATCAGGTAATGTGGGCATTGCTGGCTAGGCCAGCATTTATTGTCTATCCCTAATTGTTCAGCAGGCAATTAAGAGTCAATCATATTGCTGTGGGTCTAGTCCAGGTAAGGATGCACTTGCTTTCCTAAAAGGCATTAGTGAACCAGATGGGTTTTCCCAGCAATTGGCAATGATTTCATGGTCATCACGAGACCCTTAACTCCAAATTTTTACAGAATTTAAATTCTACCATCTACCATAGTGGGATTCAAACCTAGGTCCTCAGAACATCTCTGGATTAATTGTATAGGGATAATACACAAAGTCGTTGTGGTTCTGTTCGCCGAGCTGGGAATTTATGTTGCAGACGTTTCGTCCCCTGTCTAGGTGACATCCTCAGTGTTTGGGAGCCTCCTGTGATGCGCTTCAGTGATCTTTTCTCTGGCACTTGTAGTGGTTTGAATCTCTCGCTTCCGGTTGTCAGTTCCAGCTGTCTGTTGCAGTGGCCGATATATTGGGTCCAGGTCGATGTGCTTATTGATTGAATCTGTGGATGAGTGCCATGACTCTAGGAATTCCCTGGCTGTTCTCTGTTTGTCCTATAATAGTAATGTTGTCCCAGTCGAATTCATGTTGCTTGTCATCTGCGTGTGTGGCTACTAAGGATAGCTGGTTGTGTCGTTTTGTGGCTAGTTGGTGTTCATGGATGCGGATCGTTAGCTGTCTTCCTGTTTGTCCTATGTTGTATTTTGTGCAGTCCTTGCATGGGATTTTGTACACTACATTGATTTTGCTCAAGCTGGGAATCGGGTCCTTCGTTCTGGTGAGTTGTTGTCTGAGAGTGGCTGTTGGTTTGTGTGCTGTTAGGAGTCCTAGTGGTCGCAGTAGTCTGGCTGTCAGTTCAGAAATGCTCCTGATGTATGGTAGCGTGGCTAGTCCTTTGGGTTGCGGCATGTCCTCATTCCGTTGTCTTTCCCTTAGGCATCAGTTGATGAACTTGCGAGGGTATCCGTTTTTGGCGAATACATTGTAGAGGTGTTCTTCTTCCTCTTTTTGCAGTTCTGGTGTACTGCAGTGAGTTTTGGCCCTTTTAAATAGTGTCTTGATGCAACTTCTTTTGTGTGTGCGTTGAGGTGGTTGCTTTTGTAGTTTAGGACTTGATCTGTGTGTGTGGCTTTCCTGTATACCTTTGTGGTGAATTCTCCGTTCGGTGTTCTCTGTACCATCACGTCTAGGAATGGGAGTTGGTTGTTCTTTTCTTCCTCTCTCGTGAATCAGATTCCTGTGAGTGTGGCGTTGATGATCTGGTGTGTGTTCTCTATTTCTGTGTTTTTAATGATTACAAAGGTGTCATCCACATATCTGACCCATCTCTGGACTCATAGCAGAAGCGGTAATGCAAAGATTAGAACAAACAGTTCTACAGTTAGAACAACAACGAGCACCCGAGCTACAAATCTTCTCACAAACTTTGAACCACAAAGTCATTGCCTCCCCGATATGAGAAATTAAACCGAGATCCTGTACACATTTACTTAAAGGTTTCTAAAATCATAAAGGTTTTGATAAAATAGACACAAAGTGAGTTTCTATATAAAATAGCAAATTTAGGGACAATCCATACAAAGGTAGCCACCAAGAAATCAAACCGAAATCAATTCAGAAAACACTTGTTTACCCAGAGAACATTATAACAGGACAAAGTTAAAAATCACATGACACCAGGTATAGTCCAACAGGTTTATTCGGAAGATAACCTGGTATTGTGTGATATTTAATTTTGTCCACCCCAGTCCAACAATGACACCTCCACATCATTACAACAGGAAGCAGTTGAGGCAAGTAGGATTGAGGCATTGAGGAGAAGCTAGATACGAATATGAATGAGAAAGTAAATAGAGTCATAGAGACGTACAGCATGGAACAGACCCTTCGGTCCAACCCGTCCATGCCAACCAGATATCTCTACCCAATCTAGCCCCACCTGCCAGCACCTGGCCCATATCCCTCCAAACCCTTTCTATTCATATAGCCATCCAAATGCCTCTTAAATGTTGCAATTGTACCAGCCTCCATCACTTCCTCTGGCAGCTCATTCCATACATGTACCACCTTCTGTGTGAAAATGTTGCCCGTTAGGTATCTTTTATATCTTTCTCCTCTGACCCAAAACCTATGCCCTCTAGTTCTGGACTCCCCGACCCCAGGGAAAAGACTTTATCTACTTACCCTATCCATGCCCCTCATAATTTTGTAAACCTCTATAAAGTCACCCCTCAGCCTCCGATGCTCCAGGAAGACAGCCTCAGCCTGTTCAGCCTCTTCCTGTAGCTCAAATCCTCCGACCCTGACGGCATCCTTGTAAATATTTTCTGAACCCTTTCAAGTTTCACAACATTTTTCCGATAGGAAGGAGTCCAGATTTGCATGTAATATTCCAACATGCAATGTCCTGTACAGCCACAACATGACCTCCCAACTCCTGGACTCAATACTCTGACCAATAAACAAAAGCATACCAAACGCCTTCTTCACTATACTACCTGCGACTCCACTTTCAAGGAGCTATGAACCTGCACTCCAAGGTCTCTTTGTTCAGCAACACTCCCTAGGACCTTACCATTAAGTGTATAAGTCCTGCTAAGATTTGCTTTCTCAAAATGCAGCACCTCACATTTATCTGAATTAAACTCCATCTGCCACTTCTTAGCCCATTGGCCCATCTGGTCAAAATCCTGTTGTAAGCTGAGGTAACCCTCTTCGCTGCCCACTATACCTCCAATTTTGGTATCATCCACAAACTTACTAACTGTACCTCTTATGCCCACATTCAAAACATTTATGTAAATGACAAAAAGTACAGGACCCAGCACCGATCCTTGTGGCACTCCACTGGTCACAGGCCTCCAGTCTGAAAAACAACCCTCCACCACCACTCTCTGTCTTCTACCTTTGAGCCAGTTCTGTATCCAAATAGCTAGTTCTCCCTGTATTCCATGAGATCTAACTTGCTAATCAATCTTCCATATCAATCTCCCTTTCTGAAATCCATAGAGATCACATCCACCACTCTGCCCTCATCAATCCTCTGTTACTTCCTCAAAAATCACAATCAAGTTGCCTTTCCAAATACATGTACATCCTGTCCCTCAGGATTCCCTCCAATAACTTGCCCACCTCCGACATCAGGCTCACTAGTCCATAGTTCCCCGGCTTGTCCTTACCACCCTTCTTAAACAGTGGCACCACGTTAGCCAACCTCCAGTCTTCAGGCGGCTCACCTGTGACAATTGATGATACAGATATCTCAGCAAGATGCCCAGCAATCACTTCTCTAGTTTCCCAGAGAGTTCTAGGGTACACCTGATCAGGTCCTGGGGACTTATCCACCTTTATGCGTTTTAAGACATCTAGCACTTCCTCCTGTGTAATATGGACATTTTGCAAGGTGTCACCATCTATTTCCCTACAGTCTACATCTTCCATATCCTTTTCCACAGTAAACACTGATGCAAAACACTCGTTTAGTATCTCCCCCATTTTCTGCAGCTCCACACAAAGGTCGCCTTGCTGATTTTTGAGGGGCCTTATTCTCTCCCTAGTTACCCTTTTGCCCTTAATGTATTTGTAAAAACCCTTTGGATTCTCCTTAATTCTATTTGCCAAAGCTATCTCATGTCCCCTTTTTGCCTTCCTGATTTCTCTCTTAAATATACTCCTACTGACTTTTTACTCTAAGGATTCACTCGATCTATCCTGTCTATACCTTACATAGGCTGTCTTCTTTTTCTTAACCAAACCCTCAATTTCTTTAGTCATCCAGCATTCCCTATACCTACCAGCCTTTCCTTTCACCCTGACAGGAATATATTTTCTCTGGATTCTTGTTATCTCATTTCTGAAGGCTTCCCATTTTCCAGCCGTCCCTTTACCTGCGAACATCTGCCCCCAATCAGCTTTCGAAAGTTCTTGCCTAATATCGTCAAAATTGGCCTTTCTCCAATTTAGAACTACAACTTTTAGATCTGATCCTTTCCCATCACTATTTTAAATCTAATAGAATTATTGTCGCTGGCCCCAAAGTGCTCTCCCTGCCTTATTTCCCAAGAGTTGGTCAATTTCCCTCTGTCTATTAGGAGGTCTATAATACAATCCCAATAAGATAATCATCCCTTTCTTATTTCTCAGTTCCACCCAAATAACTTCCCTGGATGTATTTCCAGGAATATCCTCCCTCAGCACAGCTGTAATGCTATCCCTTATCAAAAATGCCACTCCCCCTTCTCTTGCCTGCCTTTCTATCCTTCCTGTAGCATTTGTATCTTGGAACATTCAGCTGCCAGTCCTGTCCATCCCTGAGCCATGTTTCTATAATTGCTATGATATCCTAGTCCCATGTTCCTAACCATGCCCTGAGTTCATCTGCCTTCCCTGTTAGGCCCCTTGCATTGAAATAAATGCAGTTAAATTTATTAGTCCTATCTTGTCTTTGCTTGCCCTGACTGTTTGACTCGCTTCTGTTCTCAACTGTACCAGTCTCAGATTGATCTTTCCTTACTATCTCCCAGGGTTCCATCCCATCCCCCCAACCTTACTAGTTTAAATCCTCCCGAGCAGCACCAGCAAATTTCCTTGCCAGTATATTAGTCCCCTTCCTACTTAGGTGCAAATCAGGTCACTTCTATTCCAATGATCCAAAAATATGAATCCTTCTCCCATACACCAGCTCCTCAGCCATGCTATCATCTGCTCTATTTTCCTATTCCTGCCCTCACGAGTTCGTAGCACTGGGTGTAATCCAGATATTACTACTCTTGAGAACCTCCTTTTTAAATTCCTGCCTAACTCTCTGTAATCTCCCTTCAGACTCTCAACCTTTTCCCTTCCTGTGTCATTGGTTCCAATGTGGACAATGACCTCTTACTGGCCCCTCTCCCCTGTGAGAACATTCTGCACCCTCTCTGAGACATCCTTGATCCTGGCACCAGGGAAGCAACACACCATTCTGATTTTTCACTGCTTGCCACAGAAACTCTATACCTCGGACTAGAGAATCCCCTAATACAATTGATCTCTTGGAACCTGACGTACCCCTCATTGCATTAGAGCCTGCCTCAACACCAGAAACTTGGCTGTTCGTGCTACATTCCCCTGAGAATCTATCCCCCTTCCATTTTCCAAAACAGCATTCTTGTTTGAAATGGGTCACAAAAGACTCCTGCACTAGCTGCCTACCTCTCTTACCCTTCCTGGAGTTAATCTATCTATGTAACTCTATCGGAGACTTTCCCCCATTCCTATAACTGCCATCCATCACATACTGTTGCTGTTGCAAATTCCTCATTGGAGAGACAGTAAGAAGCAACCGATTCATTCGATCTGGTAAGATTCGCAACCAACAGCATTAATGGCAGATATAATCAGCAGTAACCCTTAAACTCTCTTTAAACTCCCACATCTGACAAGGAGCACATTTCACTCTACTAACGGCCATTTTTGCTTCTTCAGAATTTACAGACCCAGAAAATAACACCGTCTTATTCCTCTACAAACATTGCCCCAGGTTAAATTAATAGTTATGGCTTATATTTTAAGTTTAATCAAGAGACATATCTCCAAAAACATATAATCAAGAAAGAACCCACTCTACTCACTACTGCAGCCTTTCTGTAGGTCACACTTAAAACAACAATACGCTTATCTGCTTCTGTGTTGTAACTTCACCCAACAGTTCCTCCAAGATCAGTTTGAATACCAAAAATATCAAACCTAACCAAAGAATTGAGTGATTTCCATTAAAAAAATGTGAGCTTTGCTGACATTTAAGTAACAAAAATATGAGGGGACAGAAAATGTTTGATTGGTCAAGGTGAATTTTGAAATAAATTATTTCACCCCTCGACAGTGGAAGAAGAATGCTCTGATTTTAAGTGATACTTAACTTGTAAACATCCACTTACCTGTTTAATCTATCCAGTGGAAGAGCCACAGAAGTCTTGGAAAAATAGTATGAACACTATGCTCTCTTGTCAACATTGCACAGTCATGCAGGAGAAATTCTGTGAAAAATCCCCTCCATTGTCCCCAAAACAGGGGTGAAATTTATCTCTGCCAGACTGATGGAAAAGGCAAATAAAACATGGAAACCATTCTCACTGTGCTGGTTTTTGTTCTGCCTTGACTTGGGAAACACTGTTAACACTTTTGATTTCAAACTAAGTGACCATTACAATAAGAGTGGAAAATAATCCTGCAAAGAGTGTTAGAACTTTAGTTTCAGTATTTTAATGGAAAGAAGATTGAGACATTTGAAAATTGACTGCTCATTCTCTCCCTGCCAATTTTATGCTGGTTCGACTTCACCCCAAGATGGTCACTATTTCATTATAATTCATGGACAGCAGAAAACTAACCTCCAAGTTGCTCAGCTTAACATTATAACATTAGAACACATGTTGATGTAATGACGCATTTTAGATTCCATGCACAACCATTCTTGTGTCATATATTAAAGAACGTCAAACTTTGTACTGCAGACAAAAAAATTAGTAAAGTTTGTTTGGTGTGATCTCATTTCAATTAAGCAATGTTAAATTTGCATTTATTTTCGACTTCAGAGCACAGTGGCTCAGTGGTTAACACTGCTGCCTCACAGCGCCAGGGACCCAAGTTCAATTCCACCCTCAGGTGACTGGCTGTGTGGAGTTTGCACATTCTTCCTATGTCTGTGTGGTTTTCCTCCGGGTGCTCCAGTTTCCTCCCACAATCCAAAGATGTGCAGATTCAATTGACTGGCTCTGCTAAACTACCCATAGTGTCCAGAGATGTGCAGGCTCTGTGGATCAGCCGTTAGGAAATACAGGTTTAAGGGATAGGGTAGAGGGTTGGGTCTGGGTGAGTTGCTTTTTTGGAGTGTCAATGTGGACTCAATTATCTGAATGGCCTGCTTCCACACTGTTGGGATTCAATGATTTTTGAAACAGAATGTATGAGTCTAGAATGAGCATGTGAAATGAGAGGGGTCTTTGGCTCCATACTGGAGAGCAGGATTTCCTAAGCCACTTTATACAGATGTAAATAAAGAAGCGTTGTAATAAATACAGCTGAAGCGGGAAAAAAACAGTAAACATGCTTCAAACAAACGACCATTCTCAAAGTTAAAGGGGATAAGCATTCAGTCATATTAAATGAGTCCAAGGGTCTTTACACTGTCAGTCAAGGTCAGTGGAGTTGGGCACAGTCAGATGACAACTTAGGGTGAACACTGTCAGGATTTGGAGTAATGGGCCAAGTATATAAGAAAGAATGCAGAAAAGATAATTCATCTGTCGTCTTGTTAAGTCTTTATTAAGTACAAAGTGAGAAGAGCAAAGTGAGAAAATTTGATAAGGCTCAATAACTGGCATCCAGGGTCACGTTGCATTATTAGTCTGCATTCATCCATTATGATGCAGGATACATGGAAATTTGTACGATCTACTCATTCATACAATACAGTCAGTTCTTCTATAATGCAATGGTTGAGTTCTTGTGCAACCCCATGTTATAGAACAATCACGCTTTGGAAACAGCGCTTAAACTGTTAGCGATGCAATCATGTTTCAGTCAAGGCACACATTAAAAGTTTGCGCTGTAGAAACAGCATCCCCAATTTCTCAATCGTGTTTCAGTGAATTCATGTGGACGAAGCGTGCATTATAACAAAACAATCTGTAGGTAAAAGTACAAACTTATGTTTTTTGTGAAGTTACTATTAGTTACAGTCAGCCAGTATCTTTTAAATGGGAGGTGAATACTAGCTGGGCTAAGTGCTGGGACCAGCTAAAGATGAGTCTATGATTAGAAAGTGGAACAATGAGCCAGAGAAATAGTTTGCCACCCAAGGTTTTCCAACAGAGAACCAGATATCCCTGTACTGAAGGTAGGAGAGAGGAGATAGAGTCTTTCTCTTCAAGAGACCAGAGGGTCTTTAGCCAGACACTATAAAGGCAGTGGGAAAAGCAAGACACAGAAGTCAATGTAAACAATCCTGCTTCAAGGACTTGCATACACTGCACAAAAGCTTCAATGACTTTACAAAAGTAGTCAAAAAGGTGGTGAATGCATGTGCGCATTCCATGTCTATACAATAGAGCCAGCAGCCTCAGGTACAGCTCAATTTGTCAGACTTTTGATCAATCACAGCTCACATTAGACACTCAAAGCAATTCCTGCCTGAAGCTGGAGGCACAAAAACAGCAGATTAGAGATGCTATGGAGGTGAACTTTGCAGAAGATTATTATCCTGATCGGAAAGTACTTTATTGTATTGGAATTTAAAGGAGTTCTTAATGTTAGATGATGCAATAGCAGGATTCAAACAGTTAATTTGAATGAAGACTGACAGCAGGTTACCTCCGGCCCATGTCTACTGGTAGTAGCCACGACAATGGACAAGTTAAAATGAAGAACTTCAGTAAGTTAAAGAGTTGTAAGTGAGAATGGTTAGGTGAAATGAAATGTTGAAATCCAAAAATAATGCACATGGAAATACTTAACTTTGGCATGTTTATGAAGGGAAAATGAATCAATGTTTCAGGGATAAATATTTTGTCATTTTGTTTCCCACTTTTTCTAAGAGTGAGGCACAGTGGAATATATCGTATAATGAATCCCAACTACTAAAAAAAAAACTTGCTTTACCAGAAATGATTTTGACTACACCAGTTTGCATTTTCCTCTGTGTTATTATTTTTATCAATTTGTTTGGACATACTTCCAGGATAAGTGGGAATTTTACCTGGAAATCTGACCTAAGAGGTAGGACACTCCTACTGTGCCACAACAGTCCTGATCGAGATTTATTTAATCAACATATTCAGATATGTTATAAAACACATCTGGAGCAGATGGGATTTGAACTCAGGCTCCCTTAGGATGCAATGCAGAAGGATGATGTGAAGAGTCTCATCTGGAAGCAAAAACCTACCATACCTATTAACCAGTGGTCTCCCGTTCAGATACTGACTAGGCCCGGGTCCAATTTACTTTCAAGATCTGACATTTTCAGATTAGAAGCATAGAGTCATTTTAAATCAACTATGTTATTACACATATCTGGGGCAGATGGGGCTTGAACCTGGTCCTTCTGACTCAGAGGGAGGGATATAACCAATGTCATCGAGTCATAGAAATGTACAGGCACTGAAACAGACCCTTCGGTCCAACTCGTCCATGCCGACCAGATATCCTAAAACAATTTAGTCCCATTTGCCAGCACCTGGCCCATATCCTTCCAAACCCTTCTTATTCACAGACTCATCCAGATACCTTTTAAATCTGTAATTGTACCAGCCTCCACCACTTCCTCTGGCAGCTCATTCCATGCACGCATGAAGAAATTGCCCCTTAGGTCCCTTTTAAATTTTTCCCCTCTCACCTTTAAATCTATGCTCTCTAGTTCTGGACTCCCCCTACTCCAGGGAAAAGACCTTGTCTATTTACACTATCCATGCCCCTCCGCCCCAGCCTATTCAACCTCTGTGGATAGCTCAAACCCTCCAAACCTGGCAACATCCTTGTAAATTTTTTCGGCACCCTTTCAAATTTCACAACATCCTTCTGGCAGGATGATGTGACACAAGGCGTCTTTTTTATTTTATTTTTATTTGAAATACATTTACAAAGAAGCCACATCACTTTGACTGCCTTCTCAGACATTTTTCATGTTATATGACCCAATGACAGCTTTTTTCAGTAATCTTTGAAATCAATCAGTTCAGATATGTCAGGACACAGTTCTGGAGCAGGAGTGATTTGAACTGGGCCATTTGGAACACTACCACTGTGCCACGAGTATTCATGCGATTCAATGCCTTTTTCATTGAGACAGCAAATTAGTGCCTATTTAGAGCAATCATTAAGCCAGTTTTTCTTTGCTATGGACATTCTTCTGATTGGAACTAAACCGAACCAGCTCAGCATTCTGGCACTTCAATTTGTTTTTCACACATTCTCCAAGACAGACAAGTAACTGTATGTGTTTTTGTGGATTTGAGGCTGCAATTATCACCTTGAAAGTTTTTAGTAAAATGATTTTATAAAAGGTAAAACTTTACACAGAAAAGACCTTCCGCAATAATTGCTGGAAAGAAATCTGCAAAAGAGGCACCTAGTTCATGCACATCAAATAACAGTTGCATTTTAAATGGCATGCATGGAAGATATTGAATGAAGTTCTATTTTAGATGGCAATTAAAAGCCAAGCACTTTTTATGCAGCAATCTGAATATGTCTGTATTTCTTTAATGTTTTTAGTAATTAATGTTATTGCCATTGATTTCAATTGGAATATTTAATAAATGTCAATTGACAAATTCCACAAAGAAAAAGTTGAAATCCAGATTAATTGGACTCTTTATACTTCACAAAATTGGGATTTTTCTTTGTTTGTATAACAGATTAAATTACAAAATAAAGGTATCCACTCCACCCATTCTATGGCAACAGTAGGAGGTTTAATTGATTTTAGTCATCAATCTTCATTTAAATATAACAGACTAGCAATCAGCAATAATTAAACAGTTTAGAGGAAGTTTTTTTTCAGAAAATTGAAAATGTAGAGAGCTTGCATCACTTAAAGGCAGACTGATGCATTTATAGGGGATTTATTCATTCCTAAGTTTTTTTTAACAAATACATTAGGAGGTTGTGGTGGTTGCTAGCAAGGCCAGCATTTATTACCCATCTTAATTTAGCCTTTAGAAGCAGGGTATAATTCTCTAAACAATCTATCCTCCATTCTGATGTCAAGATGCTATACCATCACAGCTATTTCTTTTAAGCTTCAACTCCACCTGCATACATATCCTTTAATTCCCAAAGAGATCAAACTTCTTTCCATTTTTAAATGCATTCAACAATGAAGCATTTAGAATCCAACCAAGTAAAGATTTCAAAAGATTCACAAGTCTTTGAGTGAAGTAATTTCTCCACATCTCAGTCCTAAATGATCAGCCCCTTATTCAGAGATAGTGCCCTCTTGCATTTGATTCTCAAAGTTGGAAACAGTCTTTCAATCTATTAAGCCCCTTCCAAAACTTACAGGTCTCATTGAGGTTGCCTTGCATTCTTCCAAATTCCAGGGAATACATTGTATGGCAACATTCTCAACCAAATAAGAAACTAATTTTGGGAATGCCTAAAGTATGGATGAAGCACAGACTCCTGCTGTGGCTGCTTGTAACTTCTGTCATCAGGAAATCTGCTGACATGGTATGCCACATTCATCTGTCTTGTCTTATGCATCTCCTGTGGCTCATCTGCAACCATTCTGTCATCCAACTACTCATTGGTTGAGCCCACATTCTGCTGTTCTCCACTTTGTCCTCTGGAAGAGATTTCTGTGGCTTCTCAGCTCTGATTCAATGGTTCAAACTGTGACATTTCTTCATCTGGATGTCACAGTTCTTCTTGCTTTTGGGATTCCAAATAATTCTTCATTTACTTTTAGTCAGTTTGTGGAATTGTTAGCAAACCTCTTTGCAACCATATTTCCAAGCCTTTGATGTTTATCCAGAGATCCTTACCTCATTGCTCAGGGTTCTGAAGCAAACAGAATTGTGGGTAGAAAGTCACAGCTTATATATTTTAATTGTTACAATCTTAAGTTTTCTATATGGCTATTTTCATAAAATAACTTCTACTTCAAATCTGCCATTTCCCACATTACCATTTGTCCTACTTTTCCCTCGACTGACACCATTCACATCCATTTTCACTCTAATTTCTTCTGATGTTCTTTAGATTAGATTCCCTGTGGTGCGGAAACAGGCCCTTCAGCCCAACCAGTCCACACCGACCGTCTGGGGAGTAACCCACATAGACCCATTTCCATCTGACTAGTGCACCTAACACTATGTCCAATTCATCTGACCTGCATGATTTTGGAATGTAGGGGGAAACCGGAGCATCCGGGGGAAACTCACGCAGACACGGGGAGAGTGTGCAAACTCCACAAAGACAGTCACCCAAGGCTGGAATTGAACCTGTGTCCCTGGCGCTATGAGGCAGCAGTGCTAACCACTGAGACACTGTACCACCCTTAGAGCAGAAATGTATTCTTTATACCACCATTATATTTGTCCGTTTGAAGCTCATACTCAATTCATATTCTGAACTTTGAGATTCTACTCAGTCTATGATATTTTACAGACTGTCTTCTGATTCTGCAAGTAGGGCTATGCAGTGAGCCCATGTGTTTTTATGTTCTTGCTTCTGGCTTTTACCCCTTGCAGTACATAGGATTCTCTGAATATTTGTTTTGCATATAGATTGAATAATATACACAGTATCATGACAATACTATGACTTTAAGAGGTGTATTTTGCTCTCATTACTTTCTTGGAGAGGATTTGAGCCAAAAGATGGAAGGGCTGTCTCTTCCAAGCAATAAATTCAAGAGCTTGTGAGACCATGGGGCATTTAAAAAAAAATTTGGAATAATGGGTGGAGTCAAGCTCCCACTGAACCGGGGGTTTAGCTTAGCTTTCAGCAGTTGTTGAGGTTTTGAAGTTCTTTGGGGAAGCTTTTGTGCATCTCTTTTGGCCACAGCAAAAAGATTCTGCTGCCAGAATCGCATGCGAGATAATCTACTTGACTGAATTTGCCGTTGGCAAGGGTGTGTTTATGGGATGTTACTATATTGGAACAATTGCTATTTAGTAGTTAAATAATGTATTATACTGTTCAGTTTACAATAGAGTTAAAATTATACCAATTCTTTTTTACTTTGTTTGTATTTTAACTGTACTGTAAGAATAAAGTGTGTTTCACTTAAAGCCTTGTGGTATATCCGAAACACAGCACCGTATACTTGCCTTTAAAAATGAACTAAGTTAGGGTCTAGACAATCTTCTTCATATAGAGTCATAAAGATGTACACCATGGAAACAGACCCTTCAGTCCAACTTGTCCATGCCGGCCAGATATCCTAAACTTATCTAGTCCCATTTGCTAGCACTTGGCCCATATCCCTCTAAACCCTTCCTATTCATATACCCATCCAGGTGCCTTTTAAATGCTGTAATTTTACCAGCCTCCACCACTTCCTCTAGCAGATCATTCCATACATGTACCACCCTCTGCGTGAAAATGTTGCCCCTTAGGTCCTTTTTCAAATATTTCCCCTCTCATCTTAAACCCATGCCCTCTAGTTTAGGGCTTGCCCACCCTAGGAAAAAAAATCTGGACTATACACCTATTCCTGCCCCTCATAATTTTATAAGCCTCTATAAGATCATCCCTAATTCTCAAACACTCCAGAGAAAATAGCCCAAGCCTATTCAGCCTGTCCCAATAGCCCCAGCCGTCCAATCCTGGTAACATCCTTGAAAATCTTTTCTGAACTCTTTCAAATTTCACATCTTTGCTATAGCAAGTAGACCAATTGAATGTGGTATTCTACAAGTGGCCTAACCAACATCCTGTACAGCTGAAACATGACATGAAATGGTGTTCACAAGATTGAAATTTTAAATTTCAATGTAATGTTTTGGAGGTTTGAGTTGGTAAAGCTGAAGGAGACCTGAAGAACAGTCCTGCCCGAAATGTCAACTCTCTTGCTCCTCCAATGCTGCCTGACCTGCTGTGCTTTTTTCAGTGCCACGCTTTATCAACTCTGACACTCCAACTTCTGCAGTCCTCACTTTCTCCTATGATTTGGAGGTTTGACATCTCATCCAGATCTGGTGTTTATATACCATGTGGAGGGAACATGTTGTTCTCAGTTGCTCTTGTTTGACAACTTGCTTGCAGGCTGCTGTCATTCAAAGTCATCGTCCAATCATCTTCTGAGTGTTCTTCCTCACTGTCTTTACAATGATTGGTTTGCTGTAAACTGGTCTGATCCAGCTTTCCTTCCTTTGCAATGTAGCACCGTGATCAACTCAGCCGGTTGGCACACCAGCCTCATTCCTGAAGAAGGGCTTATGTCTGAAACGTCGATTCTCCTGCTCCTCGGATGCTGCCTGGCCTGCTGCGCTTTTCCAGCCCCACACTTTTCAACCGTGATCAATAATGGCATCTTACTATCTGAGGTGCTTGTATATTTTGGTGGTAGCCAAGTACTTTTATTTGGATTTTTAACATGCACTCTCTGTTGCAGTTTTGGTAACTCTCTATTTGCTCATTCATCCTGTATCTCTTTAGCGGTCCTCTGTCTCAGAGGAAGAATGCCCTCTGTTTTGGAACTGTTAGACAGTTAATTGCTGCGAAAGATCATTTAGTATTTGTATTTCCCTTCCAAGCATAAATTGTGCTGGGGGTGGCAATCCTTTCTTGATTCCTGATCAGCATAACATTGCTGTAATGCAATGTGACCATCATGTTTTTTGTTTGCTTGACATTGATATAGATTCTTTGGTATGTATCATATTTTCTGCTGCACTATTTGAGTGTGGCTAGTGGGGTGGCAATGTGATATGGGGCATTCCCGGCCAGTACAAGTTGTTGATGTAGTTTGCCAGTGAACTGAGGCTTGTTGTCAGACGCATTCTGTTCGAGAAGCCACATGAATTGAAAATAATAAAATGAAAATAATCCATCACAAGGATGCAATCTTCTTATGCACTGTGAACAGATCTGCTGCAACTTTCATCCAAGCAGTAGATGGAACATTGTGCAGATGGAGATACTCCCTCTGTTGCTGAGGTTGGCATGTTGGGCAGGAATCACAGACATTGATAAATCATTTATTAGCCCTGGTCCACAGGTATATTTGTGAGGCAGCCTATGTGTGTTCAATATCAAAGTATTGCTGGTGCAGCATGGTTTTGGTATATTGGCTTTCGATATGAGGTCTTGTTTGCGATTGTAATCTCTCAAGTTTTGTGCTACTGTGAATAAAATGAATAAACATCCTTAAGTACTTCTTTTATACTGTCAGCCTATTCCTAATTAATGATCCCCACTAACAACATCCTGGGGGGCTTACCATTGATCAGAAACTCAGCTGAACTCACCATATCAATACAATGGCTATAAGAACAGGTCAGAAACTAGGAATATTGCAGCAAATAACTCAAAATCAGGAGTGTGATGGAATACTTATCACTTACCTGGATGAGTGCAGTTACAACAACACTCAAAAATCTTGACACCGTCCAGGACAAAGCAGCCTGCTTGACTGGCACCACATCAAAACATTCAGTAAATCCATCTCTGACACTGTAACAGCAATACATCCTGCAGGAATTCACCAAGGATCCTGAGGCAACAGCTTTCAAATCCACTACCACTTCCATCTAGAAAGACAAAGGCAGCAGATACAGAGGAACACCACCACCTGCAAGTTCCCCTCTAAGCCACTCACCATCCTGACTTGGGAATATATTGCCATTTCTTCACTATTGCTGTATCACAATTTTGGAATTCCCTCCCAAATAGCATTGTGTCTCCACAAAGAGGGCAAGTGGAACTGCCTGCGCAAGTGGAACTAGGCCAGGCAATAAATGGGGGGATTGGATTATGCTGGCCAGGCTATGACATCCATGCCCCACAAATGAATAGAGAAAAAAAAAGTCTTAGCAACTCTTGGAAGTTCCTGAGCCTTGACTGCTGCTGACTGAATTGTTCATACCGGCTCCGCCAATGTGCAACAGATGAACCATGAGAATGCCTTCAGCACTAACGTGTCAATTAAGAGCACCTTAGGTTTTGTGGAGGTTAGGTCATCTGCTCAGAGTATAAGATGCAATTGTTCTGGTCCCAAGCCTGCATCTCTCTTTGAAGTCATAGCCTTGGAGATTGTTAACTGATTGGTTTATTCCGCCAGTGGATGTGGTTCGAAGCTCGTGATTGTGACTGTACCGAGATCAGTGTATGCTGGTAACCCTGCCACTGCTGGATCTTTGGTAGCTACTAGCTAGAAGGTTTTGGGAATCCAACATAAGCTGTATATCAGCACTGCAGTGTGATTCTGCCAACTGGTGCTCCATTATATACTTTGAGATGATCGCTTGTAGGCAGTACCATGAAGGCCAATGTGTTGACGAACATGTCTTGCAAGATGCTTAGTGCGAATATTTTGGCATTAGCTCCTGAATTAATTTTAGCTTATAGTGTATGTTGCCCTGCCCGTTAAGGACATATGGTATTAGGACATATGGTATTAAAAACCTCTGATCACCACATTACACCCCCACCAGTATGAGGAAAGCCTGAGTTATCTTCTGATATTTGTCTTTTGCTTAGTTGACTCTTAACTCAAATATTTTTGCATTTGTGCACATTCTTAACACTGTCTTTGCTGCCTGTGTTGTGGTATCGCACTGTCCTGTTATAATATCAAGGTGGACAGTTGTTTAGTTGGTACGATGCACTTTGTTGACTGTAGCAACAGTGCAGACTGTACCTAAGGGGCATATTTTTCATTATGGATTCATCCTTGCATCCTGCTTCAAATGACACATCAATGATACTGCTCTTTTTTTTCTTGACTAAGTGATCCTTCCTAAAGGATTCACTTGGTATGGAGGTGAAAAACAAATCAATAAGCCTTTTTGACGGTTCCTCATCGAAGTTGCATTCATGTGCTTTTGATGTGGTACTGTCATAAGATCATAGAGCATGGAAGCAGACCCTCCTGTCCAACCAGTCCATGACGACCATGAAACTAAACCAGTGTCACCTGCGTATGCTTGGCCCATATCCCTCCAAACATTTCTTATTCACGTACTTTATGTATACAATGTATTTTAAATGTTGTCACTGTACCCTCATCCACCATTTCCTCTGGAAGCTCATTCCACACATGAACCACTCTGAGGTTCAAAAAAAAGCTTCTAGTGTCCTTTTTAAATCTTTCTCCTCTTACCTGAAAAATATTGAAATCCCCCAACCTAGGGAAAAAACATCTGCCATTCACCTAATCTATATCCCTCATTATTTTATAAACCTCTATCAAAGGTCACTTCTCAAACTTCTATGCTCCAGTGAAAAAAAAAGATTCCAGCCTCTCCTTACAACCTCTCCAATCCCGACAACATGCTAGCAAATCTTTTCTGAACCCTCTCCAGCTTAATAATATTCTTCCTATAACAGGGCAACCAGAACTGCACACAGTACTCCAGAAGAGGCCTCACCAACATCTATCAAATCCTTATGGTGTGGAAACAGGCCATCCGGACCAACAAGTCCGCAATGACCCTCCAAAGATGGAGGTAATCCACTTAGAGAAGTCATCAGGCCCAGATGGGATGCATCCTAGATTGCTGAAGGATGTAAAGGAGCAAATCACTGAGCCGTTGACGTCTTGCATAACCTCAACATGACATCTCAACTCCTATACTGAGCAATGAAGGAAAACATGCTAAATGCCTTCAAAGGCTTCCACTCAGACCCACCCCTCTTCCCTTTCCCTGTAACCCTACATTTCCTATGGCAACAAACTTAACCTACACATCCTTGGACACTTTGGGCAATTTAGCATGGCCAATCCACCATCTTTGGACGATGGAAGGAAACCAGAGCACCTGGCGGAAACCCTCACAGACACAGGGAGAACTTGCAAACTCCAGACAGGCAGTTGCCCAAAGGTGGAACTGAAACCTGGGTCCCTGATGTTGTGAGGCAGCAGTGCTAAATATTGAGCTACCAAGCCATCTGATTCATAGCAGGACCAGGAGATTGTAATAGAGAGGCCTCACTCTATGTGCGATCTGCTGAAATCTGACACATAACTCATAAATATGAAAGTGGTCCTCAGAGGAAGGTGGACTGAAATAACAGATTGTCAAGAAACATCATAGCTTTAAGACATCAGTTAGCGTATTTGTAAAGAATCCATGAATGAACAGTATGCACTTTATACAGAAGTAAAATTCCCCTACATTTTCTCAGTTTTGAAAAATAATTAAATATGCATCTTGGTTAGAGTCCCCTGATCTTCCTAAAGCTATAATACAAATAGTTTTCTATGGTTGCCTGTTAACCTTGCAGCTCAATCTCAGTAAAAGATAGACAAGAAGCTCTGGAACTACTCCTCTACAATGAAGTGGGGACTCAGTCAATCCCAGCTATTATAAAGAGATGTAGATTCTGGACTGAGCAATATAGTGATGGATAACAAAATAAGAAGTGCTAAAATGGCTGGCAGTGCTCCAGATAGTGAAGTCATCAGGCCCAGATGGAATGCATCCCAGATTGCTGAAAGAAGTAAAGGAGCAAATCACTGAACCAATGATGTCCTGTATAATCTCAACATAACATCTCAACTCCTACACTGAGCAATGAAGGCAAACATGCTAAATGCCTTCGTAACCATCTACATGCGATGCAAACTTCAAAGAATTATGTACCTGAACCCCTCGATGTCCCTGTTCCACAACACTACCTAAGGCCCTACCCTTAACTGGCTAAAGTTTTGCTTTGTTGGTTTTACCAAAATTAATCTCCATCTGCCACTCTCCAGCCCATTGACCCATTGTCAATTTACACTTGGGGCTGCTCCCATATAACATGAGCTTGAATATTTTAATCTTTAACTCTAACCTCGAGTTTGGCTTCAAGAACTTTGCAGACCTTTTTGTGCCTTTCTGATTATTCATGGAAAGACAGTATTTGTTCATTCTGTGAAGACTCACCTCGCTGATGGCAAGGAAGACTTTCATAGTTTTTCTCAGAATCACCACTTGTTTTATCTTCACACATTGTACATGTAGTTATAGGTAATAAAAAGTTGTCACTGGATGTCCAATTCATACTTAAGTGTTTGCCTTCCATTTCTGTCTGCAGGTCTTTCCATTGTTTTTTTGAAGATTAGATTAGATTACTTGCAGTGTGGAAACAGGCCCTTCGGCCCAACAAGTCCATACTGACCCGCCGAAGTGCAACCCACCCATACCCCTACATTTACCCCATCACCTAACACTACAGGCAATTTAGCATGGGCAATTCACCTAACCTGAACATCTTTGGACTGTGGGAGGAAACCCACGCAGACACGGGGAGAATGTGCAAACTCCACACAGTCAGTCAGTCACCTGAGGCAGGAACTGAACCCAGGTCTCTGGCGCTGTGAAGTAGCAGTGCTAACCACTGTGCCACCGTGCCGCTCACACTTGAAGGGTACAATTTATTTTTTACTTCTTTTACTCTTCTGTATCTATTTATTTTCTCCAAATTGCATCACTTTTAAGAGTAGGATAGTTGTAATTTAAAAATTACACTCTTATGGTAGCAGGGCTTCTCTGTCTGTAGGTAGCATTTGCATTTCTAAGGAATGCTGGCCTCCCATGGCCATTTTCATTTATTGTGTTGATTTAAAGAAAGAAAATTGGTGGAATTGGCGAAAATCTGTGAATGGATGAAGCTGTTAATGTAGAAAAACAATTGTTTTAAAGTGGTTTAAGCTGCATTTTCTTCAGTGGGGGAGCTTTCAAATCTGTATTCAGGACTATGAACTGCCTTTTTCAAAAATTCGGATCAGCTGTCCCTTTTTTCATTAAAAAGGTGACAGAGACAGAGTATATTTCAATATCACTGTGAGATCAACTTTTTAAATTTTAATTTGCTCTCTTGGAAACATAGTGAATCTTGAAAAAAAAACTTATATTCAAATCAAAAAGATTTGTCTTCTTCCTGGTCAATGTTGTAAACACAATTTATATGGCTATCTGTACTCATTAAAATTGATGTTGTTGATTATAATTTCTGATTTCCAAAGTTGTTTTTGTTTGATCTTCAACTAGTTTTCCAAATAGCTGGAAGTCTTTAACATTGGTGACTATAGCTGCTAGCATGAAATGATTCTTCCCCTGGCAGGCTATTTTACCTGTTGTGGCAATGCTTATCTTACCCATTGTAAGGTAAAAGACTGGGTGTGGATATTTGGCATTTATGAAGCCAGCAGCCATTTATTGCAGCCAACTCTTTTATACAATTTTACATTCATGGGCACATCAGTGTCTGCACTAGCATTAAGATGTTCAGTTACCAAACCAGGATGATGAAGTGATGACATAATGAGCCTGGCTCCTAAAGATAATTTACACACATGAGACATAACACAAGAAGCCTTCAATTGAAGCATGTTAAGACTGTCCTTCTTCTAACCTGATACTTGCTAATTACTCTGATATAGGCTCTGGACAAATCTAATTTTTACTACCAATGTCACATTTCAGCAATGTATCTATTATAAATGCTGAGATGATATGATGGAAGAGTCTAGGACCAGAGGGCGTAGTCTCAGAATAAAGGAGTACAAAATAAAAACTGAGCTGAGGAGGAATTTCTTTTAAGGCTGAGAGAGATAGATACTTGATAAGTAGAGGATTCAAAGATTATGAGGAGAAGGCAGAAAAGTGGATGTGAGGAATGTTGGATTAGCCATTATCCTCTTGAATGACAGAGCAGGCTCAAGGGACCAAATGGCTTACTTCTGTTCCTATTTCTTATGGTCTTGAGGCCTTACAACCTTATTAAAGTTTGCTTATAGACTAGCAAAAAGCCTTAGTGTTTATGAGGCATTTGTAAATGTTAAAAGGTTACATTCCAATTAACTGAAGGCATTCACTATGCATTAAGTTACTTAAGTAACGTACAACAATGGAACACAATCATTTTGAAAATACAAGCTTCATGAGTCACCTTATTAAAGGAATGGTTCAAAATCATAATACAAAGAAATAATACACATTTAACGTAAAGACTGTGTTTCTGTTTAACAAAATACTGGAGAAACTCAGCAGCTCTGACAGTGGAGAAAGAAACAGATTTAAAGTTTCGAGCTTTTGTAAATTTTTTTAGAACTGAAGGAAGGCAAGAGAAGTGATTTTACTGGAGGAAAAAAAGGTGGAGAAGAGCAAGTGGAACAGAAGGGAAAGTCAGGGGAACAATAGAGGATGGAGGAGGTTAGAAATCACACATCACAGATCAAAAGCAATGAATGAATGATTTATTATCACTTGCTTTATATGGTGAATAATACAGTAAAATACAATGAAAAGCTTCAATGGTCGCCGCAATCAGGTGCCGTTTTGTATAATTTGAGAATAAAAAGGATGAAAGACATAACTGACAGTCCTGAGCCAGCTCACCAACACCAGCTGCACTGCCAGCCCTCCTCCCATCGTCTTGCTGCCACCTGTGCCAGACCCAATATTGGAGTGACCGCTCTTCAGGTGCCAATGTTGCTCCCTAGCTACACTTGTACCTATTCTGGAATCGAGGATGTTAATGCCTCACTTGTCAGATGTCCTTGCTCTAGAAGTACCTTTGTATTCGTGGCCATTGTTCTAATGTTAGATCAAACAAATAGTCGGTCTTCATTCCTGTCTTTGTCTTATAAATAATTATACCCACAGATATTTTTCCCCAATTGGCTGACAACAGATTTGGTTCCAATTTGATTTAAGCTTGTTTTAAAATTTTGGACTTTGGTCAAAATTATGCACCGTTAATTTTTTTCCACTATTTTGATTGATCAACCCTGGAAATAAGCTCCTAATTCAGTTATGAATTACGGATGAATGAGGCAAATTCAAAACTTCCTTTTCCCCATTTTAGACTGACACAATGAGGTATTGTTTGATAAGATGACTTAGGAGCAGAAATAAGCTATTCAGCCATGGCTGAGCTTATAATCCTCAACGTCACCCACCTGCCCTTTTCCTCATGTCCCTTAATTCCATCACTGAATAAGAAAACTCTCAGCCTTAAATATACTCACCCTCTGCCTGACAATAATGGAAACCTAATTCCTGGCTCCTATTTACATAATTCTGAGGAGAAGGGTCTACCATTTTCACTTCAGATTAGTCCCTTCAACGCCTGTCTACGAATCTTTCCACAATAATTTCTGAACTTGGTTCAGTTTTCTGCATCTCTGCAGGACCTTACTGACACAGCTCATTTTGGGGCACTGATTTTCTATTCCCGGAGGTCTGGCAGGAATGCTTTTCCTAAACGCGTCTCTTCCTTTTCCCTTCATTTACTGAGGGTACTCTCTTCTTCATATTGCCTTCGTAAGGAACTGGGCTGACCTCCATAAACCCCTGTGGCCGCACAACATTTCCTGGGATGCGTGTCTTTTGGAGTCCACTCGCTGACCAGCCAAATCACTCCCGAGTAGGTATTCTCTCTCTGTTACTGTAAGCTCTGGAATGATTGACTGAAGCGGACACTAAACCACACTGTAGGAGAACTTGAAGGAGAAGTACACACCGTCCACCTTATCCCCAGATTTGTGTCTTGGCTTTCACTTGGTAATGCGGATGTGGGGAGGGAGGAGTCGTCTAGATTCCACCTTGACATGAGCATTGGGTAGTCCCAGTGACTCTGAGCAAGGAGACTACTCTTTACAAGAAAATAAGTCACTCCAACCATAAAGCTGGAAGCTAAAAGGCAACCTTTATAGGTCTCATCCAGTCAATCCAGAGAGTGTTGACCCAGAAGGGGCCAACTAACAGGGGCTCCTGCTATACCGCTTCATTACACAAGTTTCCCTTAGTGTTGTACAACTCACACAAACTCCCTTCCAGCACCAACACTGGACTGGCATCCTCAAGGCTTGGTTCTGGGGGAGGATTGGAGGGGTACGGGGTCTGTCCAATGGGTTCAATCTGCATAATTTTCTTCTGGACCTGTACGTGCAGTTTGAATTTATGGACCTGGAATCTCCCTCTCAAAGTCAAGCTGCATTCACAGTTTTTATAGCTCGAACAGGGTGATGCTCAGGTTGGGGTTTTAATCATCCATCTAACTGTACCGATGGTGGGCTGTGGTTAAGATGATCAAAGAATATTTGGAACATTTCAGTTCTTTTGGCTTAACCAGATCATTACAACTGTTGCTCCTTGGCTTCCACTTTTACCTGGTCTATAATCAGGGATGTTAACAAGATGATATAGGAACAGAATTAGGCCATTCAGCCCATCAAACTTGTCCCACCATTTGATCATGGCTGATGTATTTCTCAACCTCCCTCTCTTGCCTTCTCCCCATTAGTCTTGATTCCCTTTCTAACCAGAACCTATTTTGGTCTAAAAGACACTCAATTACTTGGCCTCCACTGCCTTCTTTAGCAATGAGTTCTACAGGTTTACCTCCTCTGGACCTCCTCTAAGGCCAGCATATCCTTCCTTAGATACAGGGCACAAAACTTCACAATGTTCAAAATTCAGGCTAACCAGAGCTTTATACAGCTTTGCTCTTATACTCTAGCCCTCTCAAAAAGAATGATAACACTGCATTTGCCTTCCTAACTGCCTTTTGAATCTGAATGGTAATCTTAAAAGAATTCTGAATTAGGACTTCCAAGTCCCTTTGTGCTTCAGATTTCTGAAGCCTTTCCCATTCCCTTCCACCGACACCCTCTTTCGACTGACTGAACTGGTCCTCACCCTGAACAACTTCTCTTTCCAATCATCCCACTTCATCCAAACCAAAGGAGTAGCCAAGGGCACCCGCATGGGCCCCAGCTATTCCTGCCTCTTCGTAGGATATGTGGAACAGTCCATCTTCCGCAGCTACACTGGCACCACCCCCCACCTTTTCCTCCGCTACATCGATGACTGTATCGGCGCTGCCTCGTGCTCCCACGAGGAGGTTGAACAGTTCATCCACTTTACCAACACCTTCCACCCCGACCTCAAATTCACCTGGACCGTCTCAGACTCCTCCCTCCCCTTCCTAGACCTTTCCATTTCCATCTCGGGTGACCGAATCGACATGGACATCTACTATAAACCGACCGACTCCCACAGCTACCTAGACTACACCTCCTCCCACCCTGCCCCCTGTAAAAACGCCACCCCATATTCCCAATTCCTTCGTCTCCGCCGCATCTGCTCCCAGGAGGACCAGTTCCAAAACCGTACAACCCAGATGGCCTCCTTCTTCAAGGACCGCAATTTCCCCCCAGACGTAGTCGACAATGCCCTCCACCGCATCTCTTCTACTTCCCGCTCCTCCACCCTTGAGCACCGCCCCTCCAACTGCCACCAGGACAGAACCCCACTGTCCTCACCTACCACCCCACCAACCTCCATGTCCAGCGTTTCATCCGCCGTAATTTCCGCCACCTCCAAACGGACCCCACCACCAGGGACATATTTCCCTCCCCTCCCCTATCAGTGTTCTGAAAAGACCACTCCCTCAATGACTCCCTCGTCAGGTCCACACCCCCCACCAACCCAACCTCCACTCCCGGCACCTTCCCCTGCAACTGCAAGAAATGCAAAACTTGCACCCACACCTCCCCCCTTACTTCCCTCCAAGGCCCCAAGGGACACTTCCATATCCGCCACAAATTCACCTGCACCTCCACACACATCATTGATTGCATTCGCTGCACCCGATGTAGCCTCCTCTATATTGGGGAGACAGGCCACCTACTTGCGGAACGTTTCAGAGAACACCTCTGGGACACCCGGATCAACCAACCCAACCACCCCGTAGCCCAACACTTCAACTCCCCCTCCCACTGCACCAAGGACATGCAGGTCCTTGGACTCCTCCATCGCCAGACCATGGCAACATGACAGTTGGAGGAAGAGCGCCTCATCTTCCGCCTGGGAACCCTCCAACCACAAGGGATGAACTCAGATTTCTCCAGTTTCCTCATTACCCCTCCCCCCACCTTGTCTCAGTCAAATCCGTCGAACTCAGCACTGCCTTCCTAACCTGCAATCTTCTTCCTGACCCCTCCGCCCCCACCCCACTCCGGCCTATCACCCT
This sequence comes from Chiloscyllium punctatum, assembly GCF_047496795.1. Lineage (NCBI taxonomy): Eukaryota > Metazoa > Chordata > Chondrichthyes > Orectolobiformes > Hemiscylliidae > Chiloscyllium > Chiloscyllium punctatum. Next base: position 32,196,221 of record NC_092739.1, on the reverse strand, counting down.
CACCTTGACCTCCCTCCACCTATCGCATTCCCAACGCCCCTTCCCCAAGTCCCTCCTCCCTACCTTTATCTTAGCCTGCTGGACACACTTTCCTCATTCCTGAAGAAGGGCTGATGCCCAAAACGTCGATTCTCCTGTTCCTTGGATGCTGCCTGACCTGCTGCGCTTTTCTAGCAACACATTTTCAGCTCTGATCTCCAGCATCTGCAGTCCTCACTTTCTCCTCCATTCAGAAAATTGTTAATGCCTCTCTTCCAGTAAAGTGCAGAACCTCACATGTTCGCACATTATATTCCATTGGCGATTTCTTTGCCCACTCTTCTAGCCTGTCCAAGTCCTTCTGCAACCTCCCCACTTCCTCAACACCACCTGATCCTCCACCTATCCTTACAGTACCAGCAAATTTAGCAACATACCTTCAGTTCCATGATTCAGAGTATTAATGTAAGCTCATTTACCATGCTACATATTCTGCACACATTTAGGTACAACACTTCCATCCTGCATTGATTGGGTCACTTCTCACAATCATCCCCTTACTTGTTGTGCCTGAAGTTGGATTTCTGACCCTTTCCATACTCTGTCCCATTACTTGTTCTGGAAACATCAGTTAACTCTCCTAAGCTATCCCACCTTTAGTTAGTTAAAAATCCTTGTCACCTTGATTTGCACCATCCGTTTATATCTCTTATTCCAAATGCTTAAGACATATAGCCTTGAAGTATTATTGAACTTCCCTACACTTTGGGCGGCACGGTGGCACAGTGGTTAGCACTGCTGCCTCGCAGCGCCGGAGACCCGGGTTCAATTCCCGCCTCAGGCGACTGACTGTGTGGAGTTTGCACGTTCTCCCCGTGTCTGCGTGGGTTTCCTCCAGGTGCTCCGGTTTCCTCCCACAGTCCAAAGATGTGCAGGTTAGGTGAATTGGTCATGCTAAATCTAAGGGGTAGATGTAGATGTATGGGTGGGTTACGCTTTGGCGGGGCGGTATGGACTTGTTGGGCCGAAGGGCCTGTTTCCACACTGTAAGTAATCTAATCTAAAAAATTTTATTGATGTAATGAGATTCAAACGTTCTGTCCCTTCCTTTTATTTTCTGGTAACAATCAACCCTACCACTAAGCAATCCTGCCCTCTCCTTTACCTTTAATTTTTATCATTTTTCATGTAACTGAACCTATACTCCTTCCAAAATTTAGTTTAAAGCCCTATTCACAGCACTAGTGATACAATTAAACAGGACTCTGGTCCCACTCAAATACCCCCTCCTTCCCATGAATTCAAACCTGTTTCTCCCACACCAATCTTTGATGTCCACATTTACCTCTTTAGCCTTGTTGATCCTATGCCAACTAGCAGGTAGTAAACCTGAGATTACCACCTTTTTGGGTCTGGCTGCTCATATTCCCTTAGCAGGACCTCTTTCCACCTACAATCACGGGTATCTACGTGAGTAACATCAACTGGATCTTTTCCCACACACTCCAAGTTCGCCGGCAGCCCAGATGAGACTTTGTGAACCCTGGCAGGCAACAGAGTCTTTGGGACACTCAATCCAGACCACACAGAGCAGTGTCTATTCCCCTGAATATACTATACCTGATTACAACTACATTTGCTTCCCCCACCCTCTTGAATGGCTCTCTGTACCATGTGCTATGGTCAGTTGCTCATCCTTCCCACAGCCCCCACTCTCATCCACAGAGGGAGCCCAGCATCTCTACTTTGTTTACTTAGTTCTTAATTTATTTTTTATTTAAATTTCCTACTGGTCTTTTAGTTTGTAACCTGTAACCTGCTATTTACATCCTGATGAAGGGCTTTTGCCTGAAATGTCGATTTTCCTGCTCCTTGGATGCTGCCTGACCAGCTGTGCTTTTCCAGCACCACTCTAATCTAGACCCTGATCTCCAACATCTGCAGTCCTCACTTTTGCCTTTTACATTCAATAACCAATAACAGATAGTCAAATTAGCAACTGTTATCAACCAATGAACAATGGCTTTCCTGTAATGTTACTCTTTGCTTTGTGCTGGGTTACTGATCCTAGGCTATGATTAATCTAGTTCGAGTTCTACCCTGTCTCCAAAGTCTCGGAAGTATGTACTCACTCTGGATGTGATCTCTCCTCCACAAACATGCAAAGCTTAGTCTATTGCTCAACTCTATAAAACAGCCTGCACAGGATAGTCTGACAGACATTGGTTTGTTTGTGTTTCATGTTCAAGGTTACACTTGACAGTTTTCCTTACTCTAGAAGTGCCTTTGCATCAAAAATGGTACTGTTCTAGTGTTAGATAAAAAAAAAACAGATTGGCTATTTTTGATTCACAAATAATTTCAGCCACAAGTTTTCCTCATGGCTTTCAAATCATTTAAATTCATTTTAACTTGTTAAAACACAATATTGCTTTGGAATTCATTTTCATGCCCTTTGGTGCTGTCAAACTTTAGACCATGAACTTTGGTCTTTTTTTCCTCCTTTCTTGCTTTTGCTTTCAGCACAGTTGACCTACATTTTGACACTAACATCTAACATGAGGTAATCATACGGATCAAGCTCTCTTTTCTAAAACAATTACTCCTCCTTTCCTTTTGGCTTACGATACTCATGTTCTCTATCATCCCTCACTCTCCAAAATAGTCTTAAATCTTTCTTACTGCTTCACATGCTCCTCCCCTCTTTATTTCATTGTATAAAACTTACCACTTATCCACTTCTCTGCCCAGTTCTGAACAAAAGTTATATTCGTCTTGAAAGATTTATTCTTTCCCTCTCCACAGATTCACCAGACCTACTGAATATTTTTATAGGGGTATGATTCCTGATGAATATTTTTATAGTCCCAGAACTTTGTTTTAATTTTGGAGTTTTGGCATCTGCAAAATTTTGAGTTTGATTTGGTAAAGTGCATTCTGGAATCAGATCTCGACCACGATCAATAGAGGATATATCTTTAATAAATATCTAGAATTACATAAGAACGCTTACATTTGCTTTATAGACTATGAAAGAAAAACATTTGAGCATGAGTATCTCCGAAAGTTAATCTGTGTGATGCAACAATGTGACTATCACCTTTACTGGCACAGAGTCTGACCGTTTATTTATCAAAATCTGTTTTCCTACACTAATACTATTATTAATAAAACATTCCAGATCACACTATTCTAGTTTCATTGCAACAAATTAGCTGTGTGTTTCAATCTTATGGCACTACATAAAGGAACTGACATAAGCAGCAGAGGATAGATAACCAAAATTACAATTCGAGCTTCTAATCTTTCTGAAAAAGATAGAAGATTAAAGTTCAACCTCAAATAATCATTCTGGAGCTTCAGTTATTAAATGGTGTTACAATGATTTATTGTGGCGAGTCCACATACAGTAAGTATGCATACGATTTGGAGAATTATAAAAAACATTGTATTCAGAGACTAGCTAATGGTGAAGAGCAGCATGTTATATGGAAGTTATTACAATTTGGAGTTCTATCAAAAATGTACACCTTTACCCAAAGCTTAGCATTAGGAAATCAAAGCCATCTTCAAGTTTGTGCTTCATTTGAATATCATTGGCAGGACCTGGGTACCAAATAGCTTCCTTAGTGGAGGTGTGCAAACTGCCTCTTCCCACTCCCACCAATTTTCAACTCTTTCCTACGCAACCTTCTAATGGAAAATTCACTGCACAATCTCAATTCAGTCAACTGTACCAACAAAGAATAGAAAGGCCAGGTAATGGTCTCTTTGGAATTAAAGTAACCAAGTATGCATTCCTACAGCGTCGGAGGCTGAGGGGTGACCTTATGGAGGTTTATAAAATCATGAAGGGCATGGATGGTGTAAACAGACAAGGTACTTTCCGTGGGTTGGCTGGGGGAGGGGTGGTCTACAGCTAAAAGGGAATAGGCTCGGGATGAAAGGGAAAAGATTTGAGAGATCTAAGGTGTAAAATTTTCACACAGAGGTTGGTGTGTACATCAATCGTGCTACCACAGGAAGTGGTGGAGGCTGGTAGAATTACAACATTTAAAAGACATCTGGATAGGTACATGGATTGGAAGGGTTTAGAGGGATGTGGGCCAAATGCTGGCAAATGGGACTAGAATAATTTAGGATCTCTGATTGGGAAGGATGGGTTGGGCTTAAGGGTCTGTTTCCATGCTGTTCAGCTCTACGACTCCATGTCCCACTGGAACGGTAAGTTGAAGTGAAATGAGAAGACTCTTGTGAAGATTATGTGTGGCTTCAGATTTTCTTTGGGACTATATTACCTGTTTCTGTGCTGTAAATACTGTTTAATTCTATGTAATTACTTGTTTAAGGTGTAAACTCAGCTTGTTTGAAGACAAGGTGTGACATTGATTCCGCAACTTTCTTTGCAGCAGTCAGAGGCTCCATATGGTGTATAATTGAGTTTCTGTGATTGTTTTATGTAGAAACTTACACAACAGCACTGCCATTACGATTCTTGCAAATGTCTCCAATTCTATTTGTGAATGGAGTCGCTCTGTTGCCGTTCCTCAAAACATTTACAGAAATTACACTTAATTTTAAACCTTCTTTATGATTACATACTTAGTTTACTGGTCAACCTGTCTATGTTGAACAACAAATTAAACTTCCATTATTAGTACACACAACTAATAAATTATGTAGAAAGAAATTATCCCATCAATTGTTTCCAAATAAACTTCAAAGTATAAAAAAAGAACTACGGATGGTGGAAATCTGAAACAAAAGCAAAAATTTCTGGAAAATCTGAGCAGGTCTGGCAGCATCTGTGTGTTGCCAGACCTGCTGAGATTTTCCAGCAATTTCTGCTTTCATTTCAGACTTCAAAGAATGGCTGCATTGCAAAGTCAAAAAAAGTTCATTCATTGCTCCCATTTTGCTCAGGTGACTAAAACTTGCTTACTTGTGTACAGAGTTGTGCTGTTCTTCAGGTTAAGTTACAATACTACAGCTTACTGTAGGGATTATTTGCAAGGTCTCAAATTTACAAAGGATTTTAGGTTCATGTAAAGGAAGACAGATTGAAAAGTTAGAGACATGAGCTCATGTCTCTACATGAACGACACATTTGAGAGTTCAAGCAACTCTAGTTGCACGTCCCAAGTGTGGACCATTTTTCTGCTGAGAATGATTGTTCGACAATAGAACAAGTGCAGCATACAATTTTCCTTTTATTTCATAATGTAGTCCTTATGGAAATTAAATGGAAAGTAATGAACTGTGTGCACCTGATTTTCCAATATGTGCTCCCTTAAGACATGTCCTAGTAGTGTTTGCTTCCTTTGAAAATGAAACCCATTGGGTTGAAAACATTCAGCAAAAAACACAGGTTTGTGCGATTTTCTCAGGGTTGGCACTGGTCTTCCATCAAAGTTCGGTTGACCATTTGGGAGAATCTGACAGAACGTTCCTTCACAGTTATACATCTTCTAGGGCATCAATTTCTTTGGGATTTCACTTGCTTCCCCAACGTAAGTCATGTTTCTGTTAAACGTCCACCAAAATTATAATGTCAGAGAGGGAGAAACCCTGAGGAAATTCAACCTATTTCTGTCTTACATTTTCTGATGACTTTAAAGACCTGGAGACAAAAAAAAAAGAACATGACTGTACAACTCTAGCACAAAAAAGGGCTGAAAACTAAATGTCTATGATGATGAGATTCAGATCTTCCATTCTCATAACACAGTGCCTCTAGTGTAATACTTATTTTTAATATTCTGAACTCCATAAAGGTAGCAAACTAGCAATAAACCCCTACTGAATTGCTTATTCATCTGGAGTATGCTCAGCATCTAAAGAAGCTTTTTCCTTGAGTAAATACTGAGCAGGAGCTGTGTATTGCTTCATACTCTCCTCTCCAAATAATAGGAGCTATGAATTAAGTGGCACAACAGCTTATTAATCATCAATATTCAAAGAGTTTGTCATCAGGCATGTGAGTCAAGTACCTTTTTTTTTGTCATGTTGTAAAATTAAAGCTCACTTTCCTTTCTGTCAAGGTCATCTTGTCAAAAGGACTAAGAATCACCCTGCCTTGAAGTGAATCTTCCTTTCCATTTAAAAAATAAAGTTATAATAGATTATATACAATTTCACTCACCTATGTCAAGGATTATCATAGAATCCCTACAGTGTGGAAACAGGCCATTTGGCCCAACAAGTCCACACTGACTCTCCAAAGAATATCCCACCGATACCCATTCCCCTACCACTCTACATTTCCCCATGTCTAATAGCACCTAACCTACACATCCCTGAACATTACGGGCAATTTAGCATGGCCAATCAGCGACCTGCATATCTTTGGATTGTGGGAGGAAACTGATGCATACACAAGGTGAATGTGCAAACTCCACACAGACAGACAGTCGCCTGAGGCTGGAATCGAACCCAGGCTCCTGGCGCTGTGAGGCAGCAGCGCTAACCACTGAACCACTGTGCCACCCTGATTATACTATCAAAATTTAAGAATTAGGGAGAATTTGACAAAAGAGCACTGAAATCAAAACTTGCTTTTTCAATAAAATTATGAATTGCACAAAAATATTAGAGAAGTAGGCCATTCAGCTTCTCTGTTGAAGAGTGTGGTGCTGGAAAAGCACAGAAGGTCAGGCAACATCCAAGGAGCAGGAGAGTTGACGTTTCGGGCTTAAGCCCTTCATCAGCTTCTCTGGGCTGCTCCACCATTTAATAAGGTTATCGCTGATCTGATTATGACGTTAACACCACTTATCTCCCCACCTCCATTTTAAAACATCTTTTCTCCCTTGCTAATCAGAAATTTATCTAACTTCGCCTTGAGTAGATTAAATGATCCAGTTTCTACAGTCCAGGAGAATTTCACAAACTAACAATCTTCAGGGAGTTAAAAAAAAAACAACTCATCTCAGTCTTAAAATAGGAGACCTGTGAATTTTAACCTGTGTTGCCTAGTTTTATTTTGCACCACAAATAGAAACAAAATGTTCTCCTACAATCCCAAATTCCCTCAGGAATTTACATAGTTCAACCAAAGCACCTTACAGTCTTCTAAACTACAACATGCTCAACCTTCTCTCAAAACAATAGCCAGGTATCAATTGAGTGAACCTTTTCCGAATTGCTTCTCTTGCAATGATTTCCTTTCTAAAGGGTGGCACGGTGGCTCAGTGGTTAGCACTGCTGCCTCACAGCACCAGGGTCCAAGCCTTGGGCAACTGTGTGGAGTTTGCACATTTTCCCTGTGTCTGCGTGGGCTTCCTCCAGGTGGGCTTGTTGGGCCAAAGGGCCTGTTTCCACACTGTAGGGAATCTAATCTAAAGTAAGGAGACCAAAACTGTCCACAATACTCCAGACGTGGTCAAACGCTCTGTACAGCTGTAGCAACACATCCCTATTATTGTACTGGATTCCTTTTACGAAAAATAAAAGAACATTCCATTTGCCTTCTGACCTTCATGTTGAACTTGTCTGTTACCTTTTTGAGTCATGTATCAGAATACCCATATCCCTGTGCAATACTGTTTCACAGTATTTCTCCATTCAACTAAAATGATTTCTTATTTTATCTGCCAATGTGGACAAGTTCATATTTTCCTGCGTTAATTCCAAATGCCAAACCTTTGCCCACTCCTCACCACCTGAATATTACTGTAGCCTTAATATTCTCTTCACAATTTATTTTCCCTTTTTGTGTTGCTAAATTTAGCAATCACACATTCAGTCTCTTCATCCAAATCATTGATATAGATTGGAAATTGTTGTGGTTCCTGTATTGAACCTTGGGGCACTTCACTAGCAACAACGTGTCAACCCAAAAATGATTTATCTATTCCTAATCCCTGCTTCATATCACTTAACCAATCCAATCTCAGATATTACCCCAACATCATGAGCTCCCATGTAGTGACTGCCGGTGTAGCAACATAATAAATTTCTTTTGGAAATCCAAGTATACCACTTTCCCTTTTGTCCAACTTGCATATTACCTTCTCAAAAAACTCTAATAAATTATTAAAACATAATTTCCCTTTTATATAAACATGCTGGTTCTGCCTGATTACCTCCTTAATAATGGACTCTCGTGTTTTGGTAATAACAATTAGGCTTAAGAAGTTATGGTTTACTGTTCGGTCTCCCTTCTTTCTTGAAAGAAAGCATTACAAACCAATTTTCTAATTTGCTGGCACCTTTCCAATAGTGGAAATTTTGGAATATTAGAACAAATACTTCTATATAGCCCTGCTTTAAAGGCACTGGGGTACAAACCAGCATGTCCCAGGGACCTCTCAATGATCATTTCTAGTTTTCCCTGTTTGTTTTCCCTTTTTAGTACTATTGGAATGTGACTCTTTAAGTACTTCCCTTTAAAAAAAAAGATCATTTTAGTTTGTGTCTTCTATTGTGAGGACAGACATAAAATGGCAATTCAATATTTTCTTGTTTCTCATTATCAATAACCCAGTCTCATTCTACATATGACCAACAGTCAGAGTTATTCTTGTCCTTTATGTATAGGATTTTTAAAAAAATTCTAGCTAGCTTTCTCATTTTTTTTAGTCATTCATTGCTGGCTTCTAAAGTCTATTCAATCTTCTGACCTATCTCTAAACTTTGCAGTATTCAGTCCCTTTACATTCAATTTGAATCTAACCTTAACTATCTTGGTTATCAAGAGATAGTGAGTCTTTCTCATCCTTTATTTATTTTTAGAATATATATGTACTGACAATTACAAACTGGCTCCTTAAAAATCTTTCACTGTTTCCATACTGTCCCATTTGCAACCTATTTTCCCAGTTCACTTTAACAAAATCTGTCCTCAAACACTTGAAACTGCCCTTATTTAATTTTAAGGCACTAGTCTTAGACTCATACTTTTCACACACAAAAGTTAAATGTTATGATTACTGTTAGGTTATTGTTGTCTAGAAGCTCCTTTACTAGGAGATCATAAGTCAATCCTATTGCATTGCAAATGGTCTTCTCTGCTCAGAGTATGCACTGCTCAAATAGTAATTTCTGAATATATTCAATTAAATCATTTTCTAGGCTACCTTTGCCAATTTGAAGCATCCAATTTGGATGAAGATTAAAAATTGCTCATAGTTATTATAGTTATTGTAGTATCTCTCTGACAAGCCTCATACTTCTGCATATTAATACTACCTACAGTATTAATATTATGCTGTATGCTTGGGTGGGAGTATAAATTACTCTCACTTTTTATCTTAACTAATGCCAAACTCTATGAAAATTCTGAACTAGAATAATTTGTTCCAGCTGTACTAAAATTCTGATGCTTTATGTTGGTTCCACAATCCGCAGTTTTCTGGCCCTACCTGCCCCCTCTTTACCCTGGTTGTATAATCCCACTACATACCCATCCCACATCAAGCTGGTCTGAAGGCTCTTTGCTTCTTCCTTGAAAACAGGTTTGAACAATCCCCATTCACCCTATTCTACCTAGTCTCTAGGACTCCATATTGAGGTCCACAAATTCGGAATATAATTTCTGCACTACATTCATTCTTATATTCACCAAACCCTCCCCCAACTGTACACTGCTCACTTCCTGTTGGCTTTCCTCTCAGTGGGAGTGGACTCATTTTCTCTGTCACAGCTAACATTTGCATATATTACTCCTTCAGCATCATTGTCACTGACTTTAAATTTTTGCTCTGGGCACATATAACACATCCTGTTCTGCTTGCTTCTCCTCTCCCTGTCATAAAAACAAACAAATATCCAGCTCCATTTAGGTCTGAAAGCATAACACAGGCGGCAGGTTGGCCTAGTGGTACACACTGCCGCCAAGCCAGAGTCAGTGAGTGGTAAATCGAGTGTCATTCAAGTGTTGCCTTGTTCTGGATAGTGTTGAGCTTCTTCAGTGGTGTTAGAATTGCACTCATTTAGTTAGCAGGGATTATCCATTCACGCTGTTGACTCACACATTGTAAAAGGGAAACAGGGGCTACATTAGTCATACAGGATTCCTAGTCTTTGACCTGCTCTTCTGGCTGCACTAGTTATATGGCTAGCCCAGTCAGTTTTTGGTCAATTATGAACCCTAAGCCTAGACTAAGGATGCAAATAGAGGGGGATACAGTGATGGCAATGCCATTGAATGGCAAGGGATGATGGTCAGATTCTCTCTTTTAAATATGTCTGTTGCCTGGCACACTAATAGGAGAGGAACTATACCAAGCAGTTATCCCCGGCCTAAGACTAGATGTTGCCCACGTGATTCTGAATATGGACTTGCACTGTTTCACTATCGGAGGAGTGGCAAATAATACTGATTGTAGGACATGGAAGGAGTCGGCCATTCAACCTGTCAAGTTTGCTCTGTCTTTTAAGATGATGACGACTGACTGAACACTTGATATGAAGCCAATGCCTTTTGTGTTCACTATCTTCATTAGCAATGGTGTATTGAGTTATCAGAAATCTATGAATCTCTCCTTTAAATACACACAAAGACACAGCTTCCTCTGGCGTAGAGATTTCCAAAGATACACAAAGTTAAAAAAATAAAATTCTCATCTTGGTCCTAACTGGCATCACCCTCATTTTTGACTTGTGCCCCTGGTTCGAGACTCCCCAAACAGGGGGAATCATCTTACCTGCAACCACCCTGTCCTTTTAAGCATTTTGTAGGTTTCACTACTCATTCTTTCACAGACCCAATTTGTCCAATTGCTCTTCATAGGATAGAGCCATCAGCCTGTTGAATCTTTGTTGCACCCCCTGTCTGGTAATTAGATATTTAGTAAGACAAGATGACCAAAAGTGCACACACTACTCTCGGTGCAGGCTAAACAAACACCAATAAAACTGTCCCTGAACTCAAATCTTCTTGTAATTAAGGCTAGCATTCTCTTTGTCTTCCCAATGGCTTGCTGCACCATATTATTCTTCAATTATTTATTGAAAAGGTCATCTAGGTCCCTCAGAATGTTGACACTTTCCAACCTCTTACTATTTAAATAAAAGTGTATAGGTTCTCTTATCAAAGTGGATAACCTCACACTATAATCAATCTCCCATGTTTTTGCCCATTCACTAAGCCTATCCAAATCCTCCTGAAACTGTTTTATGGTTTCCTCACAGCACACATTTCTGCTTAGCTTTGTTCCAACCACAGATTTAGAAATATTACATCTGATCCCCATTTCTAAACTATTGATATTTATGTTGTGAACAGATGAGGCCCAAGTATTGAATGTTGCAGTAGCCTACTAGCCACACAGTGCACCAATATATATTAAAAAGATTGGATTTATTCCTACTTTTGGATTTTCATCTGTTAGCAAATCCATAATTCTGAAAATTCAAGTTTATTGCATCTAGAGATTCCCCTTTCTCAAATTTTGTTAGTAACATCCTTAAAAAATTCCAATTTTGTCAAATACAAAATTCCACTCACAAATTTATACTGACCATACCCAAACAATTTCTATCCATGAGTCCTTTTATCACATCCTTTAAGATAATTTCTAATCTTTTTGGATTCCTGAAGTTGACAGGTCTGTAGCTCCCTGTGGTCTCTCTTATCTTTTTCTTAAATATTAAGATGACATTTGCCAGTTTCCAATCTGCAGGAGTCATTCCAGAATATGTGTAATTTTAGAAAATGATAAGCAATGCATTGTGCAATCATCAGTCAACATGCTCATCCGTGACCTTTTGATAGAGTGAAGGTCAATGATGCAAGATTCAAAGAAGATTTGGCCCTTGACATTACTACAGGAGTACCTGAAGATAAATGTCCTGCAGCTGAGAATACTGACCTACAACAGCCACAAACATCTTCCTTTTGCATGAATTATGACTCCAACCAGGGGACAGTTTGACTCTAACCAAAAAAGTGATAAGAATAGAGAAGGTGATTTTTCCTTAAAAGGCATAAAACTTGGAAATGTTGATGCTGAACTAGATTTAGCTACTTTTGCACAAAGAGCACAAAGTTAGCATTGGAGCAACATCAGCATGATGGTGGCAGAGTCACATCATTATCCCCAAACTGGAAGGGAACAGAAATGCTTTCAAAGTCTTCACAAAACGTGTATGTAGATTACATTGTCAAACAAAGAACTGTTGACCCAGCAGTATTCCTTTGGAAGATTAGGTAGAGTTACACACACACACACGCGCACGCACACACACACAGAGTCGATATATATAACTTATTTTGAAATTGACAGATTTTGAAAAATTGTTCTTTTATATTGGTCTCCACCTCTGTCAAAAGTATAAAACAAAACATTAGCTCAATTTCTATCCACACAAATTTCTTCAGCATTTCCATTGCCTGCTTTAGTATTCCAGCTTTTATTATAAGATGTTTTCAGTACAGGAATATGAAACAAGTGCTTTACGAAAATATAAAGGGCTTCGGTGAGATAATGCCTGGAATACCATGTGCATTTTGATCTCCATACAGGAATAAAGATATAGTTACACTGGAGACAGTTCAGCAAAGATTCACTAGGTTGGTCTCTGGGATATGAAGAACCATGGCACATTTAACTTAAAGATGAAATTGCAGTAATATAATCCTGCTTCCTGAATTGCTGAACATGGGCACATTACCATTTCTTGGATAGCAACTAAGCAAAAGTGGATTGTCATAGTTAACAAACAGTTCTTTTACAATTCATCATAAGTCAGTCAACATCAACTGACTATTTGTCAAAATGTGCCACTGGGAAATAATCATTAAATGTATATTTAAAAAAAAAGTAAAGGATTTGTTTTAAAGATGAACTCTAATGAGATATTCTACAAAATTACAAATACACTAATGGGGTTGTCACCCTACGAAGAACACAACATGTGGCAGTAGGATTGTTTCTTTAGGATCAGGGTGATGCAAAATCATTATTGAAAGCCTTATGTAATTGAGTAGTGTATAATAATGCTTCCAGGGTCAATTTAGCAAAAATCTAACAATGACAAGTAGAATTGTTTATGTAGAATGTTTTATGATTTACTGCAATGAATTAATATCTAATGACTCATGTATTCAACATGAAATAAATAAGCCTTCATTCTATATCTGCCGGCAACTATTCTCTAGATTTATTAGATGGTTCATTAATAGTCCAAAAAGTAGAAACTTCCACCATTTCTTTTGATTTTCAACTATCTATGCAAAGTGAGATTTTCACTGCTACATCTAAGATCAAAGAGAACAGCCTGCCTTTTCTTTGAGGAAGCCACTTCAATCTGCCGGCTATCAGGTCAGCACAGCAGTCACCTTTATGTCCCCAGTCTTATTAAAATATTTGGTGGTCTCCAAAGAAATGGAGTCAGTGCTAATGGGGCTGAAAGGGAGCTTAACAGAATGGGATACCCCAAGGTTTTGGAAGTGCATTTGTTAATGAATTTTTATTGCAGGCACTAAATTCACATTTGACATTAAGTTTTGGTTTAATTTTTCTACATGAAATAATCTTTTTTCTCCACAAAATTCAATTCGTTTTCTCTTTCATGGTCTTCTCACATGAAGAATAATACCACAGAATTAGAATAAAATTAGGCTTATTGCCACAACAGTGACATCTGAGCAAAGGGTATGTGCTGAGTGTATGATTACTTTGTATAGGGGTATGAGGGTGTTATAACCATTCATCAGATCATCTCTTAAAGGCAAACCAACAAAATCAGTCTCTGAACACCAGCAAATTCAACAACCTGAACTAGCAGAAGAGAAACGACACAGAAGTTGCATGGTCAAGTGGAAAGCATTGACTTTATGATCTGGATCAGGATTTTCAGCAGTCAAATTAAAAGTCAGGAATTTTGATATTAAGTTCTGTCTTGATTCCAGAGTAGCCAATACAGTACACTGTGGAATGGCTGGACACTGCATGCCTTCAAACATCAGTCATAAAAATCAAGGATCTTGCAGGCAAAATACCCCTCGTTAAAGTTTGTTTTGTAGCACTTACCTATGATGGTAAACAAGCCTCTCTACGTCTTGCACAATCTGAGTAGACCCTTGAGGAACTGACGGACATATACAGAACTTGGTCTTCTATAGCTGGTACAATACACTCCATGCCAAGATGATGACTACAGTTCCTCTTGTGAACTATCACCTCAGTTACTCCAAGAATATTAACTTTTTGACCAAAATCCTTGGATGACATTTTTCTATGATTTATCCCCAACTATCCAAACCACTTCTGTAAAAAAAAAGTGCCTCTGCTATTCCAAACGTCTGATAAACCTCAGTGTACAACTCACCCGATAAAGCTTGAGGAGAACAAACTTATCTAGTCGGAAGCTTCTAGAAAACAGAAACATATAGTGAGGAAACCAGAGAATAACACACTAATATGCCAAGTTTGAGCATTTCAGGAAGAAATTTCAGAATAAGTCATTGTTGTACCAAAACCCATTCTGTTATCTTCCTGACCAGGATGAGCAGAATTCTTCAATGCCAATTCATCTAAGAAACAGTTTAACTAAGGATCATGAGATTATCAATGAGATTGCCAACACTATCAATTGTATACAAGGTGGTCACAATCATCTTTCAACAACAGATGGATAATTATAGATTTTGCTGGATAACACACTATAACGAACTCTGCACTTACAAAAACGTTCCCTTGGCAGTACTTGGCAAGCATAGAAATGGTGGATGGAATCATATATTTTTGGCTAAGTCTGCTTCGCGTTGGATTTCTTAAGGTTTTTTGATGAGAGGCTGAGCAAGTTTTCTTGGCCGATCTTACCAAGCCTGCATCATTAATTGCCAACTCCAATGGAATTCCACATTCCATTTCTGACCCATGCTACCACACACCATTCCCAGAACAACTCATCCCTCAGTGGATAGTCTCCAAAACATCAGCATACTTTGCAATACCCCACCACCTTTGAAAGATCACTGTAGACCTGGACAAGAATTAACAATCTGGCATTACTCCCCATCTAGAAAGTAATTGCACAACAGCCACAAACCCATGATGCTCACAACTCTTAGCCAACATGGCTGACACTCCATCACACATACAACCGTTTTTTTCTCACTCTAGGCACTGTTTAACCACCAGACCCCACAGTTTAACCATCCTTGGTTACATTCCATCTAAACTCTCTCCCCAAGTCATTACTATTGTCCCTAATTCACAGAGAACACTCACATCTTGTCATTGTCCAGCTGTGGGACTATTATGGACAGGCATGGAATCAGACAAATGCAAAGAGAAATATAAGCTTTGGATTATGGAGGGAAACAGAATAGAAGTGAAGCCAACAGAAGCTGAGCTGTAATGCACACAATCTCAACCAGAGTTAGGTACCATGACCAAAAAAAGTGCAATGATATGTTGTTGCATCCAGCTATCTTTTTTTTAGAAGTGAGCATCAATTATGTTCTGTTTGACTTGTAGCATCCATCACAGCTAGGCTGTGTGATGGACAATACCAGCTTTCTCCATCTCAAAGTCCTCGTCCTCAGAAGACTTGCTCCCATTCCCCCAGTTCCTCAACATCCAGGACAGCACCTCCTTGTGCAGAGCACAGCAGGCCAGGATGATGCAGGATGCTCCATTCCTGGTCTATACTGTAGGGCCTCCCTAGTCCAATCTAAGCAATGGATCATATCTTCAGTAGCTCTTCTATCTGCTCTGTCATAGCCCTGGACAAAGCATGGGCAACTTGCATCTGTGCTCTGTATCAGTCAGGGAGACTGCACAATGGTTTCATGAACCATGTTTGTAGTGGGTAGCCCTTGCCCCTAGTAACCAGGTTTGTAAGGTCCCTGGATCCTCAAATGCACCAGGCATATTCTAGGATATAAGAGTCACAGCAGCTGCCAGGTAGTGGGCACACACCTCCAAGAAGTGGCAATGGTGATCATGGATCACCTGAACAATAATGGAATTGAACCCCTTTACGTTGATGAATTCCTCACCGTCGTGATACCACCCTCTCGCTGCCCAATGTGTGCACAGTCGGTGTACCAGCGGGAAGCTAGATCATTTCCAAATCCTACCACTGGGCTGCTGCACTGACCTCACCATGGGCAATGAAATAAATTGGTGTGATCGTGTACCAATTAGCTTGTCACTCTCCTGATGCATTTGTGGGTGCACAAAAAAGATTCCAAACAGGTCACCCATTGCTCCTTGGAAGGAGCCAATCATGGAGAGATTCAGCAGCACAGTGACCTTCATGGCCATTGGGACGGATGGCCTCCCCTTTCTGCAGCCCTCAGATCCCTCCTCAGCAGTCAGCACCATTCTGTCACCATGTTCTGCAACATACAGAGCCCATGCACCCCGCTCATGCCCAGGAAGTATAGACTGGGTCAGAAAACTCTGAACCTCTTTTACAGCCCATGCATCCTAAGGCCTCTCCCTTAGCTGGGTGCTCTCTGGGAGGGTCTACTTCTGCTCCAGGACTTCCCATCAACATTGGTGCTCCTGTTTATGTAGGCAGCCACAATGAATAAAAAGGACAGTAGTTACAGCACGCAGGTTGCTTAATGGAATTGACCCATGTAGGGCACAGACTAAGCGGGAGATTTTCTTAAGTCGCAAGTAAGTAATCAGCAGTAGATATGCAGATGAGGATTGAGCATATTTCACCACATAGGAAGACATGCTGGACACAGACAACAGGGGACCTTGCAATCTCGTGGATATGGCTCAAGAAGGTCAAAGCATTATTATGCTGTTCAGTGTGGAGTTTGCACGTTCTCCCCATTCCTGCGTGGGTTTCCTCCGGGTGCTTTGGTTTCCTCTCACAATCCAAAGATGTGCTGATTAGGTGAATTGGCTACACTAAATTGCCATAGTGTTCACGGATGTGTAGGTTAGGTGCACTAGTCAGGGGTAAATGTAGAGTAGTAGGGGAATGGGTCTGGGTGGAATACTCTGAGGGTCGGTGTGGACCTGTTGGGCTGAAGGGTCTGTTTCTACACTGTAGGGATTCTAGGGATAACGGTTTTGCCTATCAGCTGTTAGTTGAATGGTGAATTTTCATCATTAAGTATGTTTCATATCCAAAAAAATCATTTCAACAGAGGATATAATAAAAAAATAACGTGATCAACAAAAGTCTAAGCAAGAGGAAGGTCGATACTATCTATGAGTCACCCATTGGTCTTAATCCTGATGCAACTGCACACAGAGGGAGAGACACACACAACAATTTCTGTTTGATATCCTAAAATCTGGGACAATGTCACTAAGCCTACTCCGCCCATTTTGATGGCTGAACATTCAAGTGGAGAGCAGCTCAAATGACCTTTTGTACCACTTTAAACAAGATCAGGGAGAACTATAAGGCTGCGTCAGAGGCTGAACTTGTGGTGTTCACCAGAGATCAGGGCAGCAGGTGGTGAAAATGCTTACCACTAAATATTTTCAGCAAATAATTTTCAGAGACTATTCTCAGTTAATTATGTCGAAAACGGAGATTGTATTTGTGGGAGGGGTGGTATTTAAAGGATGACGGTATTAGGCAAGAACTTTCAAAAGCTGATTGGGGGCAGATGTTCACAGGTAAAGGGACGGCTGAAAAATGGGAAGCTTTCAGACATGAGATAACGAGAATCCAAAGAAAGTATATTCCTGTCAGGGTGAAAGGAAAGGCTGGTAGGTATAGGGGATGCTGGATGACTAAAGAAATTGAGGGTTTGGTTAAGAAAAGGAAGGAAGCATATGTAAGGTATAGACAGGATAGATCGAGGTGAATCCTTGGAAGAGTATAAAGGCAGTAGGAGTAGACTTAAGAGGCAAATCAGGAGGGCAAAAAGGGGACATGGGATAGCTTTGACAAATAGAGTTAAGTAGAATCCAAAAGATTTTACAAATATATAAAGGATAAAAGGGTAACTAGGGAGAGAATAGGGCCCTTTAAAGATCAGCAAGGCACCTTTGTGTGGAGCCGCAGAAAATGGGGGAGATACTAAACAAATATTTTGTATCAGTGTTTACTGTGAAAAGGATATGGATGATAGGGAAATGGTGACATCTTGAAAAAATTTCCATATTAGAGAGGAGGAAGTTCTGGGCGTCTTGAAACACATAAAAATGGATCAATCCCCAGGACCTGATCAGGTGTACCCGAGAACTCTGTGGGAAGTCAGAGAAGTGATTGCCTTGCCTCTTGCTGAGATATTTGTATCATCGATAGTCACAGGTGAGGTGCCGGAAGACTGGAGGTTGGCTAACGTGGTGCCAATATTTAAGAAGGGTGGTAAGGACAAGCCAGGGAACTATAGACCAGTGAGCCTGACATCAGTGGTGGGCATGTTGTTGGAGGGAATCCTGAGAGACAGGATGTACACGTAATTAGAAAGGCAAGGACTGATGAGAGATAGTCACCATGGCTTTGTGTGTGGGAAATCATGTCTCACAAACTTGATTGAGTTTTTTGAAGATGTGACAAAGAGGATTGATGAGGGCAGAGCAGTAGATGTGATCTATATGAACTTCAGTAAGGTGTTCGACAAGGTTCACCAAGGGAGACTGATTAGCAAGGTTGGATCTCATGGAATACAGGGAGAACTAGCCATTTGGATACAAAACTGGCTCAAACATAGAAGTCAGAGGGTGGTGGTGGAGGGTTGTTTTTCAGGTTGCAGGCCTGTGACCAGTGGAGTGCTACAAGGATCTGTGC
This sequence comes from Chiloscyllium punctatum, assembly GCF_047496795.1. Lineage (NCBI taxonomy): Eukaryota > Metazoa > Chordata > Chondrichthyes > Orectolobiformes > Hemiscylliidae > Chiloscyllium > Chiloscyllium punctatum. The sequence goes on along the minus strand of NC_092739.1, from coordinate 32,177,576 downwards.
TGGGTCCTCTACTTTTTGCCATTTACATAAATGACTTGGATGCGAGCATAAGAGATACAGTTAGTAAGTTTGCAGATGACACCAAAATTGGAGGTGTAGTGGACGGCAAAGAGGTTTACCTCAGATTACAACAGGATCTTGACCAAATGGGCCAATGGGCTGAGAAGTGGCAGATGGAGTTTAATTCAGATAAATGTGAGGTGCTGCATTTTAGGAAAGCAAATTTTAGCAGGACTTATACATTTAATGGTAAGGTCCTAGGGAGTGTTGCTGAACAAAGAGACCTTGGAGTGCAGATTCATAGCTCCTTGAAAGTGGAGTCACAGGTAGATAGGATAGTGAAGAAGGCGTTTGGAATGCTTTCCTTTATCGGTCAGAGTATTGAGTATAGGAGTTGGGAGGTCATGTTGTGGCTGTACAGGACATTGGTTAGGCCACTGTTGGAATATTGCGTGCAGTTCTGTTCTCCTTCCTATTGGAAAGATGTTGTGAAACTTGAAAGGATTCAGAAAAGATTTATAAGGATGTTGCCAGGGTTGGAGAATTTGAGCTATAGGGAGAGGCCTAACAGGCTGGGGCTGTTTTCCCTGGAGCATCGGAGGCGGAGAGGTGACCTTATAGCAGTTTACAAAATTGTGAGGGGCCATGGATAGGATAAATAGACAAAGTCTTTTCCCTGGGGTTGGGGAGTCCAGAACAAGAGGGCATAGGTTAAGGGTGAGAGGGGAGAGGGGAAAGATATAAAAGAGACCTAAGGGGCAACGTTTTCACGCAGAGGGTGGTACGTGTATGGAATGAGCTGCCAGAGGAAGTGGTGGAGGCTGGTACAATTGCAACATTTAAGAGGCATTTGGAAGGGTATATGAATCGGAAGGGTTTGGAGGGATATGGGCCAGGTGCTGGCAGGTAGGACTATATTGGGTTGGGATATCTGGTCGGCATGGACAGGTTGGACTGAAGGGTCTGCTTCCATGCTGTACATCTCTATGACTCTGATGTGTGTTATTTAGATTTAGATTACTTACAGTGTGGAAACAGGCCCTTCGGCCCAACAAGTCCGCCCCGCCGACGTGCAACCCACCCAGACCCATTCCCCTACACCTAACACTACAGGCAATTTAGCATGGCTAATTCACCTGACCTGCACATCTTTGGACTGTGGGAGGAAACCGGAGCACCCGGAGGAAACCCACGCAGACACGGGGAGAATGTGCAAACTCCACACAGTCAGTCGTCTGAAGCGGGAATTGAACCCAGGTCTCTGGCGCTGTGAGGCAGCAGTGCTAACCACTGTGCCACCGTGCCACGATATAACAGTTTGTAGTCACACAAGAGATTTGCTAGAAATGTGGATCTAGAGGACCTTAGGACAGAGATTTCTACTGCAGAATCTTCACATATATAGTGTAAATAAATACTGTTTAAAAACATACACCTGGCCTGAGCTCGAGTGAACAGACAAATCCATTTTCAAACAAAATTCAATTGGTTATGGTTAGCTTTCTGACTTATAATCAATTTCAGCCCTCCTAACCAGGCAACCACACTCAAACCTTATCAAGTCAAAAATCCCCAGTAAGTGCATTACTGACTGACTTCTGAGACTGACTTCAGCAATGGGCATGTAAACAAAATCAAATTAAAGAACAGATCATATATACGATGAACTAAGAGCTGAGTAAAAATCAAAAGAATCACTGTCATATTTTTATTTGTCCAGGAATGGTAAAATTACCAATGGGGAAAACAACTCAAGGATCAAGTTAGAGGAGAACAGAGTCACCAATAAAAGAAGGTAAGGGCTCAGATTGTAGGGAAATTAAGCCAATTATCCTGCCAGCACCTTTTGACAGCAGCTCCTCTGGGAACATTTCAATGAATCACCACTTTACTGAACCAACAATCCACCCTAGCATTGATTCCTGTCTGTGCACCAACACTAATGTACACTCAACCCAAATGTTAACATGTCTTTCAGAGAAAAAAAATATTGTTAACAAATACTCACTAAATAACTGTGCGCATCAGTAAATCCATAAAATAAGTTTATCAAAAATGAGTGTGAACATACGGATTCATTAATGAACACAGTGGTGCTTGGTGTCTCTCATCTCCTACATATTCTTGTGCTTGAAAAAGTGCAATCTCCATGACTCCATGGAAGGGCAAAAGCTGTCATGTCTCTAAGCTGTGAAAAAAAGTACTACCTCTTTCTTAAGTCTTTCCAATACAATGGGCCTCCCCTATTTTAATTGGCTCCCTAGTTGCTCTTTTTGCTGTTATTGGGATTTCCCATTGAAAACCTAGGAAGAAAGCTAATAAATAATATGGGAAACCACACTTCTAATAAATAAAACTGAACATACACATCAAATAAAGGAAGAAAAGATAAATAATGGAATAATTAAGAACCAAATCAGCAGCAGGTCCAGTTTTAGGTATGTTTCTCATCAATGCTTAATACCACCTATCTCTAGAGCAGTTGGGACTTGAATCTGAACCTTCTGGCTCAGTGGTAGGAAGACTACAATTGCCCCAAAACAGCCCTCTCCGATATAATCGTAACACTTAATTTCCTAATTGTTCTAATACTTTAAATAGATACAAATGACCATTTAACTGGCCAGTTTCAAACATTGCTTGCGATCTGAAGTTTTCAGATGTCTGTAACTAAAACTGTTGCAATTCCAGTGTGCTAAAGAATTGTATCAGGAAAAGTTCTTTTCATCAGTTTTAAAAAAAAAATAAAATTACACTATTTGCTTTTCTCGGTTTTGCCCTGTTTATTGACCCTTAGCTCTGTTAGAAATCCCTCCAGGGATACTTTTAATTTTTCTATTCCTTGCTAGGATTTGAGTTGACAACCTCTGGCGAATTATGCAACTAACTATATTAAACACTATCACAAAAATCTAATAAAGAGTCAAGCCTAAAACATTTATGTGATGGGTTTGCGCATTTAAACTCAGAGTAAGATGATTACAATGCAGCAAAGGTCTTTATAATCTCTATCTGCCTTCCTTCTTCTCTGCTTTCTCTTTTGGTCAAAGTCACAAGCATTTTATCAAATGCAAATATCAATATATGTTATCACTAGACATGAGTACAACAAATTTTTCAGGCCAATTTTAAAGCTTATCAATTTTTAAAAGGTCACAGAGGTCGTTGAAGACGCTCAATGATCTATCCTTCACTGCGCCCACCCCTTCTCTGCCTTAACCATATGCTTACCATCAGTGAGTTTAACCAAATACATAAGACTCAGGTTTCACATTTTTGCTGATGAACTTCATCAGCTTTCCCACCTCATGCTCTTCCATTGCACTGTCATACTCCTTGAACATTGGCTGCTTTAGGGTAAACCATAATTTCTTGCAGGTAAAAACAATGACTGCAGATGCTGGAAACCAGATTCTGAATTAGTGGTGCTGGAAGAGCACAGCAGTTTAGGCAGCATCCAAGAACACAGAAGATCAAAATCAGCATTTTTACCCCCAAAATGATAATCAAAATTTGTTGTTTGCTGTTGTAAAAAAAGTAAGTTCTAACTTATGTGTCCTTTACAATAAATTTGCTCAGCTCCAAATCAAATGAGTAGAAATGAATCATTAACTGTACAAGTCAGGAAGCTTGTATTGGGAATAGTCCTGTGACGGTTGGAAGAGTATTCAGCTCCCAAGGTCATTACAGCTTCACAACCATTTCATGTGGAATGTGATCACTTAAGAATATCGGTGACTGATTACAGTAGCATTACTTTTCATGGATTATAAGTGACAAAAATAAATCCATTAGAAAAATGCAGAGCTCCTATTTAAAGGACCAATAAAAATCAAACCAAATACTAAAAAGGTAAACTTTAGCATCGACTGAGGTAAAATTTCTATTAGTATTGTGTTGTAGTCAAAACTTAAATTAAAAACACATTTAGAATGATACTTATATTATTCTAAACAAAAAAAGGTAAATGCGGAAAATTTCCTGACACAGCTCAGCAAATGATGTAGGAAATCTTCTACTGTGGTAGGTGCTACAGATGTTCAGGGAACTGGACACTAGACCAATACACTGTAAACCTGCAAACACAGAAAAGGCAATCAAGTAGCATAGGTTGCCATTTTGAGAAACGTGATAGCTTAGCCCCACTTTACTCAATCTCTCTTTGACAAAAAAAAGGTTTGTTTCATCTTTAATACTCTCCTATTTAACAAAAACCACTTGCTTTAATTTAAGAAAAAACTTGCACTCATTTGAATGGCCTTCATGATTTCAGGCTATCTCAAAAAAGGTGACTGGGGCTTCTTGCATCAGAATGAAACCATCTCTTCCACTCTTGGAGCATCAGCCTCTGATGTTTCTGCAGGCTGAGGCTGTAGAAAGTTCTCATATTGAAGTCCTTGATGTCAGCTCCAACCCCTCTAAGTAAATGGTGGAAGGAGTTTCTCTCCCAGACCCCACACAAATTTCACTCCAAATCAGAGCGGATTCAGATCAATACAAGTCCCATTTCATGGGGTTCCAGTTGGAGAAAGCCTGGAGTCTCTGGAACAGCCACAAACATGAGCATACGTCCAGCTACATATTTGAATATTCACAGGATTTATTGCTTGCTAAATATGCACAATACATATGTTTTCATTCACACATTAAAAAAAATACTGTCACATTCACAATACTAATAATAAAAAATGAATAATCATAAACAGAACTCTCGTTTAATGAGAAACATTTATGCATCAAAATTATCTTTGTTAGCTTGTATGCTAAAGTTTAATGCTTCAAATTCCAGTAATCTTTTACAGTACAGATGGAATAAGCAGAAAGCCTTAAGTCTAAAATGCGAATGCTATTTTTATCACCTCTACAAATAGTGTTTTGTCAGAATAGCTTATACAAATGTATGACACAGGCATATTATAATCTGAAACAGGGCACACATTGCTTCTAATCTGTTGAAAACTACTTTGCATGCTTAGGCAAATTAATATTTATCAAGACCATTTATTTCCAAGTGCAAGTATAATTATGCATTACTGATTAAGAGTAAAATCAGATGCAAATTGAGATTTCACCATTTAGCAAAGGATGATGCATTGGCAAAATGTGTCACACCCAATCCCAGAGAAATCAGAAGCCCAAATAATGATCTTCTGATCTCAACAATATAACAAAGAAAGATGCTGTAAAAGGTGCTTTACACAATGGAAGAAAACTAACATAAGTGTCACCTTGTGCTGTCCTTGAATAACTGGCAGTACCATCAGGACTTTCACAAAGGTAAAGCATGGAAACCCAATCGAGACAATAATAGGGAATAGGTATCAATCTCCTGCTATTTATGTTTGGATTTTTGGAGATTAAGATTCGGAGAACTGTATAACAGGCTGTTGCTTTGATAATGTGCATTTCACGTTATTGCCCAAAGTCAAAATGCCTGTCAAAGTTAAAATGCTGTTCAAAAGATCTGAAAAGGTTTGAGATAATAAATAATTAGTTCATGCAACAGTAACAAGAGAACATAAAATTGGGACCAACATCAGATGCGTAAAGAAGAGGTTGGAAGGATTATTTTTCATTTAAGCAGTTGTTGAAATATTTGTTATAATTGGCAATTAAAGCTGGGGTATTCACAAAATTTAAGATGTACTTAGATAACAATTTTAAGAAACAAAATAGAACAGCAAGTAAGTTATGTTGAACTTAAATAAGAAACTACTTCTACCTCGGCTGGACTACTACACACAATTCTGGGAGTGCACAAAAGAAAGATGTGAAGGCATTGGACAGAGAGAGTGTGGAAAAGATGAACACAAATGGTTTTTGAAGATGAGGAATTTCAGTCAAGGAAATAGACCATAGAAATTGGAACAGTTTTTCCTTGGAGCAAAGAAAACAGAGAGGAGTTTTGATTGATGTATTGAAATCATTAGGGGTATGGACAAAGTATCATTAGGAAAAAGAATTCCCAGTCATTAAAAGATGATAACAGGACATTGTTTTAAAGAAATTAGTGAAGGAAGCAGAAATTATATGAGAATGCATGTTTCCACATGACAAGTAGTTCAGGTCTACGATGCACTGTGTTTGGCAGAGGGAGGCTCAGTTAAAGCACTGAATGGGGAATTAGATGGTCATTTGAAAAGGAACAGTGGGTCTGGTTATGAGAAAATGTAAGACAGATACACTAATTGTGTATATTTATTTACAGCTCCTTTTGCACTATAACTTCTGTGTCTTGGAAAAAGTTGAGTAATTTGACAGCTTTGATGTTTCTGCATTGGCATGTGGGTCAAAAGTTTTCTTCTGAGTCATCAGTGGCTGTAAATATATCATAAACAGGTCTGGAACCTCAGTCAGGTGAGGACTGGTCAAGGTCCTGGTACAAACTGGTGAACTACTTACATTCTACACAGAGGCAAGGTTGAGCTGTATTCACTACAAACCTCTTCAATCAGATCAAACATTATCTGATAACACTCATAAATGAAGTCTAACCATGAGCTTTATAGGTATTCATCCCATACACTACACATGACAACTGATTCTCAAATATTACTAAATAATCAGTGAGAATTACGATCTTGAATATTGGGAGTGCTGCAAATTGTATGTAACACTTCGACAAACAATTACCTAATTTTACAATCACACAGATGACTGTTTCATGATGGAGGAGTCACTGTTAGATGCTGTTTAAGTCATGGGACACATCATTAATGACGCCTGCTGACAGACACGGAGAACTGATGCGTACAGCTCAGTGTCAGCCATCGTGTCCACATATGCACCAGCCTGCACAAGACCCTGCCTTCCCACCAACAGAATGTGAACCAGCAACACCCCATCCTGCCACAAGATAGGCTGAGAACAATGTTAAAAAAAAAGACTTGGGGACGGAGGAAGTGAAACTGAGAGCACGGTAAATCGTTATGTGTTGATGCATCGGTGTAATTAAATGTTAGCGACAAAAGACAGAGATTTTAAATGGGTAGAAGAAAGGATTTTACAGAAGGTATAGGATAATGGTTCAGATCCATTGTGTTCATAAACTGGTCATTTCAGTGACGCCTGCTGATATCTAGACAAACTTGGTTTTAGGACTGAGCCTGTGTGCTTCTATTATTGCTTTCACCTACCCATTTCGGTGTAGAGCATATCTAGTTAATAAAAGGTTCTTGTTCACTGATATGAAGGCAAACTCATCTCTTCCTACATAACTTCAATACAATCTCATAACACCTTTGAAAAATTATAAGAATAGTTCATGATAATAATACTGCTCACAGTATGTTGAAAAAAAACCAGCTGATGTTAAACATTTATAACAGAAACAGAAATAGGAAAACAGATGAACAATTGAAATGATGAAAAAGATGATTTAAAAAGATACACTTATACAAATGTATCACTTTCATCTGCCATGGAAATAATTCAGCCCAAAAGAAGTACACTGGCTGGTGTTGTTTTTCAAATGTGAACTTTAAAAACATAGTATTGTTTGATAATTGCTAAACAACATAGAATCAGTGGTCAGAAATAACAAAATACACAAAGCTACTGCCAACACTGATTGATTCAATAACAGCCTAATTAATTGAGAAGCTGTTTCATGCATACTTTTACTGTTAGGAAAATAGTAGTTTTATTAGGCTTCACATTATTAACAAAACCATTGATTAGTAGTGGTCTAATATATAACATTTCATATTTATTGCACAAGAACCTACATCTTTTACTGCTGTTTTTGACATTTCTTTCTGCCACTTTGTCAATTCCAAATTAGTGTCATGAGTTAATAGGGATTGATGCACTTAAATTTTGATTTAATTATACAGATTTACAAGACTTTAACCAATGCATACTGAACAAGCGGCCATGCTTCCTTTTTTGTACTGTTGACTCTGAATGAATCTGTTATATTTTTTTTAATGTAGTACTTATTTAATGTTGTTTAATTTGTTGTTTGGCATTCTTGATTACAAAAGATAAAGTAGCATCTATCAAGTCTTAAACGGATTATAAGTCACGGTCACAGTCTCTCACCAACATTGACATTTAGGTAGATCTTAGCTGCCAAAGGCAGAATGCAACTCAGAACACTTCACAATGCTGCCATCTCCCCATTGGTTTCCAGGCTAATTCTAACAGTGCAAACTGTGCCTGCTCGTTAACGAAAGTTCAACTGGGGGTTGCAGCATTTCCACTAAGTTTTCCATCATTTACAATCCTGAAATACTGAAATGTTGGAGTTGCTGATAATTCCTGACACCCATTCTGAGATCACTGGATAAGGCCACAGTGTGAAAACTACCCTGTGGCATTGTTTACACAGCACTGACATTCACAGAACCATTACAGGACAGAAAAGGGTCATTTTTTTTAATACAGAAATGAACAATTTGATTAGGTATTCACTGGTCCTTAACTTTCCTCTGCTGTGCCAACTCCCAATGGCCTACAACACCAAGGTTTGGATTTTGCAGTGAAATCTGCCACTGCACTTTTGAACCCACCAAAATGCAAACCTGACCCATGTGCAAATTTGCCTGATATTTTTGTCCTTTCACACAGAGGTCAGGTTTGCAAAACACATAACTCACCTTCAACACAGCAATCCAATTCCTAACCTCATTTAAAGCCCAATCACCTAATCCCCCACAAACTCAACCCCACAATGCTCCACGCCATTTAAGATCACTCATGCAACTTTGATATTCCTCCCCCATCTCGTTTCATTATCAACACACTAATAAGAGCAAGTCATCTAGCATAAAGAAAGAATGGTGCAGTCAGTAAAGTCATTGATTATGAAGTGTATTCATATTGTGATGTTGCACATATGAGCCACACTACTAGATATAGGATTCCCATTCCCAAAAGAGCTTATGTTCAGAAGGCAAATCAGGTCAATTCCTCTAGACCATCACCTGATCAGACTGCTATCAGTCAAAGAAAAACAAGCATCAAAAAAGGTTAGAGGAAATGAAAACCACACACGACGAAGAGGTGTGGAGTTGCCTCCTCTGAAAGGTGGGCAAAAAGGTCAGGGTGATCCAAACCCAAGAGTGGACATGGATCTCTGTAGAGATATCAAGGATCTGTAGTGAGCCACAGTCATACACTGACCAATACGAATGGAGAGATGTTGAGGAGGAATTGATGATTATGGAGACAATTATCAAATAGCTTCATACCCAGCATTTGTGCAGAGTTGAGAATATGTGCTTATTCAAGTCCAGAGAGTGCAGTTACGAAAGATGGCAGCACAAGCTCATTGTTAGCCCACGAATGATGAGAACAAACGGTGACATTTTCAGAGGAAGTTCTACTGTCACCAGATCTGAACAAGTCTGCACACCACATGTATATTTCAGAGACACTTGAATAATTAATATGGGTGTCAATATATATGGGAACACTCATCAAAACGTTACCCAATTCCATTAAGTACATAGCTTATAATGTGTGTGATTCTTTCTACTTAAGAAATGGGGATCTTGTTATAATGCATTGCAGTGCAGCTAGTCTAACAGACTGAGTAACATACTTCTAAACATGTAAACAGTTTTATATACATCACCACAGGAAATGATTCATGATATCATTCACCATAATCCCAGTTGGAGCATTATGAATAAGCAGATAACATATGGGACTGAATTTTACTGATGCCCATTGGTTGATTAATAAGAATGGGGGACATGTTAAATAAAGCAACTGTCATTTTGCTGCCTTCTCTTCCATCACTGGATCGGTTATGGAGTACAGCGAAAAGCAGGATGCCTTTCATTTGATATATGGAGGCATTAAGCAGACCTCATTGCAATATAATGGCATCATTCTGCCTCTGTTGCAAACTACTGGTCTCCTTGGAAAAACAACTGCAAGGTGAGCAGCCCAAAACCTAAACTATGCAGGCTTCTGCTGGACATGAAGAGGGTACAGCCATGGATTTTGGGAGATCTTGAGGTGTGGGGTGGGGTGTCATCATCCCCTGCGCAGTATTCAATATGGTATCCTTCCCTTGTTACATCTCCCTAGTAATCTCTAAAATGACCTCCCCATCACTGAGCTTTTGCAATTACGCCCACCCAAAACCTCTGGAATTGTCTTAAATCCAGTACCCCTCTTGACTTTTTCATGTGGACTGGTTGTAGTCACAGGGTAAAAACAAGGACTGCAGATGCTGGAAACCAGAGTCTAGATTAGAGTGGTGCTGGAAAAGCACAGCCAGTCAGGCAGCATCCGAGGAGCAGGAAAATCGACGTTTCAGGCAAGCGACCTTGGTTGTAGTCACAGCATTGGTTACAATTCTCTTTTAAGAGAAAAAGTGAGGACTGCAAATGCTGGAGATTAGAAAAGCGTGGTGCTGGAAAAGCACAGCAGGTCAGGCACCTTTCAGTTTTAGCTGCCAATCAAGCAAACTGACTTGTAGCTAAGGCAGGACCTGCCTTCAAATGGGGTCAGTGGTTTTAAGCAGTTTTCAGCAGCTCTTAATATTTCTGTATTCTTCTTTTAGTAGCTGTGCTTCCATATAAACTCTTCAAAATTTGACCTTATCCCCACTTCTGTACACCACATTTAGAATAAAACGATACCTACACTCTATATTCAGCAGAACTGTTTATTAGACAGCTGCCCGTAGTGAGGATATTCCACAGTATAGTTTACATGACTGGAGCAGGCCAAAGACAATTGCACCATACAGAATTACCATTCGAATACATGTAGCCCTTTATGTATTCCATTACTGTGATGACGCTTAAGTTGTGGGACTCCATGCCAACAACAGAACCACTGCAAACTCACTTACACTTCAACAACACTGCTTTCGGCAGATTCCATGTTAGGAGCAGCTCCGTGCTCAAAAATGGTGTAAAATTGATTTGAACTCAGTTGATGGCATTGAATCCATAGTTAGAACTGAAACATAATATCTATTATCTTCTGTGTAGAAATCACCAAGGAAAATAATCACTTGTCACTAGCCAAGTCTGTAGCAAAATTGAATCAAAAGAAGATAATTGGTAAGTGTTATAAATGTTGAGGAATCACCCATAGATTTCTCCCTTGTATTATTGTCCACCCCTAAAAAAGAAATATCCTTGGGAAAAATGAAATATAACTTTTGAAAGCTCAGCCTTTAAGTAATCTATGTGCGTGTAGAAGAAGAAATACTAGATACAAGACACTCTATCGACTTTTGCACACAGAACAGAAATCACCTGCAGGGCTTTAGAGAATGATTTCTCTTAAGAACGCACCATTAAAGAAAGAACAACAATAAATAAGAATTAGCCTTTTCATCAAAGCAATCACGTCTAGAATTATGATCCATAGGCAATAGCAGGAGGCTGCAAAAACCTACCTGCAGTTATATACTCCGGTATAATCGATTTAAAAATTACAATCCATATCTAAGTATACAATGGAAGATTCTACTCTTTGAACATGGTGGTACAAAGACATTGCTTCAGAGGATGCTGATAATTATCTTTCAACCTTTTAATCCATTGCCCACCTGATGTTTTGCTGGATCTCAAATTAAGCAGCTGTATTTTATGTTAAAAAACAAAGAATAAAAGTTGTCTTTTGGCAGTAACTCAGTGGATCTGGCTGGAGCTCAACATGTACAATGCCCAAGTAACCTTAATCAAAGATGGTCAGCTACGCAGTAGCCAGAACACTAACTACTTTGGTGAGAATTCAAGGAGATATAACCTCAAACTGCTCACAGCTAAGTGAGGACTAAAATGCTAAAGTATGAAGCTAAAGCAAGGCTAAGTTTGAAATAATTATTAATTTATTGAAACAAGAATGGGAACCTCGAGAAAAAAAGACTGCTGTTATGTGTCAAGGACAGATATGTTGCTCCTTACTAACTGAGTTGGGAGGACAAAAAGAGATTGTTTTGTCTAATTGCTGAAGTCATTGCAGTGATGGTGCTCTTACAATGCTGGCAGGAATGATACAATTTTTAAAAGTCACATGCTATGACTGCACAAATAGAACTACTGCCAAAAACAGCATTAGTTTCACTTCCTATATTATAATTGTTTCTTTGATCTGTATCCAGAGAAGTCATTTTGCTCAACGTCTCTTCTTACCTTATTATCATTGCTTGCATATAAATATTTATTAACATGGCATAAACAAATTTACTTACTGCTTATCCTTTCCTCATTCACAAAGAGCTAATTAGGAGGTTGGCCCAACGCAAGTGATAAAAATAGTGAAGGAGAACAAAACAGCAGAGAAGATGTCAATACTCTCAAAAATGATCTATATTTTAAAAGAAGAAATTTGAAGTGGTGAATTCAGAAGGAGCTATTTCACACAAAGGACTGAACAAAATATCCAAGGATGTCCACGTGCATAACCAGTACTAATTAGCTACAAGCTTCATTCAACTCTAATGTGGGACTGGAAGGACAAGATTCAGCATTTATACAGCACATACAATCTCCTACTGTCTCTCTGCAACATGACTGACACTGCATTCATCAGAATAATGAGCAATGTCAAAGTTTCAGGACAGGACAGTCTTACCATAGCTCTCCTTGTCAGAATGGTTCCATGTTCCACTGAATGGAGGAATATGGTAAAATGTCACTTTTAAGTGGTGTGAATGCTGACTGTCCACATTACTAAGTGCCTGTTCCGTTTATGTTCAGCAAACCGATTCTTTGCAAGCATGACTAAAAGATCCAGTCACAGGCACAGGAGAAATAGCAAGGCCAGCACCAGCTGCAACCCCTAGTGGATGCTGAACAACTTCTACATGAACAGGCTGCAGGATGGGCAGGAGATACAGAAGGCCTGGAGTCTTGTTATCAATGCCATTTCCTCAGGATGAGTGAGGTGTAAACTGAGGTTGACCTGGAGCACTGTTACAGAACTATGCCAAACTGCTGGAGTGGGTCCTGTGACCTGAAGGAATGAGTGGCCACCATGGTGAGAGCTCCACTGGGTTTGTATGTGATCACCTCCTTCCAAGGGGCTACTGGGGAACCGAGGCATTTTGGAAAGTCGAATTTGAAAGCTGAGTATAGGATTAAGGATAGGATTCCTGCTAGTGTGGAGGAACAGAGGGATCTTGGGGTGCAGCTACATAGATCCCTTAAAATGGCCACCCAAGTGGACAGCGTTGTTAAGAAAGTAGATTGTGTTTTGGCTTTCATTAACAGGGGTATTGAGTTTAAGAGTCATGAGATCTTGTTGCAGCTCTATAAAACTTTGGACTTGGAATACTGCATCCAGTTCTGGTCGCCCTATTATAAGAAAGATGTGGATGCTTTGGAGCGGGTTCAGAGGAGGTTTACCAGGATGCTGCCTGGACTGGAGGGCTTATCTTATAAGGAGAGGTTGACTGAGCTCGGACTTTTTTCGTTGGAGAAAAGGAGGAGAAGAGGGGACCTAATTGAGGTATACAAGGTAATGAGAGGCATAGATAGAGTCGATAGCCAGAGACTATTTCCCAGGGCAGAAATGACTAACACGAGGGGTCATAGTTTTAAGCTGGTTGGAGGAAACTATAGAGGGGATGTCAGAGGCGGGTTCTTTACACAGAGAGTTGTGAGAGCATGGAATGCGTTGCCAGCAGCAGTTGTGGAGGCAGGGTCATTGGGGACATTTAAGAGACTCCTCAACATACATATGGTCACAGAAATTTGAGGGGGCATACATGAGGATTAGTGGTCAGCACAACATCGTGGGCTGAAGGGCCTGTTCTGTGCTGTACTGTTCTATGTTCTAAATGTATTAAGGTTGTTACCAATCCCATTTATGACAGATCACACTACTTCACCTTGGTTCCCATGACAAGGTCATCGCTGCAGACCAGGAAATAGGCTCTGGCCATATAGCTGGCTTCCCCCTGTGCAGTGTAAGATAATGTGTGCACACATTATGTTATGCTGAGAGGACAATATCATAGAATAGCTGAGTTCATTCACAGAAAAGATTTCTATTCTTTCAATGTACATGTCACCTGTGAACATTTGGCACCACTTTTTAAATTGGTCTTTGCCCAATACTTAGAGCCTTTATGTCCTTGAGAACTTTCGTGTTTAAAAGAGATTTGACGAACTGTATTTGCATGACAGTGCAACTTTCAGATTTAAAAATCATGTCACTACAGTGCATTTAAAAACCATTCATTCAGAAATGGGGACCTAAGGAATTAATTCATGGAATAAAAATGTGAATGCATTTTAAAAAAATAAAAGATGTGGGGAACAATTCCATGAATTAAAATAGATGGTGAGATTCTATGAAGCATATGGCCACAGATGTCTCTCAAAGAAGAATTCATATAGAGTGCAAATAATCACAACACAACTGCAGAAGCAAACAAAAAGATTTGATTGCCAATTACTAGCCACAGATTCTCATCAATGCCCTCTGATTCCCACTGAATAATAAGTATCAAAGCAAGGCAAAGCTTTGATTATTACTGGATAAAATCACTAATATTTTCATGCTACTACTAACTAAGCCAAGTACAATATATATTTGCATTAATTCGTTGGTGAATTACAAGTGCAACTGTGAAATAAAGCTTTCATTAGCTTGCACATTTGTTTCTAACACAATACGGCTGCATTTAGTAATAAGCACAATAGCCTTACTGTCATATCGGTTACTCCAATTAATCTGTAGATTGGGTAGAGTTAATCAAACACAATTGGATTAGAGAATGGATTCCCTATTGTCTAAATATAAAGCAAAACATGCTGACTGAGTATCACATGAATTACCCTCTGGGATTTGGATATGAGAGATTTTGTATGCAATCTAGTGACACTGAAAGGTTTCCTCTCCTTGCTGACTACAACCACTTCCATGAAATAGTGTTTAGCTGCAGCAGTTTGAATGGTTATATGACTGGTTTAAGGGAACAGAGGCAGTGACAGAGGCAACCCAATCAAATATCTTAAACTCCTGAACTAAAACGTTCATGAGCTCCACACAGTTGATGGAAATGAAGGTGGAACAGTCTGAGGAAGGGGGCTGCAGCAGATATTGTTAGTGGTGAAAAGAAGCAGGTTGCCATTGATTTTAAATTTTCCTCCTTGCTCTCTTACTGACTTAATATTCTTACATGCAACAGTCCAATACACCATGCTAACCGAACATCATGTAAACTTGAGGAACACCTCCTCATCTTTCAATTAGACACTTTATAAATTTCTGGACTTAGCACTAATTTCAACAATTTCAAACCATAAACTCTGTACCCCACCTTGTTTCCTTTTCTTTGCTTACTCCAGGTTATATTTCTTTAAAACCAGCATCTCCTCTATTTCTTTGAGTGCAATCTTCTCTCACTACAGTTACTCTTTATACTTCACTATCAGTGGAGGCCCTTAAGTGACCAGTTAGGGTCACTTGAGGATCTTAGCCGACTGCTGCTGGGATTACCCTGGGTTCAAATAGAACGATGAACATGCACTGTGCACAACAGGTCAAACTGTGTGGGCCACTTGTCACTTTGGTAGTGGGGGTGGGAGGGGCTCCTTGATCAAAGGCAATGATCCACGGAATTGACATCGGAACATCAGGGTGTTTGTAATGAGGATCAATGAACTGCTATTCCTTCTGACCTCTCTCGCCCACAAGTCCCCCTCACCACATCACTTATATGAAGCTTGGCTCCTCGATAATCCTAGGGCTCTGGCATCTGTGGGTTGGTATCATTCCGGCAGCAATCACCACCTACTCAGTGACACTGTTGGCTGCTCGAGCTGCTCCAATCACGCATCAGCCTTCACTGGACCATACCTTTGTCCACAGGGTCCTGATTCCAGGGGTAGCCTGCAGGTGGCTTCACTGCTGCCTGATATTGTGTATAGTTCTGTTGACCTTTTCTAAGAAGGAAGAGTGTGGGTTTCTCACCAGCTGGCAGGCAAAAGCTCCAATACCACAAGAAGTTCTGCTTTCAGCTCATTTCCTGCCTTATTTCTATTCACTTTTGTCCCAGAGGAATAAATTTCTGTTACTCAATCTCTTCTGTCTTTCACATTCCTTCTGTCCCCATCCTCACCACCTCTTATGAAACCCTTTGTGTTTCAAACTGTTTCTAATTCTGGTGTAAGGTTACAAACTGGAAACATTAACCCTTGTTCGTTTTTTCACAAATGCCACCTCACCTACAAAGTCTGTTTTCCAGCATTTTATATAAGAGCAGCTATGATATCTATTCCTATTTCAATTTGATCCTGGAGCAATGAAAAGTTTGGAGGCAGATGAAAGGAAGGATCCAACAGTGCTTTATGTGGCCCAGCCAGATCCAACAATAAATGACTAAACCACCTATCCTCCATTTCTGTTCAAGTTTGCATTCTTCTGACTTGAGAGTGGAGATGAGGGTGGAACTTAACTTTAGAAAAAAACAGGGTGAGAAAAGACAGGGTAAGATTTCATGGAGTCTATTGTATCAAAGGCAATTTATCAATCTCTGCCTTGAAGACATTTAACGTCCCAGGCTCCACTGCACTCCATGACAATGAATTTCACAGGCCCACCACTCTCTGGCTGAAGAAATGTCTCCTCATTTCCATTCTAGATTTACCCCCTCTAATGCTAAGGCTGTGCCCACGAGTCCTTGTATTCCCGCCTGACGGAAACAAATTCCCAGCATCCACCCTTTCTAAGCCATGCATTATCTTGTAAGTTTCTATTAGATCTCCCCTCAACCTTCTAAACTCTAATGAATACAATCCCAGGATCCTCAGCCGTTCATTGTATGCTAGGCCTATCATTCCAGGGATCATCCGTGTGAATCTCTGTGGATACACTTCAGTGCCAGTATGTCCTTCCTGAGGTGTGGGGGCCAGAACTGGACATAGTATTCTAAACGGGCCCTAACCAGAGCTTTATAAAGTTTCAGTAGCCCATCACTACTTTTACATTCCAACCCTCTTGAGATAAATTACAACAGCACATTTGCTTTCTTAACCACTAACTCAACCTGCAAGTCAATCTTTTCAGAATTCAGTACTAGTACTCCCTGCTCCCTTTGTACTTTGGCTTTATGAATTTTCTCACCATTTATAAAATAGTCCATGCCTGTGTTCTTTTTCCCAAGGTGTAAGACCTCACATTTGCTTACGTTCGTCCAAGAAATGGCTGATGAAATTCATTCTCCTAAACTGTCTCAACTCTTTCTGTAGTCTCCCCACCTCCTCAGAACTACCCACCTGTCCACCTAACTTTGTATCATCAACAAATTTCGCCAGAATGCCCCCAGTCCCTTCATCCAGATCATTTATATATAAAGTGAACAGTTGCAACCCCAACACTGAACCCTGACCACTTGTCACCAGCTGACAGACCAAAAAAACCCCTTTTATCCCAACTCTCTGCCTTCTGTCAGCCAATCCTTAATTCATGCCAGTAACTCACCCCCAAGACCATGAGCCCTCACCTTACACAGCAGCCTCCTGTGAGGCACTTTATCAAAGGCCTTTTGGAAGTCGAAGTAATATCCACTGGGTTTTCCTGATCTAACCTACTTGTTACCTCTTCAAAGAATTCTAACAGGTTTGTCAGCACAACCTCCCCTTACTAAATCCATGCTAATTTGTTCTAATTCGATCCTGCACTTCCGAGAATTTAGAAATACCATCCTTAACAATGGATTCTAGAATTTTACCTATAACCGAGGTTAGGTTAATCAGCCTATGATTTTCCATCTTTTGTCTTGATCCTTTCTTGAACAAGGGCTTACAACAACAATTTTCCAATCATCTGGGACTTCCCCTGACTCCAGTGATTTTTGAAAGATTACAACTGACACTTCCGCTATTTAATCAGTCACATCCTCAGAATCTAGGATGTAGTCCACCTGGGCCAGAAGATTTATCAATTTTTGCACCTTTTAGCTTTTCAAGTACTATCTCCTTTGTAATGGTCACCATACTCAACTCTGCCCCTTGACTCTCCTTAAGTTGTTGGGATATTACTCATGTCTTCCACTGTGAAGACTGACACAAAGTACTTATTAAGTTCTTCAGTTATTTCCTTATCTCCCATCACTAGCCTTCCTGCATCAGATTAGATAGCGATTAGATTAGATTCCTTTACTTACAATGTCTAAACAGGCCCTTCGGCCCAACAAGTCCACACCAACCCTCCGAAAAGCAACCCACCCAGACCCATTCCCCTACATTTACCCATTCACCTAACACTATGGGCAATTTAGCATGGCCAATTCACCTAACCTGCACATCTTTGGATTGTGGGAGGAAACCGGAGCACCCGGAGGAAACTCACGCAGACACGGGGAGAATGTGCAAATTCCACACAGACAGTTGCCTGAGGCGGGAATTTGGATCAATTTGGAACGACCCAATCTCTACTTTTGCCACTCCTTTGTTTCTTTCTGTGATACATTTCCCGAGTTCCTTCGTCAGCCATGGTCGTCTAATCACTGTGCTCACCAACCCCCCACCAATCTTTCTTTTCTTTGGGATATACCTCTGTACTGTGTCCTCAATTACACCCAGCAACTCCTGCCATTGTTGCTCTACTGTCTTCCCTGCTAGGCTCTGCTTCCAGTCGATTTCCATCAGTCCTTCTCTCATCTCTCATGTCCCTGTAATTACCTTGATTTAAACTGTAACACCATTTCATCCGATTTTGCCTTCTCACTTTCAAACTGCAGACTGAACTCTACCATATGATGATTGCTGCCTCCTAAGTGTTCCCTTACTTTAAGATCTTTTATAAAGTCTGGCTTATTACATAGCACCAAGTCCAGAATAACCGGCTTCCTTGTGGGCTCCATCACAAGGTGTTGCAAAAAGCCATCCTGTAAGCATTCCATGAATTCCCTTTCTTTGGATCCACCGGCAACATTATTCACCCAGTCTATTTGCATATTGAAATCCCCCATAATCACCATGACCATATCTTTCTGACATGCCTTATTTCCCAGTACATCTTGCATCCCTGGTCCTGACCACTGTTGGGAGGTCTGTACAGAACTCCCATTATGGTTTTTTTGCCTTTGTGGCTCCTCAACTCCACTCACACAGACTCCATATCATCTGACTCTATGTCATTTAGTGCCATAGATTTAATTTCATTCTTAACTAACAGGGCAACTCCACCCCCTCTACCTGTCTTTTCGATAAATTGTTAATCCTTGGATGTTTAACTGCCAGTCCTGAACCCCCTACAACCATGTCTCTGTGATGCTCATCACATCATAATCATTTACGATGATTTGTGCTGTTAATTCATCTACTTTGTTACAAATGCTTCGGGCATTCAAGTAAAGCGCCTTAACACTAATTTTCTTATCCTCAAGATTTCCATCACCTCTATCTAATAGATCGTTCCTTTTTGCTTCATTCCTAATCTGCCTTGAACGTAAACCCTACACATATGCTAACCTGCTGCTTATCTTTCTACTTGACTCCATGTTGCTTTTCCTTTGTCTTCCCCCGATTCACAATTTTAAAGTCCTCACAACCACCCTATTTATCCTTTTCGCCAGAACACTGGTTCCAGATTGGTTCAGGTGGAGACCGTACCATCAGTACAGGTTGCCCCGGTTCCAAAACTGATGCCAATGTCCCATGAAACGGAAACCCTCTTTCCCATACTAATCTCTTAGTCACATGTTTACTTCCCTAATTTTCTAATCCCTATGCCAATTAGCACATGGTTCGGGCAGTAATCCAGAGATTATGACCCTCAAGGACCTGTTTGTCAATTTCCTTCCTCGTGCTTGATACTCCCCAAACAGGTTCTCCTTCCTAGCCTTGCCTATCTGAAGAAATATTGACCTGAATTTTTAGCCAGATGCAAAAGGGAATTTAAAAGTATTTGTTTCAGTGATTTGAATCCTTTATTTCCATGAGTTACAGTGAAAGGAGTGAATGTGAATGAAGAATTATGGGTGGCATGATGGCTCAGTGGTTAGAATTGCTGCCTCACAGCACCAGGGTCCCAGATTCGATGCCAGCCTTGAGTTACTGCCTGTGTGGATTTTGCACATTCTCCCCGTGTCTGCGTGGGTTTCCTCCGGATGCTCCGGTTTCCTCCCACAGTCCAAAGATGTGCAGGCCAGGTCAATTGGCCATGCTAAATTGCCCATAGTGTTAGGCGCATTACTCTTCGGAGGGTCGGTGTGAACTTGTTGGGCCAAACGGCCTGTTTCCACACTGTAGGGAATCTAATCTAATCTCTAAAAAGGGGGATACTGATGGACAGTGATAAGGAATAGCTCAGAAATGGCCCTTTACCTGATTTTATTGTCATCTCACATTGCTACTGTGCTCAAAGTCAAAAGGCCAGCCAAGAGATGGGCCTTCATCTTGTTGGGTGTTTTGCCTTAAGGCAGTTCCAAGCTACAGTACCATGACCTCCACCACCTGCAAGAAACAGGTCCTGAATCTACTCTAATTGGAACAGATATTGAACCCTGTGCTGTTGGCACAAAATTGGCACTTGGTGTCCAGCCAACTGAGCTAACTGTTGCCCCAAAAGTACTTCAATCCCCACCAATCCAAGAGGTTTGAGTTGCTATGGCAACATGCATACTCCATGTTGTAGCCTGAAGCTATTAACAGTGATGGAGAAGCTCCAGTTTCCTTTCCATCACGACTGATTTGGAACATCTATCCACTCTTACCCCCTACCATTAGCCTATGTTTGAAGGACTTTCAGCTGTAAAATGAATACATCTTCATTGGCCATCAGTTTCTGGAATATACAAAACTGGAAACTCTGCACTAGAATAGATCACGCAACTAGATCATGGAGCAGGAGAAAGCCGCTTTGTCCTTCCAGCCTGCTCCACCATTCGTTATGATCATGATCCATTGATGCTCAATGAGGAGATTTCACATCCTCATTGAATTTTACATTATTTAAAAAAAAACAGATTTTCAGATACAGATAAGTTTTCTCCTATTGCCCTAGATCTACCCTCTTTAGGTTCAGGAATTTGAGATCCTGTGGGATCATGTTGAACATCCACCCAAAGCCTCTGAGTGAGACCCACTCATTCCCTATTGAAAGTGAAGGGCACGTTGCCTGAGTCAGTTTCATGAGCTGGTCTAATGTGAGGGAAATTGGTAAATTACTAAAACCAAGTGAATCCCCTATGAGCAGCTCACCATTGGAGAAGGCCATTGGCAGAGGTGGCTGGTGCTTCATACTGGTGCATTTCGATCATTGTTATGATCCGTCTCAATGCTTTTTTCCTTCACCACCCCTATTTCCTTAGATCGCTTCAAGAACCAGAAATCTACCAGTGTAGAATATATTTAATGACTGAACTTCCTTAGTAGAGATTCACCATCCTCACAGAAGAAATATCTCTGTCTCAGTTCTAAATGGCTTACCACTTGTTCTGAACAGTTATCCAAGCCCTTGGTGAGACCACACCTGGAATACTGTGTGCAGTTTTGATCTCCTTATCTAAGAAATGGTATATTTGCCAGACAGTGGATACCGCACAGGTTCAATAGGCTGATAGCAGGGATGGTAGGACTGACAAATGAGGAATGGTTCTACTGGACTTGTATTCACAAGACTTTGAAGTGTTGAGAGCAGATCTGATTAAAATATATAAAATTGTAAAGAGGGCTAGGCAGAACAGTTGCAGGAGGATGTTTCTCTCCTGATTGGGAAGTCACAAATCAGGAAAGTCTCATCATGGAATTCCAGATGAAGGGCATTTACCCAAAACATCGCTTCTTCTGCTGTTCGGATGCTGCCTGACCTGCTGTACTTTTCCAGCACCACACTCACGACTCAAGACATGGAATAGACCATTTAGAACAGAGATTGTTTTATACATTCACAGGGTGAGGGCCTCACTGGCTAGGTCAGCATTTGTTACCCATCCTTAATGAGGAAACAATCTTAACTCAATGGGTAGTTGTGGAATTCTCTATCACAGAAGGTTGTAAACCAAGCCACTGAATATATTTAAGGGTTATGGGAAGAGAGTAGAACTACGACACAGCATATGGTGGAATGTGCTCAAAAGGGCTGAGTGGTCTACTACTGGTTTCCATGTTTCTAATCTGACTGAAGCAATAACAAATCAGTAATAACACTCAAGCGGTGATATTTTACTTTAATATCTAACCATTATTAGAAGGTCACCTGACTTTTTAAACAGCTACACAGTGACTGAATGGAAGAATTCTCAAATATTGAATATATGTTTCGATGTTGATTTGACCCAAGTCATAATCATCATTATAATTCTATTTTATTACGTATATATCAATTAAATATTCAAATTATTGGGTGAGCTGTAGTTTTCCATTTTTGAATATGCTTTTAAAATTCCTGTCTTTGTCTCCGACAAATTCATTTTAAAAGTAGCAACATTTAAACGTAGTTCCAGGTATGCCTGTAGGTGGTGCCGTAATAGTGGTTCCCACTGTAATTAAATGTTCTGCCAGTTCTTTGTTTCTGAATTAATGTTACATGACTGACTCCCACGCTCTAAGTGTAATTTAATCTAATGCTGTGCCTGTGACAAAGGAGCAGAGGCAGTAATTGCCAAAGAAAATGAAACATCCAAACCATTTCTTGTGCCCCCTGGGAAGAGTACTCAGATGCCTTTTTTCAGTATAACACTGTTAATGATCACCCATCACGCTTTCCCTTAAGGCCTATGCTACATCCCTTCACAAATCCCCCTTCACTGTCTCCTTCCTTTAATATCCTGACTTACTACTCTGTACCAATGTGCACCTCTCATTCTTTTACATATTTCCTAAAATAAATTGGTTGGTTAAAGTTTTACCTTACCGAGGCCTGCAAACCTCCCAGATCAGAACATAACAGGATTTCACTCCCCGGCTGTCAGTATCCTTCTGTCACAATTCATTCACATGCAAATTGGCTTATATCATTTGGAATTAAGACAAATCCCTTCACCAAAGCAATCTCCTTTCTGTTTGGGCAGTTGTCAACTTTGAAAGATTGCTAACAAGTTACGTACTTGTTACTCGTTGGACCTAGTTCGTCTGAAGTTGCCCCTTTAGTTACTTTCTGAATCTCCTGTACATGGTGTCCAATTGTTGCTATTTTCTTTTTCCTAATTTGCCATTTTATACTACATCTTTATCTAAAATAGGACTTAGCACCTCTCATTACCGCTGTCCTCCTCCACCCTGCACCCATGACTTCTAGCCTTGACTTAGCCCATCAATACAACAGAGGATGGGATATGTGCAGGGTCTTCCTATGTTAGGAGTGTTTGGTTTCACTGTCTCACTGAAATGCAGTATAATCTCAGCAAAACACAGGCTTTATCACTGAAGTTTTACAGCTGCACTCTGCTATTCCATTGGGGATAGGTATTTTTGAGCTTGAAAAATTAAAAAATAATTGATTTTACAACATACAGTTTATTAATTAGCAACATTGATTCTAAACAACAAACTCCGATTTGTAGCCCCACTTTGCTCAGGATATTATTCTCTATTACAAGCTGCTTGCACCATACAGATGTCTATTATGCTTAGGGGAAATTAGACAGAACCAAAGGGTGTGTGCAGGATTCACAACTTCATTGAATTTTACATTATTTAAAGAAAAAATAACAGATTTTCAGACACAGACAAGTTTTCTCCTATTGCCCTAGATCTACCCTCTTTAGGTTCAGGAATTTGAGATCCTGTGGGAACAAACTCGACTTCAACAGCTTCCTCATTTCCCCTTCCCCCACCTCATCCTAGTTTCAAACTTCCAGCTCAGTAACTGTCCCTTTGACTTGTCCGGACTTGTCCGACCTGTCTATCTTCTTTTCCACCTATCCACTCCACCCTCTCCTCCTTGACCTATCACCTTCAACTCCTCCCCCACTCACCCATTGTACTCTGTGCTACTTTCTCCCCACCCCCACCCTCCTCTAGCTTATCTCTCCACGCTTCAGGCTCACTGCCTTTATTCCTGATGAAGGGCTTTTGCCCGAAACGTCAATTTCGAAGCTACTTGGATTCTGCCTGAACTGCTGTGCTCTTCCAGCACCACTAATCCAGGATCATGTTGAACATCCACCCAAAGCCTCTGAGTGAGACCCACTCATTCCCTATTGAAAGTGAAGGGCACGTTGCCTGTGTCAGTTTCCTGAGCTGGTCTAATTTGAGGGAAATTGGTAAATTACTAAATCCAAGTAAATCCCCTATGAGCAGCTCACCTTTGGAGAAGGCCATTGGCAGAGGTGGCTGGTGCTTCATACTAGTGCATTTCGAAAGGCAAGCATTTTATAGAGTGAAGGATGGTTGAAAGTATAAGCAGCAGAAGGCAAAGTGTCAAATCCAAAAGTTGATTAGAGCCCACATCTTCTCAGAAAATGAGGTCCTGGAAAACATAACTGCTATTCACATTGTCCCAAGAACCACACAAACAAAAAAACATGGTTCTGACCAGGACTGTCTTGGTATGACTCCCCTTATGAATTAGGACCAGAATGAGATCATTCAACCCTCAACTTGCTCTGCCATTCAATCAGATCACGGGTGAACTATATGGGTTCTGAATTCCACATTCCCATTCGCCCAGTGTCACCTTGGATATCCTTGCCTAACAGGAATCTGTCGATCTTCACCTTAAAAAGATTCAGTAGCCCTGCCTCTAGAGACAGATAGTTCCAAAGCCTCAATCCTCACATCTCTGTCCTTTAAGGGTGGCCCCTAATTTTAAGACTACACCTTTTAGTCCTCCTCACTTTCCACATCTACCTTGGCAAGACCATTCAGTATCCTAGAAACTTAAAACAACCACCTATTACTCTAAACTGTAGTCAAAAGCCTTACCAGTCTAATCTTTCTTTATCAGGCCAACCATTCATTCCAGATATCAATGTACTAAACCTCATTGATGTTAATTGGAAAAAAGTTGCGTGACCTGCATATATCCCATTCTTCCAATTTGAAAAAGACCTGTTTATGCCTCATTCGTTTCCTGCCAGCCAACCTTCCACCTGTGCTAGTATGTTAAGCCCAACACTTTGCTGCTTTACACAGGAATCTTTAATGTAGCAACTTATCAAGAAGCTTCTGTAAGTCTAAGTACATGTCTCTTCATATTTTCAACGCCTACTTTGCAAGTTCCGACATATCATTCTTGCTGGCTGATCCTACTTCATCAACACGAGTATCAATCCTTTATATCTGTAATTCCCTTGGCTCTCCTAAAGTCAGCAGTAAATGTTTCATTGCATTTACTTTCTGCTTGCAAATCACAATTCTCCCTCCTATTTGATCAGATAGGCTGTTCCGCTTTGTTATTAAGCACATTATATTAGGTCGCCCCAAACATGTTGAAAACCTTTAATAATGACACATACCAACCAATTCTACTCAACCAACAGGCAAATTTGACACCTAAGACGTGTATGAGACTGAAACAGATTCTGCCATGATGCAGACACATGAATAGGCCTTCTACAAGCAATATTTTTCTGTGGTTCTTGGGACAATGTGAATAACAGTCATATTTTCTGAGAAGCCATGGACTCTAATCAACTTTGGATTCGACACTTTGTCTTCTGCTTCATATGCTTTCAACCTGCTTTTTACAAGCAATGAATATCTCAAGATGCTTTACTGCCAATAATACTTTTAAAGTGTACATATTGTAATGAAATTTTAAAAAGCTTGTGTTTACTCAGCAAGATGCTACAAACAGCAATGTAATAAAAATCAGATTGTCCTTTTCTTCTGTGATTTTTTTTGAGAATGAAATATTGGCCAGGACACTAGAGGCAACTCCTCTGCTGTTCTTTGAAAGAGTGCCACAGAATTCACCCGATGGGGTAGACAGGTTTAACATCTCATCCTAAGGATAGTGCCTCCAAACTCCTGGCTCATCGGCCTGGATTGTTGTTCTTTAGTCTGGAGCAGGACTCCACCCACAGCCTTCAATCTCAGGTACAAGAGTGCTACCAAGCTGGAGATCAATGTGAGATGGCTCCATTCTCATTCCTGGCAGAAAGTGGAGAGCTCTTCAGACTGGCTCAGCTGGATTTCCCGTGCTTTCAATCTCCTAGCAGAATCACAGCTCAAAATTGAATAAGCAGCTTGTTGTGATTGGAACAAGGTTAGCCTGGTGGACTTCATGGAATAAGTTCCCAGATTGGACCTGGTTAACAGTTCCAAACAGGGAGCCCTGTCTGACAGATATAGAGACAGGAGTGTCAGAGGTTCTGTTCACTCCGGGAGCCAATTCTAAGCTAGCTGGGCCAGTTTCATGTTCTATGCACATATAAATAAAGGGGGACTTGGTGACGGGATACCATCCTCTGTGCAGTTATTTCACAGCTACGGAATGTTTTTTGGTCTCTCTGGCTTTGTTTCTCTTATCCAATCTCTACCCACAGTCTGTTTCTCAGCCTGTCCCTTACTGAGGTACAGTCAGTCATTTTCCCTCACTGCAATTTGTTTTCTAAGTTAGTGGAATACAAACTAGTAAAAATATACCATTAAGGAAATGTTTATCCAATCTCTTTTCTGTCACTTGTGCACACATCATCTTTTATCTTTCTGCAAGAAAGATTGAATGTAAATGTTACACTTCAGTACCATCCTGTTTTGCTTTCCCAGTGCTATGAACCTACCTGCAGCTACTTTGGGCATCCAAATTGCAAAAAAAAAATTGACGCATACAGACTGAATGAAGAAATTAATCTGAACCCTCACAATGCTGTCAACTCAGTGGCTATTCACTTTGTGAACCAAATGCCAATTATTCATCACTGTAGCTAAACAAGATTAAATTATTGTTTCCTAATACATTGTGACATATGAAGCAGTCAGCATTTTTTTACTTTTCAAAAGGTTCAAACACCGGACTAAGCTTCCCCAATGGGTTCCTGACTCTCAGGAATGATACTGCCTACCAAAATGGGTCCAACTCCATGAAAATAGTAGCCAGTCTAAAAATGCCCATTGACTGACACTGGATTGGGCAAGGGTGGAATTGCTGTGCGTTGGGATTTCTACTGCAATTATCCCATGACAAGAAAAATCCTACTCACCAGGAATGAGAGTCTAGAATCCTGGATTTGGGTCCTTTTATCCCACCATTGTCACATCATATCTGCCTCTGCCATGGCATGAAGAGAGGCTTATAACTCTGGGTCTAGAAATCTCACCTGATAAGAAAACCTAGTGATTAAAAAAATCAGAATGCAAGTTATGGGAGCTGACAGATCAAATGGAATAATCAGGGAACAATGTTTGACTATAAAAATAGCAATTATTGTGTCACACCTTCAATAATGAGAATTCCTGTAATCACACAACTAGAAAGAGCACCAAGTAATATATTGCTATTACTATTGTGTTTTCTGAAACAATGCCCTCACAAAGCACATTCACTGTACAATATATTGAGAAACAAACTTTGTGGAATGCAATTTTGACTTGGTTTGATTTGTTATTGTCACATGTACAGAGATGCAGTGAAAAGTATTGTTGCTAGCCACACAAATCAAACCTTCCATAAATACATCAGAGGAGTAGAACAGAATGCAGAATACAATGTTACAGAAATAGAGAGAAGGCACAAAGAAAGTCATGTTCTGCCCCAATCTTGACTTTATTTTAATGGAGTAATTTTGTGGCAATTAGTGAATATTGCTGAAATAAAACACATTTTGTCAAAGATAATCATCCTAAACTCTTCAATAATTTAGAGGGAAAAAAACACAAACATTTATTCTGCACTAGAGGAGAATGCTGACAAGTGGACTCTGACAGGTACAGGCATTGCCATGGAGAATACTAATTGACAGTTCACAGCCAGGCTTTGTTTAAATTTTAAACCAGGCAGGTTAACTCTGTTGGGAGAAAGCGAGGACTGCAGATGCTGGAGATCAGAGTTGAGTGTGTGGTGCTGGAAAAGCACAGCAGGTCAGACAGCATCTGAGGAGAAGGAGAATCAATGTTATAGGTATAAGTCCTTCATCAGGTTAACGCTGTTGGTCAAGGCATTGCCCTGAGAAACATATTAGAGAATGGCTGTCAACTATTTTATTGAGTAGAAATATGCACGTGCATCTGCAAAGAACTGAGCCCTGTGCATGTACAGTAAGCACACATCACACAGAGCCCAACTGAAAATCCTAAATTTATTTTAATATGTGAAAAAGGTGCCTTCAAAATGTCATTATGCATTTAGAACATCAAATACGTAGGAATTCACTTGCAAACTCATGTTCAAAGCATTGTCAGACAAATCAGTAAAATATGCTAGCATAGGTTTATTGCATCTGGATAGTATTATTTGTGCTAGTTGTAAGCTTGATCTTATGCAGACAAGGTTCATGTAAACATGAAACATTAGGCTTTGAAGCATTTGGATTAGTCATGATTTGACCATAATAGCGTTTGACCTTCTTTTGCTGATGGGCTACCTTCACAACAAAAAAGATAAATAATTCTGTTTCTGAATATATAAGCAGTCACTTGAGCCACATTGTATTAACATGAACATCAGACTCATGTTAGATATCACTATTTCAAATCATCTAAAAGAAGCCAGAACGCAAGTGTTCAATCATGCTGTGACCTTTAAATGGAGGTGAGCACAACATCTGTCAGTTCTCAGTAAGATATCTGCAGACAGAAATTACTTAGTTAGTGTTTCCTCCTTAGTGTTGTCTTTTCTGCATTAGGTATGGTACTTATATCAAAATAGATGGTCAGTGTTCATGCTGTTTTACCTTTTGGGAGAAAGTTTATGGCTCCTGTAATTCAATATCCAGCAAAATGGCAATTTGCAGATCAGCAAACTTCAGGCACAACTTTTGATACTAATTTACCAAGTAAGACCTTGAAGTGAATACAGAAACAACAACAAAAACAGAAATTGCTGGAAAACCTCAGCAGGTCTGGCAGCATCTGTTCCAAGGAAGGATCACTGGACCCAAAATGTTAACTCTGATTTCTGTCCACAGATGCTGCCAGATCTGCTGAGCTTTTCCAGCAATTTCGGTTTCTGATTTCCAGCATCTGCTGCTCTTTTGGCTTTTATTTTGAATAGAGATGCACCCTGATGTTCAATGGAACATCAACTGTGCACTAAACATTCAACATACATAATCACACTGCCAAGAACTGTTCATATCTTAATTAAGAATACTATAAGAATCAATAGAAAATGTTGTTATATAAAATAAAATTCTTGGACAAAAATCAGTTTTGCACTTTACCTAATATTTTAGAAGTCCCGGTCACTCCAACTTTCTCTGCATTTCTTTACTCAACCACACATACACTCTGTGAATCTTCATGTTCTGAACTTGCTAAACATTGATAACTACACATT
Organism: Chiloscyllium punctatum; assembly: GCF_047496795.1. Taxonomy (NCBI): domain Eukaryota; kingdom Metazoa; phylum Chordata; class Chondrichthyes; order Orectolobiformes; family Hemiscylliidae; genus Chiloscyllium; species Chiloscyllium punctatum. Next base: position 32,148,263 of record NC_092739.1, on the reverse strand, counting down.
GTATTCACATCATTTACTACATCAGGTATTATTGGTAGCAATGTCTTAGGACTGGTTAGAATTTATTGGCCTAAATTGTAGAGAATTTGTAATAAGTGGTGAGACCTGACAAGGTGGTAGGCAGGACTAAGATGTGGAATTCTCACCTTCCTTTCTAACAGGTCCTGTTTGTGCTGGTGGGGAAAAGGGCACTGCATGAATTGCATGAGAGGAAACCCAAACTGAGCACAGCCAGCAAATTTGTTTGCTGAGTATAACTCAGTTCAATTATTGTTGCTTGAAAAGCCCTCAACTGCAATTGGGAACCATTAATTTTTGAAAGAGATATAAATGGCTGGAGGTGGAATTTAAAATCATTTCTCATGATCTGGAGTGATTTAAATCCCCAACCCAATAAATTTTGAAAGTTAAATCGGAGGCTTTCATTTACAGTAGAAGAAAATTTGTTGCTGGAGTGCATTGATAACAGACCATCTGGTGTAGCACAGAAAACAAAAATGTAGCCATCTGTTTATTGAAATTTCAGTACATTGTATTGTTTAGATTTCCTAAGTTTGATTCTTTCATAGTCAAGCACATTATGAATGCTTGGCTGGGTTCCAAAAGTCCAGAAGCAGCTACCTCATCAGCATACTGTATCGATAATTTAATGCATAGTTATAATATTAAGTAATTGGCTTTATTTGATATGGTAAGTGAAATAAATGCTTTTTTAAAAGAATTGATTGACCACGTTGGTTTGTACATTTTTTGAATGGATTTCATGAATGAGAATGTATTTTTAAAGTCATCAAGGAGGCTTGAAAATGAACTATATTAGATTGTTTGAGTGAAACAGTCATGGAGGTGGAATATGGGTATGAGTGAGGTAGTATAGTGAATTTGAGAGAACGAGAGAAATAACAGGAATATGGAGGTTATACAAGAATATTGAGGTGACATAAGTACAAGGACTCGTGAATGTGGCATAGGGGCAATGGGGGGTATGGGGTTTGATTGACGGTTGCTGGGCCGAGAGTAAGGAGGGCTATAGTATCAAACAATTAGCTTGAAGGATCAGAGAACAGAGGTGGTCCTTCAAATTAGCCTGCCTTGTTGTTCATCCACCTCCAATCTGCTTTCAGAGGTAGCAAGACCAATTCGACCCCAACCCCATTTCCTCAAAATAAAACCCTTTTAAGAAGCCGCCAATTTTCCCAACATGACCATCCTACACTCTCCATGAACGTCTGGTCAATTATTTAGATTAGATTAGATTACTTACAGTGTGGAAACAGGCCCTTCGGCCCAACAAGTCCACACCGCCCCGCCGAAGCGCAACCCACCCATACCCCTACATCTACCCCTTACCTAACACTACGGGCAATTTAGCATGGCCAATTCACCTGACCTGCACATCTTTGGAGTGTGGGAGGAAACCGGAGCACCCGGAGGAAACCCACGCAGACACGGGGAGAATGTGCAAACTCCACACAGAGAGTCGCCTGAGGCGGGAATTGAACCCGGGTCTCTGGCGCTGTGAGGCAGCAGTGCTAACCACTGTGCCACCGTGCCGCCCATTTCTTTTATATCTCAAATGGTAATATAGAACGTCAAGTTTCATTTTGGCAGAACTGCAAAAGTACTGCTTGCAAGCAGCAAAGCCAGGCTAGAGTCCTGACACTTAATGCCAAACAATACAGGGACAAAGCCATGTCACTGGGAGAGTACGGCTAAGGAACTCTTGCACAGAATGAGTTGCAACCAACGATCTCTTATTTCCTTGAAATCTAAAGCCCTCACTCCTGTACCATTATTCCGGCTATGTATTCTTCAGTCTCACCTTCCTATTTTTGTCCTCGCCTGCATGTGACACTTTTTAGCAGAAAGTGGAGTTTACTAATTTTGAGGCCATATTTGTTAATACGCTACCTAGCTCCCCAAGTTCCGATTGCAGAACTGGATTCCTCATCTTATGTATGTTGTTAGTTCCAATATGGACCACATCTTGTGGCTGTTCACAGAATGCCCTGCAACTGTTCTATGACTTTGAATACTTCAGCAGCAGGAACCAATCCTGGATTCAAGTTGATGGACACAGAAACGTCTGTCTGTTCCCTGAATTAAAGAATACACACTGCTCTCCCACCCAGTGTCCTTGCCAGTATCTGGAATGGGAAACCAGTTAGCAAGTATTCCTGCACCACCTCAATGTTCACACAGTCCCTATTGGCTTGCTTACCCCGAAGGTGTGTTGTGGCCACCTGTCTAAATATGCTGTGCCAGTTGTTCCCAGCCTCATGGATGTGCCTCTGAAACTAAAGAGCTGCAGCAATGCCTAGGTGAGAGGTGGAGGCTGATAGCACTTGCTTCAGTGAATACATTCAGCATTCGTCTTCAGTAGATTTAGTAACCGCTTTCACACTGGTTGGCTCAGGAACAAAGAGGTGAGATACAGATGTCATTGCTTAATTAAGGAGCCATAGCAAAGCCCACAGGAAATTTCCCAAAGCTGTACCAGTGCCAACACTTCAGCAGGGTCTGCATGTTGAAAATTCCACCCTTTGTGTTCTCATTACAGCCTCAGTTAGTTTTTCATTGCTAACAAACCAGGATACATTACATTCCATCACTTTATCTAAGTCATTAACATAAATTGCAAATAACAGAGGCTCAATTATTTATCCATATAGCATGCAACTAGCCTGTCTCCCTGAAAATGACCCATTTATCTCTGCTCTCTTTTGTTAATCAACTCTCCATCTATGCCAATATATCACTATATTCCCATGGGTCCTCATTTTGTGTAAGACCTTTCATCTGGCACCTTATCCAGTGAATTTTGAAATTTATTAATATACCACAGCCACTAATTCCCAGTTACATCCAAAAAAACCTCCATTACACTTGTCAAACAGGATTTTCCTTCCATAAAACTATGTTGACAATATTTATGTTATGACTTTCTAAATGCGCTGTAACTACTTCCATAATGATGAATCCCAGCATTTCCATTATGACCAGATGGCCCATCGCTCCCCAATAACCTTCTCTCCATCTTTTGAAATCATAGTGTTATGTTTACTTATTTCTAATCTTCTGGGAGTGTACCAAAAATCGAGAGAATTTTGGAAGGTCACAATCAGTTCATCAACTATTCCTACATGTGTCTCCACAGGACGCAAGGATGTAGGCCAGCAGTTCCAAGGGATTTGTGATCTTTAGTCCCAGTAATTTCTCTATTTCTTGTTCTTGACTAATATTAATTGCTTTAGGTTTCTTCCTTTCATTAGGCTTTTAGTTCCCCATTACTTCTGGTACTTATGTCTTTTATCCTTACTTCTTTTATATCTCAGCCATTTCTTAATCACCATTACAATTTCTGCTATCTCAGCAGCCAAGAAGTCTACCTATAACTTGGGATCCACCAATATCTCAGGATCCTCTGTATTTTTACCTAGAAGGTCTTGCAATCGGTTGACATATTTCTTTCCAGTTTACTTTTATGTTGCATTTTTACATTTTTTTTTTAAAAAGTGAGCATCATTTACTTATTAATAAAATTCTCCCGAATCATTAAACAGATAGGTCATTCTGCTATAATGCGTGTTTCATCAACACGAATTGGAGACACAAGTTTTTAAACGTGTGTTGGGCTAGAATGTGATTTATATCGCCAACACTAAGCACTGACTCTAAAGCGTGATTTTTCTATAACTGGGAAGTGCGCAAGAAGAACTGACTGTTCTGCTTTTCTTGGTAACACTAAGAGCCTCTTTGAATCTAATGCTTTCCTAATTTCTTCAGCTAGCCATCAATGAAGCTGTGAAACTCTATTTAGTTTTTCAATAAAATGCACATTTGTTGCAATTGCTTATCATTATAACACCTTTTATATCAATTTTGCAACTCACGTAAATAGGAGAGGATTTGTTTTTAAACTTTGCAATTAGACTTATGGTTAGATATTTGAGTCTTGAACTCAACGTGAAGTTCTATTGCAATATTCTGGATTAGTGGTGCTGGAAGAGCACAGCAATTCAGGCAGCATCCAAGTAGCTTCAAAATCGACGTTTCGGGCAAAAGTCCTTCATCAGGAATAAAGGCAGTGAGCCTGAAGCATGGAGAGATAAGCTAGAGGAGGGTGGGAGTGGGGAGAAAGTAGCATAGAGTACAATGGGTGAGTGGATGAAGGTGATAGGTCAAGAAGGAGTTGGTGGAGTAGATAGGTGGAAAAGAAGATAGGCAGGTAGGACAAGTCCGGACAAGTCAAGGGGACAGTTACTGAGCTGGAAGTTTAGAACTAGGGTGAGGTGGGGGAAGGGGAAATGAAGAAGCTGTTGAAGTCCACATTGATGCCCTGGAGTTGAAGTGTTCCGAGGCGGAAGATGAGGCGTTCTTCCTCCAGGGGTCTGGTGATGAGGGAGCGGCGGTGAAGGAGGCCCAGGACCTCCATGTCCTCGGCAGAGTGGGAGGGGGAGTTGAAATGTTGGGCCACGGGGCGGTGTGGTTGATTGGTGCGGGTGTCCCGGAGATGTTCCCTAAAGTGCTCTGCTAGGAGGCGCCCAGTCTCCCCAATGTAGAGGAGACCGCATCGGGAGCAACGGATACAATAAATGATATTAGTGGATGTGCAAGTAAAACTTTGATGGATGTGGAAGGCTCCTTTAGGGCCTTGGATAGAGGTGAGGGAGAAGGTGTGGGCGCAGGTTTTACAGTTCCTGCAGAGGCAGTGGAAGGTGCCAGGATTGGACGGTGGGTTGTTTGGGGGCGTGGACCTGACCAGGTAGTCGCGGAGGGAACGGTCTTTGTGGAAGGCGGAAAGGGGTGGGGAGGGAAATATATCCCTGGTAGTGGGGTCTGTTTGGAGGTGGCGGAAATGTTGGCGGATGATTTGGTTTGGTCTATTGCAATATGTCCAGTCTTCCCTGGAAAACTCCTGTGGGATTATGCATTAACCATGTATCATTACACAGGACAACATCCAAAATAGTGACAAAGGTATAAAATAGTCTCCTCACTGACTGGTTCCATGATGCATTAATCTAAGAATCCTCAATCATAATTTCTGGGCTAAAGGTTTTAATTACAAGGCAAACAAGAAATATCGTGATGAATTTTCATGGTCCTGAATAACACAGGGAGCAGTCAATGATTCCTTTGATGTAGAAATGGATCGGTGATCACTGGTACCACATCTTAGAACTCTGCAGCTGGTAACCTGAAGCTGAAATAACGCCCATATAGTTGAAGATTCTCACCTTTTGGCTTCATTTTGAGGACGGAAGGCTTACTAGAAGACTCTGTAACCGGGGCTGGTGACTCCCTTAGATACCCCTGATTGAGACCCTGTGTAGGTCAAACGTAGCCAATTCTTCAACCAGGGCAATTGTGCAGGAAATGAGAGATCTGCCGAATTTGAAGGTCAGAGTTGTGGACCAGTCTGGTGGAGCCTGGCAGTATCTTCCAGACAGGGTGAGCTGCACAATCCCAGCATGCAGTACTCTGCACAACTGGAATGGGCAGAGAGGGGATTGTGATAGAAGCTGAACAGCTGGGAAAGAAGCTGTAGTCTGCTGTTGAGGAAGGCATTGAGGAGGGACATCACCTTCTAAACGATATAACACTTCAATGTCAGGTGGAACATGCCAGACGTGATTTATAGAATCCCTACAGTGTGAAGCAGGCCATTTGGCCTATCAAGTCCACACTGACCTTCCAAACAGCACCCCACCCCATCCCTATAATCCCTCAGTTCCCATAGCTAATCCACTAGTCTGCACACCCCTGGACATTTTGATTAGATTAGATTCCCTACAGAATGGAAACAGGCCCTTCAGCCTAACAAGTCCAAACCAACCCTCTGAAGAGTAACCCAACGAGACCCATTCCCCTGCCCTATATATACCCCTGACTAATGCACCTAACACTATGGGCAATTTAGCAAGGCCAATTCACCTGCACATCTTTGGATTGTGTGAGAAAACTGGAGCACGGGAGGAAACCCACGCAGACACGGGGAGAATGTGCAAACTCCGCACAGACAGTTGCCTGAGGCAGGGATCTAACCCAGGCCCCTGATGCGGAGAGGCAACAGTGTTAATCACTGAGCCACCATGCCACCAGCACGGCCAATCCACCTAACCTGCACAGCTGTAGACTATAGGAGAAAATTGAAACACCTGGAGGAAGCCCACAGAGACATGGGCAGAATGTGTGCAAACTCCACAGTCACCCGAGGGTGGAATCGAACCCAAGTCCCTGGCGCTGTAAAGCAGCAATGCTAACCTCTGAGCCACTGCAGTAATGGAGTCATACAGTATGGAAACAGACCCTTCAGTCCACCCTTCTGTGCTGACTATAATCCCATACCAACCTAGTGCCACCTGCCTTGCGCTTGGCCTATATACCCCCAAACATTTCTTATTCATATACTTATCCAAATGTCTTTTAAACGTTGTCACTGTACTGACCACTTCCTCTGGAAATTCATTCCACACATGAACCACTGTCTAAAAAAGGTTGCCCCTCCTGTCTTTTGTGAAATATTTCTTCTCTCACCTTAAAAATACACCCCCTGGGCTTGAAATCCCACACCCTAGTGAAAAGACCCCTGTCATTAACCCTATCTACACCCCTCATAATCTTATAAAACTCTACAAGGTCAAACCTCAACCTCTAAAATTCCAGTGAAAAATGTCCCAGCCTATCCAGCCTCTCCTTACAACTCAACCCCTCCCTTCCCAGCAAGATTCTAATAAATCTTTTCTGAACCCTCTCCAGCTTCATAGTTCCAGTCAATGGGAGCTGGGTTCAGTGATCCTTCAATAACTGTAAAATTATTGATGTTCAAGAAGCATGTCATCCATCCCTATTTGATACCAAAAACAAATGCAAATTTTCTTTTTGTTTGTTCTCTGCTTTTGCTGTTAATCATAGAATCCCTACATTGTAGAAACAGGCTATTTGGCCCAACAAGTCCACACTGACCCTCCAAAGAGTATCCCAACTAGACCCATTCCCCTACCCTATTAATCTACATCTACCCCTGACTAATGCACCTAGCCTACACATCCCTGAACACTATGGGCAATGTCGCATGGTCAATTCATCTAACCTGACCATCATTGGACTTTGGGAGGAAACGAGAGCACCCAGAGGAAACCCACACAGACACTGGGTGAATGTGCAAACTCCACACTGACAGTTGCCTGAGGCAGGAATCGAACCCAGGCCCTTTGTGTCATGAGGTAGCAATGCTAACCACTGAGCCACTGTGTTGTTGAATAAGACTTAAGATGTTGAACTGTTTGAAGGCTTTCCAGCATGTGATGTTGCCACACAAAACAATGATGAGATGTTCCGCTATTTTTCAGCATTGGGGAAGAACAGAACTTCCTTACACAGGACTAAAAACAGTAATACATTTGCCAACATGAGCTCACTTTTTCAATGAATATTACCCATGCCCCCATTCTGCCCTCAGATCATTCCATTTTTTTTGTTCTCCTCCCACTACGTGCACAGTAAAGGATGGCTCCTAGCTGGCAGAGCTCAACCATTGCTGGGTGGATGAGAAAGCGAGCAGGGCACCTTAAAGGCATGGCACATACATCAGGAGGTGAGTCGTGAAAAATTCATGTGATAACTTCCACAAGACACCCTCCACACAACAACCCAAATTTGACACTTAGTCAAAACATTTTGCAAAAGAAATTTCAGCCCATGGTGTTTGTTGAAGCTGATCTGATCACAGATCTTTGTACAGTGCTTGATTGTTTTAACCTGTGAGTGGAGCTTCTAAATCAAGTGACTAACTGCTGATTTTCAGAAAATTCAAGACAGCGGCTAGACATGCCGCTCTGTGCTGTGGCATATATATAAAATAGCCAAGCCATGAATTTATAACTATATTTGCATTACTCTGATTGAGTAATACAGTCTGACATGAACTCAACCCAAACTTAACACTGTATACTCAGGTCATGTTGCAATACAATGCAAAGTTATGTAACGGTCTCCCTGGAGGGGCATAAACTTTTCATGCACTATTCATCCAATATTTGCAGTTGGTGTATCAGCTTTCTGTGCTGGAATGCAGTGTCTGCCTGGCTGCCTGACTTTCTATCTTGGTAAAACCCTCGAATAATGGCAACTGCATTAATTCCTGTGGTGCCTGGTGCTTATGCACAGTGTTGATCCCCCAGCATTCAAGATTAAAAGACTACAGAGTGAAAAAATTGTTTTGTGAAAAGCTTTTATTTCTTTCGAAGCAGACTCTGAAGTGTCCTTTCCTTTGGGACTCAGATTCTGTCCCTAGACTTTGCATTTACCCCTCCAACCTTTGGAACCAGTATTTATCCTTAGTCACTTCCTAATTCAGACTCTGTCCCTCAGAGAACCAGATTATCCAAGGTTAAACTCGATGAAAACTCTAAAGACAACAAGACTCCCTGAGACTCGCTCCCTGCAAGTCAGGTTTAACTATGTAAAAGTCATCAGTGTTCAAAGGTCAAGTTATTGAATGCATAGGAGATGCACATCAGTTCCATTTAACGGGGAATGATGACATTAAATCCAATTGAATGAATCAAATTTGTTGACTTTAATCCATATTAATGAATGCCCTGCCAATTAAGAGTAAGCTCCCTCTTGGTTACCTTCCCATTGCCAACACAGTCAGGAGCAGTTTACTCACTGACAAAGTTCTAACATGTCTCTGTATTTCTGTGAATTCAACTACCATGTTGCCCATTCCAGCGTACCCCATACAATCCAGGTCAGACACATTTTGGGGGGATAAAATTGGATACAGGCAGAGACAGAACAGTGATTGTGTTACATTGGTTTCCTTGTACAGTACCCACTTCATTCAGTTCCAAATGAATTAATGTGATGGACGGTCAAGTGCCATTAATGAAAAATGCCGCCGGTTGTACATCCTCTCCCTTCACCAATTTTACTGTTAATTCTGAATTGAGTTTTTGCTGACTCAGATGCCAAAACATATCAGAAAATCTAGTGCATGTCTATGAAATTCTTTCAAATTTCTCTCAATTTTCTAGTAGTTATGTCTAACTAATCTTAAATTGGAAGGTAATATTCCTTAATTCTTGCAATGAATTTAATAGCAGAACGTGAGCCGTTAATTCTCTTCTTAAGCAGGCAGCCCTAGATCTAACTTTGCAATTTGCTTTGATAAGTGTACAGTGAAAATTACCCGGAGTAAGATAGCTAGGTTGACTACTAGATTTTAAAACAGACAAAAAAATGTATTCACAAAATTACACAATGAAACGCAAAGAACATAACAAAGAACTCCTACAGAACTCAGACTATCCAGCTAGACTTCATTATGCTGTTCCAAATACACACAACAGTCCCAATAAGCAAACTCACTTTAAGTATTAGTATAAAATGGAACACATGCTTACAGGTTGAAGTGAAGGGCAGAAAAGAGACAGAGTTGAACTCCCCAGTTCAAGACCGAACTAAAATGGCTCAGCTCAGCTCCTCTTTCTTTATACAGGTCACTTCTAAAGCATGACCACTTTGGCCTGAAGTATCATCTATTTACATATAAACAAAAGGCTTTCAAAATCCTTTTCATCTCTGTCCCAAACCAGACTGATCGAAGTCCAGCCCGGTTTACTGCCCCTCTAAAAAATAAAATCAAGGACAGAGTCTCCTTGAGCCAAGGAACAGTTTATAGAGAAAAAAAAGGACTAGCTTTGTGAGAATTCTTATTCTACATTGTCCATTATCACTGACTGGGGCATCAATTTACATATAGCTGGTTACAAGTTCAAAGACATAAGAGCGGAAATTAGGCCACTCAGCCCATCAAGTCTGCTCCACTATTCAATCATGGCTGATAAGTTTCTCAACACCATTCTCCCACTTTCTTCCCATAACCCTAGATCCTATTGATACTCAAAAACTTATCCATCTCAGTCTTAAATATATTCAATGACCTGGCCTCCACAGCCTTCTGTGGCAATGAATTCCATAGATTCGCCATTCGCTAGCTGAAGAAGAATTTCCTGATCTCCTTTCTAAAAGATCTTCCCTTTACTCTGAGGCTGTTACCTCAGGTCCTAGTCTCTCCTACCAATTAAAACATCTTCCCAACATCTACACTGTCCAGGCCATTCAGTATTCTGTATGTTTCAATTAGATCTTCCCCCGTCCTTCTAAACTCCATCAGATATAGACCCAGAGTCCTCAAACATTCATCATCTGTTAAGCTTTTCATTTCTGGGACCATTCTTGTGAACCTCCTCTGAACACACTGCAAGGCCAGTTCATCCTTCCTGAGATATGGGGCCTAAAACTGCACATAACATGCCAAATATGGTCTCGCCAGAGCCCAATAGAGCCTCAGGAGTACATCCTGCTTTTATACTCATGCTCTGTTAATAGAATTCTGTTTATTTTCTGCCATGTATATACTTTGGTGCAATGAGTCTCTGTTGCAGTATGATTCTATGAGAGATTCTATGGCTGGATTTTATAAATTCATACAGCAAGCTCAGAGATTCACAAATTATGTTTATCAGATCTGTAAAGAGGTTAAAAGGCCTTGCAAAATATCTATATCCATTAAAACTAGATTTTACAAATTACCATATTAACTATCAATATGATGAATAGGGAACCCGTGGTGATTGAATTTCTAATAAGCATTCCTATAGCTAAAACTTGTAAAGTCTACTTTAAAATTATAGAATAGTTAATAATCTCTTCTTCAGATCCATACCAAAATCACCATGACATTAACAGAGGCATTCATGAGAAAGTACAGGATCAAGGAGGCAATGTTGAACTTGGACAAGAATACTTGTTAGACCTTAGCTGGAATATCATCTAAACACCTGGATGGTTAACGTACAGACTTGTATATACAAATGATTCAGTCTGATCTGTGTATGTAAAGAAACGCAATGTGTATATATATTATATATATATGAATGGCATCACCAACTGTACAGATACCAAAATATTTTTATGAATAAAATACATTTTTTGAAATAAAAAAATTGTGTCAGTTGCGGACACCACATTAATCGGAAAGATGTGAGAGCATTGGTTTCAAGAATGAGAAACTTTAGTTTTGAGAATCGATTGAAGTTGGGGTAGTTCTCCTCAGAGAGAGAAGGCGGCTGGGAGGAGATCTGAGTGAGTTTTTCAAAAACATGAACAGGCCAGATAGTAGAGAGGGAGAGTCTGCTTCTGCTTGTAAATGAAACAACAATGAGGGGCATTGATTTAAAATGATGTGCAAACGAAGCAAGGGTGATGAGAGATGAAACTTTTTCACACAATGAACAGGTAGGATAGGAAATACGCTCCCTGGAAATGTGGTAGAGGCAAGTTCAGTCGAGGCATTCAAAGCAGGATCAATATTTATTTAGTCAGAAATGGTGTAGAGAAAAGGCAGAAGATTGGCAAAAAAGATATAAAGAGCTGAACTGCCTTATGCACTGTACCAGTTCTGTGATTCTATGAGATAACTTTTTAAGATGAAATCAGCAGCAGGTGAATAACTTTCACAGCCTTCCCAAAGTCGGCACCTTGGACACATGCAAGAACATGATTTATCGTTCCTCTATAAAGGAGGTGATTTCAACTTCAGCTCCACATGCTGGTGTGGCAAAATAATAATCTCCACTAAATTTCGCAAGCTTCCTGGTACAACCTTTTTTTTTGGTAAGACTAAGATTTTTCTATGAAAGCATTTTCATCCAATCCAATATTCCAGAAAATTCCTGCTGTTAAATTTCACTGACCATTTTATATAAATATCACTGGTCCTAGAATTTCAGAGGTAATCAAAGGCTTTTGGAAGTAGATGGAAATCTGGGATTCAAAACACATTAGCCAAGATCCAAAATGAATGGGAAAGCAGGCTCAAGAGGCCAAATGGCACTCTTGCTCCAAATTGATATGGAGGCTAGTGTTGAAAGGCTAGCTATACACAAACCTATTATACCATAGCAGCCACTGAGCTGGAATCATACATCTTTAGGCTGCTTATAGTTACTAAAATAGCCCTTGGCTTTCCCAGGAGAGCAGATTTATTTGTTTATCCATTTTGTAAGTTTGCTTTTGAAATATAATTGAATTTTAGTGGCATAATGCCAGGACTTAAAAAGCGTTCCATTTGCCAAGTTTGTGTGGAAAGAAACCCATCTAATAACAAGTGGAAGACAACAGCCTAGTGATATTATTGCTGGACTGTTAACCCAGAGACCTAGCTAATGTTCTGGGGACCTAAGCTCAAAAACCCACCATGACAGGTGGTGGAATTTGAATTCAATAATAATTTGGAAATAAGAGTCTAATGATGACCATGAAACCATTGTCAATTGTCAGGAATAAAAGAAAACACATGGTTCACTTATCCCTTTTGGGGAAGGAAATCTACCATCCTTACTTGAGCTGGACTACATATGTCTCCAGACCCACAGCAATGTGGTTGACTCTTAACTGCCAATTAGGAATAAATGCTGGCTGAGATAGTTGGGCCCACAACCCACAAATGAATAAAACAAACAGAAAAAAAGCCCATAAAATGCTTTTATTTTGATATTAACATGGCAATGTGTACCAGAGAAGGGAGGTGAATAAGAGAGGCAGCTGCAAAGTAGGCAGGCTTGGTGAAGCTAGAGAGAACACTCCTGCCTCTCCTAACTCCACATATTAGCTTCCAATCATTTAATTTGGGACAACTAGGCCACATGAGAAACCAAGAAAACTGGAGGCAGCAGGTCTGACACAGTATCCTCTCTGATTCAGACGGACTTTGGAAATAGTACGATCTTTAGACATGTAATAGACCATCATTAATTGTGACAGCTGTGATGTGTTACAGATCATTCAAGAAATCGCAGTTCCTATCATAACATGCATATTACATACACATATTGCAGTCTAGAGCTATGATAATAGAGATTAGAAATTCTTCCTTATTTCCAAAGGTTGACCAGCTATCTCCCCAGTTGCCATTGGTTTGCTGAACAGACTTTCAGATTAATTATCAAACTGTTTAAATGGTTGTATTTATGAACGTATGTTTCTTGGCCCCACAAGTCCTAAGGTGGGACTTCAGCATAGAACTTCTAGCTCAGGAGGAGGGACACTGCCCAGGATGCCACAAGACCTTACCATTGGCATGTAAAATAGGTCTAACATCTGTTAATGCCAGCTTCAAGCATGCTTACCTATCAACAAAGCTAATATGGACTGCAGAGATTTCCGATGTCCTTGGAACAAGGATATAGCTCCTCAAGTGGAATGGTTTTGTGCCTGCTTGTTTAGAAATCAGTCAAAAGATTAAAAAGAGGAATAGAAAGAAAGAAATGTTTCACATAACACAATGCACCTCCTCAGAAAAAAAATGCAGAAATATAAAAAAAAATTCAAACTTTAAAAATAATCAACACAGAACATCAAGCACAACATTGCACAAAGTACACACCGAGCAATGACAGTCGCTTTGCATCGAAAGCATCAAAAGAGTGGTCCCTTGATAAATGACATTACAGTGCAATTGTTACTATGTGATTTGAGTGTCTGTTTTCATTTTTAAAGTGTTAGGACAAGAAATCAATGCAACATTTTAGTTGGAACATGTCAGCAATAGTCCAAAGCTATTGGTGAGGAAAGCCTTACCAATGAAACATTGGTTAAATTCAGACTCTTTAAAAAGCTCAGAGCATCTACATCAATATTTGAAATACATTTGCACCATTCCAGCTGCATGCATTCTTACAGGCAGTTTCATCTTATCAAGTTGGTCTTGAGCAGCAGTTTGACATAGATATGGTTTTGCTCAGGGTTGCTACTTTTGTTGACTGCATCTCCTTATTATAGGACAGATTTCATGGCAATAGAGTAACAGAAGTCACGTTGCTGTTCAAAAGCTGCAAATAGGCTACTTGGACACCAGGGAATTTGCTGGTGTTGCTGTTTAAAATAAAAAAGGCCAGCATTTACCTGCAGTGTTTGTGGAGTGATCGATTATCGTTCAGAAATATTTATAAAAGGGACAATTGAAAAACACTCTTTATGCCGCTTAGTTGTTCTGCCCTCTACAATTAGGTCTCCTAGCTTAGCAGATGCAGAATAGGCAGACTTCTCTCCCTTCAAGGAGATTAGTGAAGTAGATTTAAAAACAAAATGGTGATCTGGTACTTAATATTGTCACAATTACAGACATTAGCTTTTTAATTCCAGATTTACTTATTTGAATTTAAATTTTCCATTGTCAAAATTAGAATTTAAAAATGGACTTCAGATCATTAGTCAAGGTCTCCAAAGTATTCACACTGTAACATGACAACTGTAGAAGTGTTTATTAATATTAACCAAATTACTTAAGTCACATGCAAGGCGCAAGTCTAAGTGAGGCAGAGGGACAAAGACCCCTTTAAGTACAAATACATCAGTTGCATCACATATTAGCTTGACCATGAAAGAAAAGATCAAGTATCAGGCTCTATTTCCAAAGGAGTCCAACTGAACAGTAAGGAAGTTAAGCAAAACCAGCACTGACCATTTCTTAGCCCAGAGAGTGTGCAGTTCTGGTTGCAAAACTGTAACCAGAGGTATCAACAAGGGGAAGCATGTAATAATTTACAGGATGTTGACAGCTGCATGTGGGTATATCTCTCAGGAAGGGATTGGAAGGCTGGATCTTCTCTCTTGGTAAAGGAAAATTGACTTAAGAAAGCCTGTTTAAAATTATGAACGGGCTTGATCAAATGGATACAAAAAAATGCTTCCTACCGAGGGGAAGATTATACTTCTTACTATGACAGCTGAAAAATGTGCTGCTGGAAAAGCACAGCAGGTCAGGCAGCATCAAGGAGCAGGAGAATTGACGTTTCGGGCATAAGCCCTTATTCAGGAACGAGGAAGGTGTGCCAAGCAGGCTAAGCTTGGCACACCTTCCTCATTCTGGATTAGTGGTGCTGGAAGAGCACAGCAGTTCAGGCAGCATCCAACGAGCAGCGAAATCGGCGTTTTGGGCAAAAGCCCTTCATCAGCCCGAAATGTCATTTTCGCTGCTCGTTGGATGCTGCCTGAAATGCTGTGCTCGTCCAGCACCACTAATCCAGTATTTGGTTTCTAGCATCTGCAGTTATTGTTTTGGACACCTTCCTCATTCCTGAAGAAGGGCTTATGCCCAAAACATCAATTCTCCTGCTCCTTGCATGCTGCCTGACCTGCTGTGCTTTTCCAGCAACACATTTTTCAGCTCTGATCTCCAGCATCTGCAGTCCTCACTTTCTCCTTCTTACTATGACATACTGCCTCATATTTATCTGCACTGTATGTCATCTGCCAATTCCACAAGTTCGTAACATCCTCCTTTGTGTTGACTACTATGGCCCCAATTTTCATTTGCAAACTTTTAAGTTGCTATTTGAGATTTCAAAGTCCAAATTTCATGAATGGAAATTGTGAAAAACAGTAGTCCCACCAATGATCCATGTTGAGTATTTCATCTCAGCTTCTGCCAATCTATAAGCTGCACTTAATTTCCACTCTCTGCTTTCTGTCTTAAAGCCACCAAGCACTCAATTCTGCCACTAGTCCCCAATTCCACATTGCCTGATCTTTGGTATTAGAATGCCGTACAGTACCTTATCAAAGACCTTTTGAAAATCCAGGTATATCATGTATACTTTTATGTTAAAAAACTGTTGTCTGCTCTCTTGGCTAACTCTTCAAAAGATTTAGTAAGCTGGGAAAAGGAATAAGTTTTTGACATCATGTTAACTTCATTATTTTATTACTAATTTCCAGATGCTCCTCAATTCTGTCCTCTCATAAGAACTCCATTATTTTTCACATTGTTGATTTAAGCTGACTCAGATCTAAATGTCCCTCGGTATGTCCTATTCAGATTCTGATATATAGAAATGAAATTAGCTATTCACCAGTCCTCTGACAGTGCATTTGTTCACAACAAATTATTAAATGACTAGCAATGCTCCTGATAAATGTTCTTAAGACTTGGTTAAAATATATATGGATGCAATGCATTAAGATTAAGTGTTTTATCCTTTTTGTTAATTTATCCATAGGATCTAGCCACCCCACTGGTTGATCTAGCATTTACTGCCCATCCTTAGCTGCTCGAGAAGGTGGTTGTGAGCTGCATTTCTGAACCGATACAGTCTGTGTAGTGTAGGTAGACCCACAAAGCCTTTAGGGAAGGAGTTGTGGGATTTTGACCCAGCAACACGGAAAGAATAGCAATGTACTTCCTAATTAAGATGAGTAACTTGGATGGAAATTTGCAGATAGTAAGGATGCTATCTAAGGATTATTGGTGAATTTCTCTAGTGCATGTTGTGTACAGTATATACACTGCTGCTACTCAGTGTCAGTGGTGGAGGGAGTGGATGTTTGTGGATGTGGTGTCATTCAAATGGGTTGCTTGTCCTGGGTGGTGACAAGCACGTTGAGTGTTGTTGGAGCTGTATCAATCTAGGCAAATGGGGAGTATTGCATTCACACTCCTGACTTGTACCTTGTAAATCATGGACAGCCTGTGCTCAGTCAGGACTTAGAGTCATAAAGATGTACAGCATGAAAACAGACCTTTCGGTCCAATTCATCAATGCTGACCAGATATTCTAGATTAATTTAATCCTATTTGCCAGCATTTGACCCATATGCCTCTAAACCCTTCCTATTCATATACCCATCCAGATGCATGAAAATGTTGCGATTGTACCAGCCTCCACCACTTCCTCTGGTAGCTTATTCCATACATGTACCACCCTCTGCATGAAAAAGTTGCCCCTTAGGTCCCTTTTATATCTTTCCCTCTCACCCTACACCTATGCCCTCTAGTTCTGTTGAATTATTCGAATCTTGATTCCTAGCATCTGAACTCAGTACCTATTGTATTTGTATGGCTCATCCAATTCAGTTCCTATACCTGAAATAAAATGTAATATTTGGTTTTAAGAATTTTGAAAGCTTACAATGGAGTATAGTTTCTGATTGGAGTATATTTGCAAATTGCATCTTAGCATTCAAAGTGGGCCTTTTTGTTGTGCTTTCCTTTTCGTTAGCTGCTGGCCAGCTGACTTTCAGCACTCAGTGATAGGGTCTATACCTGCAACACAGGGGTGACTGGGGGATAGTTCTTCCACTGTAATGTTCACAGTAATGGGCTTCTTGGAAACTGCTAGGATGCTATTTCTTTTAATCCAAATAGTTCATTGCTGAGAAGCAGATCAATTCTGTCCAGAAACAGAGTGGGGGTAGATTCCATGGTCACTGGTCCCATCACAGGTTACTCTCCAGATACGTGTGAAAAAAAAAAAGAGAATGTGTATGCACCCTCTTTTAATCCTTTTTACCAGCACCTGGGCTTGTTTCCCCAACCCCAGAATCTGGCTGGCTCTATTGTCTAAGTATAACTAAAGGTTTACTAATCATACCATGGCAAAATGTGATCACCCTTCCTTCAGATACAAAATACTACGGACTCTCAGGGATATGTTTAAGCTCACATTTTAAACTCCACCTATGGGTGAAGCAGCATTAATTCATAGAGGTTTGTTCAAGTAGCCTTTTGTATTAAATGCTAAGATCCACTGGACAAAGGAAACTGCTCAAGCCTTTCAAATTTCCAGTATGTCTGGTCAGGTTGTTTCCTCAAGGTACAGAGGTTTTGCTGGTATATCTCTTTTACAAACTGGTATGAGTAACTACAGCTGTTTCCCTGTTTGGAGCTGTGGTGGGCTTATATTTTTTAAAGAAATCTTTCATGGGATCTGGGAGTTGGTGGTTAGGGCATAATTTATTGTCCATCCCTAATTGTTCAAGAGTCAACCACATTGCAATTGGTCTGTAGTCACATGCAGGGTAGACCAGGTAAGGATGGACAGCTGATTTCCTTCCCTACTAGTGAACCAAATGGGTTTTTCTATCAGCAATGTTTCATAGCCATCCTTCGGCAGTTACTTGTAGATTTTGTTTTAAAATAAAGAATTCTCCTCACTGCCATGACAGGATTTGAACCTGGGTCCCCAGAATATGACCTGGGTCATTAGATTATTAGTCTAGCCCTAATATTGTCCCCTCCACCTGGTTCTATCAGAATATGACCAGGCAGGATGGGCTCTATCAGGAGGTCAGTGCAGTAAGCTAGCCCTGTCTCAGTGAAACTAAAGACAAAAAGACTGCAGATGCTTGAATACAAGGTAGACACGGAGGAGGCTGGATGAACACAGCAAGCCAGGCAGCATCAGGAGGTGGAGAAGTCAACTTGTGTTCACCTATCCCCACCTTACCACCCTGATCCCTTCCCCACCACTTTATTTGCAGCTCCCCTTACACCCACCCCCATGTCCTGCAGAAGGGTTACACACAAATTGTTGACTTCTCCATCTCCTGATGCTGCTTGGCTTGCTGTGTTTTTCCAGCCTCCTGCTCATCAGGGAAATTGGCTGGTATCAAATCAGGATTGGTCGGGGAGATCTACAGGGACCATTAACATGTTATGAAAGGAAATAACTAGTCTATTAAGACCAAAGCCACCTAGATGTAATTTAACGATTTGTATCCGAGTTGGAGTTTTGGATATGAACTACAAAATGTAGAAAATGCAAGTACCACCACCAATGTTTGAAAGGGGCTAATTTTAGCATTTTAGACAACTTGTAATATAAAGATGTGTATATACAAACTTGTTTGTAACATTTAAAAAGCACACTTAATACACCCATTAGAATATTAGAAAAAGTATTCAGCAAGCTGAATGCTAATGAGCCATTTACAGGAAAAAGCAAATTGTTGGCAGAATTCAAGACTGGAGAACGTGCCCAATATCCACAAGATGGGAGGAGAGTAACTGGGGAGGGAAGTGAATGTGAGATAGAGGGACAAATCAGGACAGTTTGACCACAGGTTGTAGATTCAAATGTGTTAGGATTAGCTATCCCAATGGGCAGCTTGTGTGAGAGATTTGTTACAAGACTTATTATGAATTGGGAACTTTTAAACTACATGTTAGAAGGAGACATACAATGAGGCAAGGCTGTTGCTGTTAGTGGGAGCGTAGTGAAGAGGGTAGTTACCATGCTTTAATGTATAAATATCATAAATGAAAAATGCTACTTTTGATGAAGGAGAATTGGAGTGTGAAATATATATTTTAAAGTTTACTTCTAAAAATTATAAGAGGTCAAATGAAAGGCACAAGATTCTAAAATTTGGAAAGCAAATGGATGGGAAATGATAAAAGCAAAAGGAGTGAAGAAATCTTTGTGGACCAATAAGAAGTCACATTTTTATTAAAATTGGAGAAACAATACTAGGCAGTATGTAATATTAACACTGTTAACATGCTGACCTTGAGAACTGATAAATAAACAAATACTGACAAAGAGAAAATTATCAGAATTTGTAAAATTAAGAGATAGAGATTGCACCTCCATCTAAATGGAATAGGTGGTGAACATAGTGAAGTCAGAGCTGGAGAATATCCCTGAATAAGATTCTGTTTGTGTAGATCTTGATTGGTCGTGTTCTGCCATTTCCTTACAATAATGCCAAGAAGAATATTATGGATATATTAGAACAGAATGAGAAAATGCATAGTATAGAGTTTCCAATAAATAAGATTAATAAAATCTATGATTTATTGGTCAGGAAGAAATGCAATATTGGTTATAAATTCCAATTTGTCCAATAATAGTAAGGTCCCAAAATCACAACAACCTTTTATAAATTTGTGAGCAGGAAAGAGATATCATAAAAAGAAATCTAGATATAAAAATATACAAATACTGTTTTGTAATGACAAGAAAAGGTCCAGCTAGGAAAATCTCAGGAGAACCCGATCAAATTAATTGCCCTCATGACATTCAAGAATTGGAAGAGCTCTTTAAATAAGATGGTCAGCAACAATAAGGCGATGCTGGTAAACTTTCAAAAGCCATGAAAGAAGCAAACAATAAAAAGGCCTCATGAGATCGGGATGGGAGCATTCGACACAGCAGATTCACCGCCGATGAATAGCCACTGCCCTTTGACCACCGAGGACGCTTAGCCACCGCCCATTGGCCACTGAAGACAATTCGCCACTGCAAATAAGTCGTATATATTTTGAATATTGGTGATAGCGTTTACCTGTTTTAATAACCATTTATTTTTGTTAATAGAATTTTTAAAAATTTTACAACGTTTAAAATGTTAGAGAACAAGTAAACACTATCACCAATATTCAAAATATACGACTTATTTGCGGTGGCGAATTGTCTTCAGTGGCCAATAGGCGGTGGCTAAGCGTCCTCGGTGGTCAAAGGGCAGTGGCTATTCATCGGCGGTGAATCTGCTGTGTCGAATGCTCCCATCCCGATCTCATGAGGCCTTTTTATTGTTTGCTTCTTTCATGGCTTTTGAAAGTTTACCAGCATCGCCTTATTGTTGCTGACCATCTTATTTAAAGAGCTCTTCCAATTCTTGAATTTCAAGAGGGCAATTAGTTTGATCGGTTTCTCCTGAGCACCACACTCTACCATAAGAACGGGGTACGATGCTCAACTCATCGACCGCCAGTTCCGACGTGCCACAGCAAGGAACCGTAATGACCTTCC
Organism: Chiloscyllium punctatum; assembly: GCF_047496795.1. Classification (NCBI taxonomy): domain Eukaryota; kingdom Metazoa; phylum Chordata; class Chondrichthyes; order Orectolobiformes; family Hemiscylliidae; genus Chiloscyllium; species Chiloscyllium punctatum. The sequence continues at coordinate 32,127,657 of NC_092739.1, read as the reverse complement.
GCCACCTCCAAAAAGACCCCATCACCAGGGATTTATTTCCCTCCCCACCCCTTTCCGCCTTCCGCAAAGACCGTTCCCTCCGTGACTACCTGGTCAGGTCCACACCCCCTACGACCCACCCTCCCATTCTGGCACTTTCCCCTGCCACCGCAGGAACTGTAAAACCTGTGCCCACACCTCCTCCCTCACCTCTATCCAAGGCCCTAAAGGAGCCTTCCACATCCATCAATGTTTCACCTGCACATCCACTAATATCATTTATTGTATCCGTTGCTCCCGATGTGGTCTCCTCTACATTGGGGAGACTGGGCGCCTCCTAGCAGAGCGCTTTAGGGAACATCTCCGAGACACCCGCACCAATCAACCAAACCGCCCCGTGGCCCAACATTTCAACTCCCCCTCCCACTCTGCTGAGGACATGGAGGTCCTGGGCCTCCTTCACCGCCGCTCCCTCACCACCAGACGCCTGGAGGAAGAACGCCTCATCTTCCGCCTCAGAACACTTCAACCCCAGGGCATCAATATGGACTTCAATAGCTTCCTCATTTCCCCTTCCCCCACCTCATCTTAGTTTCAAACTTCCAGCTCAGTAACTATCTCCTTGACTTGTCCGGACTTGTCCGACCTGCCTATCTTCTTTTCCACCTATCCACTCCACCCTCTCCTCCTTGACCTATCACCTTCATCTCCTCCCCCACTCACCCATTGTACTCTATGCTACTTTCTCCCCACCCCTACCCTCCTCTAGCTTATCTCTCCACGCTTCAGGCTCATTGCCTTTATTCCTGATGAAGGGCTTTTGCCCGAAACGTCGATTTTGCTGCTCGTTGGATGCTGCCTGAACTGCTGTGCTCTTCCAGCACCACTAATCCAGTTTTTACCTCCTCAGGAGACAGACATGTGCTGCAACTGACAGGGTACCCTTCGTTGTTCAGTATTTCCCAGGAGCTGAAAAATTATGCCATGTTCTTCGTGACCTACAACACATTATCAATGAGGATGAGCACCTCACCAAGAACTTCCCCACACCTCCACTACTTGCCTTTAAACAACCGCCAAACCTCAAACAGATCGTTGTTCGTAGCAACCTGCCAGGCTCTCAGGACAACTCCATACAACCCTGTCACGGTAGACACTGCAAGGCGTGCCAGAGTGTGGACATAGATACCACCATTAGGTGTGGGGATACTTCCCACCTTGTACATGACAGGTACTCATGTGACTCAGCCAACGTTGTCTATCTTATACGTTGCAGGCAAGGATGCCCGGAGGCATGGTACATTGGGGAAACCGAGCAAAGGCTACGACAACGGATGAATGGGCACCGCACAACAATCAACAGACAGGAGGGTTCCCTCCCAGTTGGGGAACACTTCAGTGGTCCAGGACATTCAGTCTCGGACCTTCAGGTGACAATCCTCCAAGGTAGACTTCGGGACAGGCAGCAGAGAAAAGTGGCCGAGCAGAGGCTGATAGCTAAGATCGGTACCCATAGGGAGGGCCTCAACTGGGACCTTGGGTTCATGTCGCATTACAGGTGACCACCATTGACTAGACACACACATGCACACAGACACCCACACACACCCCCTCACAGACTTAAGACACTCTGCACTCACTACACACACATACTTTCTCACACTCACAACCCCCAACCCCCAACCCCCCCCCACACACACACAGACAAAGACCCACATGCACACATATTTTGTGGGGTAAATTTGTACTTGCAGGGTTAAATTGTACTTTGCTCAAAGACTGCCTGCATTCATGGAGAACGGAGCTCAAAAACTGCATGAATTTATATAAAACTCCGTTATCTCACTTTTTAGATTAGAATCAATCTAAACATTATGGCATAGACAGAGAACACAGAGGGCCAACACCTTCAACATATTGTCTAGAGAGTGCAACTTTAAAAAAAAAGGTTTTGTGATTTACACATGAAAGAAGTGAAACTATCACTATATTCTAACAGATGAAAGGCTTAACAGACAATCAATTTTTCAATGTATAATTTCAGTCACATCACACTGTAAATTTTTGCTATAAATTCTGTGTGTTAGGATTGAGCCCTCCACAATCACCTGATGAAGGAGGGTTGCTCCAAAAGCTAGTGTGCTTCCAATTAAACCTATTGGACTATAACCTGCTATTTTCATGACAGGAGCTTTTTTTTAAGCTTGTTTTTTTTTCCCCATTTACCCTCAAGTCTTCAAAATGGAAACAGAAATTAGTAAACGTGGAAATAAGAAGTTTTACCATGATGGTTTTAGATATGTTTTTGATAAACTATCCAAGAGTGATTCAAGTATTAAGTTTTGACGAGGTGAACAAAGGGACCGATGTAATGGACGGATCCCCACCAAGAGTGGCACTGTGATAAAAACAATTAGATTAGATTACAGTGTGGAAACAGGCCTTTGGCCCAACATGTCCACACCGCCCCGCCGAAGCGCAACCCACCCATACCCCTACATCTACCCCTTACCTAACACTACGGGCAATTTAGCATGGCCAGTTCACCTGACCTGCACATCTTTGGACTATGGGAGGAAACCCACGCAGACACGGGGAGAACGTGCAAACTCCACACAGTCAGTCACCTGACGCGGGAATTGAACCCGGGTCTCTAGCACTGTGAGGCAGCAATGCTAACCACTGTGCCACCCAAATGAAGATTGTTTGGAATATCTTAGAGGAATAGTGCATAGCTATCAAATGAACTAAAATTTCATTGTTTAATATTAATGTGAGATTTTACTGCCATTATAAAGATTTTTAAAATATATTTCTTTTTCTGCTTAAAGTTTGTAACTCATTTTTATTAAAACCAATAAAATGATATTTATTTTACCTTTTTTTAAAATCAATATGTAGTTGTATAAATAAAGGGGACTGAGAAGTATGAAAGAACAGGTGGGAGGGAAAACAATCACTACATATATATTTCCAGTGGCGAACAGTGTCAGAGGTCAAACGACCCCAGTGGAGAAATGCTGGTGGAGAACTGGCAGTGGCTAATCATCAGTGGCGGATCATCACCAACCCCATGAGATATTGATGGTGAGATTATGGGGAGTTGGGAGGACAGCACAGCAGCTGGCGAGGATAAAATTGCCATCTCTGATTTAAAATGACAGGTGAACTCCAAACCAAGCATTCTAGCTAGATGTTTCAGTAGATGGATAAAATGCTCTGGTACTTGGAAGGCTTTCAAATTGCGTAGAATATTTCCATTAACTATATCTAAGAGGTCTGCAGTTCTTAGAAATCATGATATTTGGAGATTAATAATAATAATGACTTCATTATTACTGCATGTCCTTCATAAGGTTTTGGCTCAAATGTCAAAGTTTGCTAATGTGTCAGGATATTACAAAAAATGTGATTATTTTCCAAAACAACTTGGGAGGAGTGAAGAAAGCCAAAGAACAAATTGTGATCTCTTTAGTCAGTCTGGCAAAGGCATTTAATGTGATGGGACACAAAATGATTCACAGAGGTTGAAGAGATTGGGGTTTTCCTGGATTTTACTAAATATATGGACTAGTTCTGTACTGACATTATTACAAGGATCAAAGGGGAATAGAGGTAAAACTGAACCTATTTGATTCTGTGGAGGGCTAAAGTTGGGCCATTCCTGATCACAGACATGGTTTCATGCTGTTATGGGTACTCTATTAAGTATGTTAGAAGATAAAGGATCTGAGATCATAATGTGTGACAATAGTAGGTCAATTAAATGAAAGGCATTGAATTCTAATGTTCGGAAGGCAAATAGACAGGAAACAATAAAAGCAAAAAAAGGATTGAAGAAATCTTTCAGAAATCCATTAAAAGTCACATTTTTATTAAAATTGGAAAAACAATACCAGGCAGTATGTAATATTAACACTTAAAACACTGACCTTGAAAACAGATAAATAAAGAAACATCAACAAAGAGAAGATCGTCAGAATTTCTGCAGATAATATCACAACCATATAAGGACATGGAACAGATTCTAAATTTTTTAAAATATTTTTGTCATAAGATTGGACTTGAAACTAATCCTAAGAATATGGATAGAGTTTTTTTGTGGCTAGCAAAAATAAAACATATAGTGAGGAGGGAAATTGGAAGATAACTGGTTGAGTTGGAATTTTCAAGTACAGGAGAGCCTGAATTGGTCCTTGGGCAGTGCAAAAGAATGAGTGTACTAAGTTCCAACAATGGATCAATCATTTGAGCTTGACCAAACTCAATCCAACACAGAGGGTAGAAATTTTCAAATCCTTTACATGAAGGTTTTGTTACCATTTAATCCTCAGTGAGGTTTCACGTGGATTTGGATAATGAGATTAAAAGTCTATTATATGTGCCAGCCATGACAATTGATGCATTTTCCTGTAAAAGAATAGAAAGTGAGACTTGGGATAACTAAATTAGAAATACAAGTTTCTGTGGGAATTGTCAAAAAAAATGAGAAGGTATGAGATAATCACAGGATCCTGTCATCAAACCACCTCAGAGTATGGAATAAATGGACCTTGTGATGTACCTAGTGGGGTACTGTACGGACTGGTGCTTGGACTCCAGCTCTTCACAACATACATCGATGATTTTGATGATGGAACTAAATATTAATTTCTTCAATTTCACAGATAACATGAAGCTGGGTGGTAGGGTGAGCTGTGTGGAGGATACAGAGATGCTTCAGTGTGAATTGAACAAGTTAAGAAAGTGAGCAAATACATGGCATATACAATATCATGTGCATGAATGTGAGGTTGTCCACTTTTGTATTAAACACAGGAAGGCAGATTATTATCTGAATGGCAATAGGTTGGGAAACGATGGCTGCAATGAGACCCGAGTGACTGAGGAAGTGCCCCTTTACACCAGTCACTGGACTAAAGGAAGCTGGTGAAGCAGGTAAAGATAGCAAATGGTATGTTGACCTTCATTGTGAGAAGATTCAAGTACAGGAACAGGGATGTCTTGCTTCAACTCTACAGGGCCTTTATGAGACCACACCTCATGTGTGCGCAGTTTTGGTCTCCTTATCTGAGGAAGGATGGTCTGGCTTTGGAAGAAGTGTCACAAAGGTTTACTCGAGACGGAGATGAACACAGGGAGGGACTAGATTGATCAGGACTATGTTCATTGATGTTTAGAAGAATGAGGCATATATGTCACAGAAACCTATGAAATTCTGATAGGGTTAGACAGAGTAGAGGTGGGAAGGTTATTCTTGATAACTGGGAAGTCAAGAACCAGGGATCACAATCTAAGAATAAGGGGTAGGCCTTGTTGGACAGAGATTTATCATCAAGAGAATGGTGAGCTTGTGGAATTCTGTCACAGGAAACCACTGAGGTCAAAATACAGAAGAATTGAAAGGAAGATATATAGTTCTTAGAGCTTAAGGGATCAAAGGAGTGGGGAGAAAGTGGGAACAGAGTATTGAGTTGGATGATCAGCCATGATCTTACTGAATGACAGAACCGGCTCGAAAGGCCAAATGACCTACGGTTGCTCCTATATTCTATGTTCCTATAGTGGTACTAATAGGGCAGATAAAATTATCAGTTTAAGAGATTGAATGTATTAAATGAGCTTGAGGAGAACTCTAAGTTTCTCAAATTGTGATGTTGAAGAGGTCTGAAATTGGTTGAACGATGACTGGATGATGACAGCAAAAGTAAATTAAAAATGGTAAAGATATATAAAGATTCTGATGAGGAGTAGAGAGAGAGGCCAAATTTTATTAATGAGCTGACCCAAGTTTTTAACGTATTAAATTATGCATATGACGGCAGCATCAAATCATTGGAAATATTTCAATATGTTTAAACAATTCACATATAAATCAAGATGCTAAAAACTTCAAACAAATACATTTTATATTAGGTAATCACTTTGCCTGGGAAGTACAGGCTCTGATACATGTATAAGCAATACTGGAGAAACTCAACAGGTTCTGTCAGTATCTGTGGAGAGAGAAATAGACTTAACATTTTGGGTCTGATGTGACTATTTCAGAACCCTGATTCTGGGGTTCTGAAGAGTCATTCCAGACTCAGAACTTTAACACTAGTTCTCTCTTCACAGATGCTGCTAGACCTGCTGAGTTTCTCCAGCATTTTCTTCTGATGTTTCAGATTTCCAACACTGACAGTACTTTTCTTTTACTTGGGGCTATGATGCATCACGTACACAGTTTATGGAGCTAGGAGTGAAGCTCTCCTTCATGTTTTAGGAACTTGTATCTTTGTGAAAAACAGCAGAATCCATTATCACAAGAAAATTGTTCAGCTGCTGATCAGAAAGGCTACACAACATGGATGGAAGGCGTGGTTGAACTATAGAATGATTAACTGGAGACTGTGCAAGTTTAAAGTAATAACTAATGAAGGAAAGTGAAGTGGCAGCAGTCAATGTTAGAATTCAGTTTGAAGACAATGAGTCATCATTGGGAAAAAAAGCTCTGAAAGAGAAAGTGTAAAAATACAAACATTTGGTGTCTCTGATACTCAATAAAACTAAGGGTAATAAATATCAATTATGGGGGAAGGAGAGGATTTGTAATCCACCTTAATGATGTTTTGTCATTAAGAATACAAAGACTTTGACTAATGTTTTCTTTGGAAGATTAAAAGTTTTATTTAATTTGGAGGTAATTTGGACTTCTAACAATGTTTACTTCTACAGATAGTTTTTTTTCTAAAATGGGGCAAATAACCGTGGGTTATAATGGATATTTGGCATCTTTCCTGTCTAGTGGCATCCTATACAGTCTTTCCCCTATTTGTTGATTCATGGATTTGTGGACGGACCACAATAAAATTTGGATATGCACAGTTATAATATTGTGTTTAAATTAGAGATTTTTACTTCATATCAATAGCATTTTCCCTAGGCTGGACTATAAACCTCGTGTGCTTTCCCAGAGAGCTTACACTGTATTAAGAAAGACCAATATTGGACGAGCCATTTTAACTCCCGCACTAAAGACTTAAAAATGATAAAGAATGTTGTTAACTCTGCCTCGTCAAACTTAATTGAATAAAAAAAACAAATTGCATCCATCCTGAATTCTGAACTAGCATAGCCTTCATATGACATCTAAGAATCCAGTTCTTCAACTCAAACAGACTTAATTCAAACTCCTGCTCCAGTAGATTGCCTAAAACTCTTATTGCAGTGAAGGTCCTGAATGCACTACCTGAGATTGCATCTTATAAAATTATAGACATCTGAAGGGAAGAAAAGAAAATTGTGACACCATAGTTGGCTTGGAGATGCAACTGGATGTTTAACCTCAGAGCAAGCAGTTAGATTGCTAATCTTTGCTGTATTCCCCATGTCAAACCACTGAACAATTAGATTCTATCTGCCTGCCCTGACTTAATCATATTGCTAAGACTGACAATTAACAAATCCAGTTGCATTTCTATACCCATCATACTGTTTAATCTGGTGTTCCATCTTCAAGTTCGGTTCATGGCATCCCAGTCCTGATTAGTGCAGGATGCGAAGCTTTGAATTGGAGTCTTTTTAAAGAAAATATTTAAGTTCTGTTTTATCAAACAAATGCAAGAGACTGTGCAAAGCATGAACCTAAGTGATTGTGAACATAACTCATGCACTTTTTTTAACATTTCCGGTTCAGCTGATTCCACGGATATTGCTAACATAAATAAATGGAAAATCCTGGTATCCAAATTAAGGAATAAGTGACTGGAGTGTGCATTTGCAGAATCTGTTCATTTTTTAATGCATAACCATTATAATAGTTTTCACAATGGACTGGTGAAATCTGCTATGGTTTAAATTACTCAATTTTGGATGTTGGTTCAGCTGGAAATTATTCTTTGGGACTGACTTTTCCACTCCCTGGCCCTGACAAGCAGGTATGATGGTGAAGAACTTGTTATTTCCAAGGGTGGATTGCCTGCTGTCTACCCACTTGCTCCTGCCCCCATCATAATTATGAACAGCAGAAGTGGTGATGTCAGTGGATCATTTGAGACTCTCAAAATGGGCAATCAATTCCCATTTCAAGGCCTCATTTTGCCATCACCAATGTGTAACCAACCATGGGAGAGGCTAAATACCAACAGCTCAGACTAGTAACTCTCCCTGTCTGTCCTCATGGTGGTGGTGGGTAGGTAAAGGACAAATCAAAAGGGAAACTTCAAGGCTATATACACTTCCTGGTAGAAACCCTACCCACCACGAACCTACAAAATTCTCCCCCATGCACCAACCCAAATCTTATGGCCCTATTCACCAAATTCAGATTGGTGGAAGCTCTTCAAGCTAGGACTTCCCTTTGCTGAGGGTTAGGAATTCCTCCTACAGTCTGTGAACAGCCAGGGAAGGACAAGGAATCTGATGCCTCCAATTTAAGCTTTTAGATTTTCCTTTTTTGTACTGATAAAATGACATTAAACTGACTTTGCAAATGAAGAAGTTGATTTTTGCCTAACCCTTCAGCATCAGTGAATTGCACATCCATTGACCTGACACTTCCTTCTAAAAATGAAAAGCTGAAACTGAAAGCACATTTAAAGTAACCCAACACTTTCTCAGTACTGTACATGAATTCACCGCAGTGCTTGGTTCAGTCATCCAGAGCTATCTGCTTAAAAATGGAATAAATATCTGATGCAAAATCAACCTACAGATCCTAGCCTGTAAAATCCAGGTCTATCACTGAATCTACACTCCATCCTGTGTCCAGCTTACTAATGATTTTAATTTTCTGGAATCATTTAAGTCATCACCTGATTTTGTACCATGAGCAGAAGTTAAAGATGGCAATAAGTTTGTGAGAGAAGGTTCACTGGACTCCAAGCAGTAATTCTGCTCTCTCTCTCCCCCTCCCCCAAATGGATGCTGTCAGACCTGCTGGTTTTTTTCCCCAGTAGTTTCTGGTTTTCTTTCAAATTTCCAGCATCTGCAGTTCTTTGTTTTATTTTACTCATGTCTTTTGATTGCCCCTCCTATTTTATTGTCACAACTTCTGCTCATAGAATAATGCAGTACAGATGAAGTCCTTTGGATCATCAAGTCAATTATGCCAAAAACATGCAACAATCTACACTAGCTCCACTTTTCAGAACTTGATCCATAGCATTGAATGTTACGTACTTGAAACATTTATTGAAGTACTTTTATAAAAGTTGTGAGGCTACCTGCCTCAACTACCCTCCCACCAGCATATTCCAGACAACCCCAACCTACGAATGAAAACAAAAATTTGCAAATCCCCTCAGTCTCCTGCCTTTCACTTTACAAGTCTGCCTCCATTGTCATTGACAATTTGAACAACCGCTTTCTATTCACACTGTCCGTGTCCCTCATAACCTTAAGGGGTTCTTCTGGCATAGTGGTAGTGTCTCTACCTCTAAACCAGGACACCCAGGCTCCCATTTGCTCCAGAGGCTTATGCACCTCAATCAGTTGCTCCTCTCAGCCTCCTGTGCTCCAAAGAAAACAATCTGAGCTTATTTTCTCAAATGCAACGTCCATAGCAAGTTGAGCAAAACAGACTGCAGAAATCTTTCGTGTAGTTGTACTGTTTTTAACCTGTTGGATTAAAACTGTCTATTTAAGCAGCATAAGCAAATGATCCATTTAAACGGTGGAATATTGCTTCCACAAATAGGACAATTTCGTTACTTATTATTGTCTAATAATGATGGAAGGTCAGTGCTTTGATTTTTCTCAAAAAGTGGTGAGCACACAACAGGAATGCCATCCCAATTTACATGCGAATATAATTTAACACATTCGAATTTTCTGTCGGAAATTTAATTTATCCGTGCACCCTGCGAGTAAGTCCCACTTCTTTGTTTTCAACATCAGGGGCTTCATTATTTTAATTCGTAAGGTCTTTCAATTTTGCAGAGCGTGAATCATGATCACTATCACTTGTAATTAGTCAGTGCCCCCTTCCTCCATACTTCGTAACATTCACGCCTCGCAGATTATTTTAGAACATACGCGTTTGCAATTTAGTTTGAATTTTCTGTTGTAACCCGGTGAACCATTAGAGTAATTCGCTACATTTAAAAAAAAACTTTTGTAATTACCAGACGTTATTCTTTATGAAGTGTTCAGCTCCAATGGATGTAACCAGACGCCCAACAAGCTTCTGTTATATGCTTCTCTTTGCTGCCACCTCCTGTTAAAGACGCATTGTCCTTCCCTGTCAAAGACGACAGTATCGGAAAATTATACAATACCAGCAATGACATGCAGCAAATATATATGAAGTATACAAGCACCTTTAAGAGCTAATATAACACATGAGCCAGATAAATCCTTTAAGCAGCTTCTGAAAAGTGACATGAGTACACAACTGCATCCTGCACGGTAAGCTAGTCTCTCTTTTTTTGCTTCTCTTCATCTCAACATGCTTCCGCTGACTTACTTTGATTTTGTCCTCTCTTATAACAGCAGCTGTCGCTCTCTGAACAGATACACGAAATGATAAACACCTGCAGCTCCGTCCTGGCCAATTCCATCACTGTCACGGCTTTGCTTGCAACCCAGTGACAAGGAAAAGATCACACAAAATCCCGAACATTGAAATGAATGAATGCAATTTACATCATGCAGCATGTCAGCATAGCTACTGCGATGCCAAGACAAAGCACATCAGTGGTACCAACCAGAAAGAACATTCTTTAAAAATGCAGACTACATAACATGAATATTTTATCTACTGCACCTTTTTCTGTATTAAATATGTTAGAGAGGCTGAACTATAATGGAAGCTGAACAATTGAAGGCCATGCTGCAGTAAAAGGAAATAAAGACTTTTTTTTGAAGAATGGGTGGGTTGCTTCTGTGCAAATTCTGCATATCCAGAATCAAAATTTCTTACATGAATTTCAAACACTTTGGTTAAAGTTATACCACCCTGAGTAGCACTTGAAGCAGAAATACGGCACACATTATTATCAGCTTGTCTTTTGTTACAAATGTCCATATAACAAACCCTGTCCTCCCCCAAGGAAATTTTCAGCACTTGCATCTTCATTTAAGCATCTGCTTATTGGGATCACGGAGAATTCCCTTTGTTCCAGACAGTTATCATGAAGTAGGTAGCCCTAAAAGTCACTTGCTTATCTGTTTTCATTTAAACTATCGTAAATTAAAGCTCAGGACAAAAAACCATCACTGAACATATTAGATTGCTTTTAGGCATGCAAACTACCTCCTTTGTAACAGAACAAATCTTAGTTGCTCAGCTTTCACAGCTATACTCCATGCAGCTACTAAACCCTATTGCCTCAGATCCACCTACCAACAATTTACAGTTAACTCCTACCTTTAATCCACATGCTTTTGAGTCTCTCAAAGGACTGACAGCTAGGATCATGTGAAGCATATTCTTATACACCACACTGAGCATCTGATTTGAGCAATAGATTCTTGTATTAACCTGAACTCACATCACATATCGACTGGATTCTAATTTAATTTTCTGTACATCATAAACCACCAGTTTTTTTTCATGTCATCTGCTAACTTAATTCTAAATACATACTCTGAACAGTAATGAATACCCAAGAAATACTGAAGCTACATGTGCATGCTTTTATCATGAAGTTAATCATTTCACAGTAGCAACAAGACACACCTATGTCAATGTTGAACAAAATTATATAAAAATAATTACTGTAAAGTATTTAAAATATTATCTGAAAATTCATCAGCTATAATGAGTCTCACATTTAAAAACAAAATATGTTGTATTCTTTTTCTGATGAATGTCTGTATAAAGGAATGTTAAAATATGCACAGATCTCTGGAGTCCAAATTTAATTAATTGGTCAGAACAATGCTTAGGTGTTATAATGATTTCTTTAAAAGAATACTTCAAATGGTAGGAACTTTATTTATTTACTATTTACAGTAACTTCCTGTTCATAACCTAAATTCACTATGGCATAAAAAAGGTTGAGATATATGTACACTATTTGATAATAGGTACAAGAAACATACAACCTGTTTGTGAAATATCAGCTTCCTACAACTGTACACATAGCCCTTTTTATCTTCTCCTTAAGCTTAATTATTATTTTACTCTCACGAAATCACATGCCATTCGGACTCTACTTAAAAGGCTTTATTCAAATTTATTTAACAAGCAACAGAAATGCAACAGACCTTACAGAGTGAACAGTGATTTTGAGATAGTTTATGTAATAGCTAAAGGGTTAGAAGCATACTGACTTCCCTTTTCTCAAGATAGAGTTCATTACTAGAAGGCAATACTGTTCATCCATGTTGGCTTCCTACCTTCCGATTAGGAGGTCTCTTGCTTATCAGAGCTCTCAGTATAAAAGGTGCCTCCAGTTATACTTCACATGACACCTCAGCCATACAGGTATTTTATTTCCTCCTTTCCAAACAGTCACCATGCATCCAGTGCTAACAGCTGGCAGAACCATGCAGGCAGGATCTCAGCAGCATCTAACTAATGGCCCCCAGGCCAATGAAAACTTTTACATGCTGCTAGCTGTTTGAATTCTCTTCACTGCAGGACTTTCATTTACAGTGACAGGCTGCTACCAGACGCTACTAAAGTGGACCTATCAGAGTCTTTGTATGCAAAACTCAATTCCTCGCCATTAGAAGCAATCCAACATAATAACATCTTCTCCAGTCTTTGTGTTAAGTGGACAGTTTCATTCTGAGCCTTAATAAGACTGTTGTTGAGGCCATTTACAGCATTTAACCCTTTGAGTAACAAAATGCTTCCATGGCATTCCAAATATCCTTGCTTCACTTTCATATGTCCACATTCAATCACTTTCTAGTAATCAGTTTGAAGGACGTGACTGGAAAAATGAACACATTTCATGCAAGAATGGAACATGGCAGCATAAAAAAATTTGAACAAACTATTCTCACAAATAATTGGGAATAAAATTCTAACATTGCTATTTTTCTCAATGGGAATGTACATTCAATCTTCACATGTTATTTAATTATATCCTGATCTTTAAACTCTGCAAAATCCTTTAAACTGAGATCTTCCAATATCTCATTGTTCTGTTTTTTTTTTACATGGTAAAAAATTGACCAGAATACATTAACAAAGTCAGCTTTCCTGGTTTAACTTTATTCTTGAATTTGAACTATGTTTTTATATGAGTGAAATTTTTAAGGAATTTATTTTGGTGAGTGGCTTTATCACAATTTGACACCATAATTTGGCTGTGATTTGGAGTCACTTTTTAAAATCTAATTATATTTTCCTTGCCTTGTAAACATGCTTTTATATGTAAAAGATATTGAATATAATTAAATCCCATGAACCAGACTTAGAGGGGACAATGTTGTGCTTTTAACCCTCTTCTAATTTTACATCGTATTATTGCCCTTTTTTGACTTTTCACATCAATTGCTACCTTTTCCCTCAGTCAGAAATCATTTTAATAATCTAGACTTCTTCTGATGCCATACTGTAGGACTCCAGCAGAAAGTGAATACAAAAATTAAATGTCTAAATATGCTTGGCTATTTAAATTAAGAATTAAATCAATGGATGTATTACTTTGGAGCAAGTAATCCAATTTGTATTTCAGTTTGTTCGTTCACATGACCTCTTAGTTCACTTTATTTCAGAACCTTTCCTCCAATCCAGTGTACAGTAATTCACTGTAGGCAGGAACAAAAACAAACCCATTTCACTTGGTCAGAAGCATTACATTTTGCTGCCTTTAATCTAGAACTGGGAAACTCAAAAAAAAAACCCTCAGGATTCAGTGCCTCGTTTCCAGTGATTTCAAGTCCTTTGTAAAACTAAAGTTTGTTCAAAATTAATGAAAGACAAGTGTTCAGTTTTAAAAGGTTAGCCAACTTTAGAAATAAAAAGTGCTGTGGCAGTTTCACCCAACAACTATTAACAGTAAAGAAAAATTTTAGATTAGTCATGATCTAATTCCAATAATCCTAAATCAGGCTATGTGTTATTTTTTGAAAGTCTTTTTTTTGCCTCTTTTGATATGGTGTGACATATCTCAGAGCCTTTTTAAATATATTCAAAATGCACATTTTTACAGCACACAATAAAGAGTGTAGAGTTGCATATAGTGCTTGATTGCAAGTTGTTTTTACGTGATCTGTTAAACTTTCATCTCCGGAATATCATACATCAGTTTCCCTCCATCATCAAAACACACATCCACACTCTCATCAATTTGTGATTGGACTTTCCCTATACTCTCATTGCTACTACTAATTATCGATTACAAGTCATCCTGAGTTGTGCACCCCTTTTCATCAGACTCATTAAAGCCTGCATTTTCATACACATAAATTTCAGGAGAATTGGCATATTGTAACAAATCAACTTTAAGATATTTACCTCCACATTCAAATTTTTACCATCCCTTGATCCTCTCTAATTTCAAGATCTTCTTTAGCACTCTATTTATGTCCTCTAACACCTATATAGATTTGCATAGATTACTTACAGTGTGGAAACAGGCCCTTCGGCCAAACAAGTCCACACTGACCCGCCGGAGCACAACCCACCCAGACCCATTCCCCTACATTTATCCCTTCACCTAACACTACAGGCAATTTAGCATGGCTAATTCTCCTAACCTGCACATTTTTGGACTGTGGGAGGAAACTGGAGCAAACCCACACAGACACAGGGAGAATGTGCAAACTCTGCACAGTCAGTCGCCTGAGGCAGGAATTGAACCCGGGTCTCTGACGCTGCAAGGCAGCAGTGCTAACCACTGTGCCACCGTGTTTTTTGTTTCCTTCAATCACCGTACTCCCACCCTCAGTAACTCCTTTCTTTAGAATTAAATCTTTGCTTTATTCCCTTATAAATTCTCTGCTAGATATCCACTACCTATAACACTTCATTGTAAAGCAAAATACATCTCGTTGTACATAGTAAGTACCATAAAAAATGTAAATTGGTATATCTCAATACAATAAAAAATGTCAATAATACTTTGAAAGTAAGCATCCCAATGCAATGCACCCTTTCAAAAGTACCATCTCCGAAACCAAAATTGGATTACATCCTTATTCAAAAACTTCAGTAGAGTAAATTATGATCAATATAAATGCTTTTCAAATCAGGGTCTATGACCATAGAAGACCCATGAAATTCTAAGCTGTCAGAGTTGTTAATGAACTAGCTCTTTATTTCAATTGTACTTTGTCAACATATTTTCTTCAAGTTTTTCTTCTTAAAATAGACTGGAATTGACAGTAAATGGACAGTCAGTTTTACCACATTCCCAATTTTCTATTCTATTAACATTTAATTGCACCCTCTACTCACTTTCAAAAGTTGAAAATAATGGTGCACAGACACATGCTAACATTTGGAGGAGGTACTCTGAAACAAAAACATTAACCTCGTGCTTTTTTTCCTTCATTCACAGGAATGGATTTCTCCGAGTAGGCCAGCATTGATTGTCTATTCCTAGTAGCTCATGAGAAGATTGTGATGAGCTGACTTCTTGAAACCCTGCAGAAATGTAGTGTAGGGACACCTCCAATTTTAGTGGGGAGAGTGTTCGAAGATATTGACCGAATGACAGTGAAGGAAAGGTGTTCCATTTCTGGATGGTATGTGGCTTGGAGGATAAGCAGTAGGTAGTGATATTCTAATATATCTGCTGACCTTGCCTTTCTAAATGGTGGAGATCACAGGTTTGGGAGGTGCAATCAAAGCAATACTGGTGGATTGCTTCAACATAGAGAAGCATTCCAAGGTGCATCATTGAAAAATAATTTCAAAAAGAACATGTGGAAAAGTATGAAAATTCCTAATTAGGATGCTTGTTGCAGTCTGCTGGCAATGGATAGTTCTCAGACAGTTAGCAATTCATTAAATTAAGAAAATTATTAACAATGGGCAAAGGTAAAATTTCTTTCAGCTTTCATTAAAAATAATGCATTATGTTTCTGTTGGTATTCTGAGTGAATAAGCTTCAAAAAGGATGTCAGGCTGGTACAGTACCTTTTTGAATCTTCTACCTAATTACAGTACATTGTTAAATATAAAGATAGAATACAATAAGGAAAGAAATCCAATCTGAGACATGCATTCATATTTTAAATCTAGCTAAATGTATTAAAATCTCATCCAGTGATACAATTAGAGAATATTATCCCAACCTCAGCATGCTATTATTAGATTGAAGCTTAAAGAAAAATAATAGGAAAGATTATAAGTGAAATATGATAGTATCATCTAAGAACATCTTTCAGAAGCATGAATCAATGTCAAGCTAAAAGCATATGGAATGCTTGCACTTCACCTCTTCCTATCTAAACAGTCATACAGTGCTAATGCTAAATTGGCTTTCATACATAAAGTTACCCCACAAAGTTACTTCTCAATTTTATACTGTCCGAAAAACAAATTATGGCAAAATAAATTCAGAGAGTATGAACCTAATACAAGATCGGTCACTGTTTATAATTAAAGATTTGTTTGTGAGAAGGCAAATAGATCTGATATGTGGTCTTACCTTTTTTCTGCGTATGCATGTCCAAGCTACCTGTCTGAGCAATTTACCATCAATTAATACTTCATTATTTGTTCAATATGATTACAGCATGAAGGTGCTGTTTTCTATTCAATTAGAAGCATAAGATGAATGTGTTCAGCAAGATAATTCTAGGACTCTGAAGGAATTAAAGGAGGGAATGTCTGTACTAGGCAGTTGATAAACTGCTGCACCGTGCTGACACAGAAAAATTAGCCGTCTCGGGGCAAGACACTAAAAGCAATCATCTGCAGTTGTGAGTCTCCTGTTGCTAAAGCCAATATTACTGCAGTTTTTTTTTGAAAGCAGCACTTTGCAACACATTGGAACTGTTGTAGGCCATTCAGTCCCTGGGGTCTGTTTCATCATTCAGTCATGGCTGATCTGTATCTCAACTCTATTTACCCATTTTTGGCCAACAATTCTTTCATACTGGAAAAAGAAAGATCTATTGTTCTTAGTCTTGAAGATTTATATCAACTCCACACCTACACTTAAGAGGAGTTTGTTCCTTTTATGGGTCAAAAGAAAATGTCTCCTGATTTCACTCTTTAAATGTCTAACTCACTGTAGGTGGTTGAGGTAATTTTCTTTTGCTGTAAACAATATACTTTAAAAGCTAATGAATAGATTTCACCAAAAAAGATTGATAAATAACTGTTGTGATAAACAAAAGAACCGATTAGATGTTGTCAAAGATATGGATCTGGATTTGGATCCTGGATTTTTAAAAACTGCATTAACATTAGAAGATTGACCAAATTGACTTTTCTTTAGAGAGTTGAGAGTTGTTTTGTTTAAAATGTTATGGATTTACTTAGCAGCTGTGGGCAGAGTTTCAGAAGAAGTTGTTGGATGCTGATTAACCAAATATCTCCTCATTGAAAAGGAGATTCTTAAGAGACAAATGTCCTTTTAAAGCTTAATAGTTACAGAGTATCAAAGATCTAGGGGAAACCCTCAAGAAGGAAAGGTATTATGATGATAATGTTGAGTTAAACATGGCATGACAGTGGTATGCACTCTACTCACTGCCCACTCCATTTGTTTTCAAATTATATTCTTTTGTTCTAAATCTTCTGTATCAGTTTTTTTCACCATTTGAGAGATTTCAATCTGTTTGACCTTCTACTATCATCAAGAAAATACAATCTAACTCTGTTGTGACTCAACACCTTTTTGTCTCTGAGAGATACACACTCCCTGAGACCAATATATTATCGATCATGGGTTTCAGTGCCCACAACTGATCATAATATGTCAGGGGGTGTCTGACCAAGCTATAACTGAAGCATAACTTATTTCCTTTTATCTTAAGCTAACTTGAATGCAAAGGCAACCGCTTCATCAGCTTTCCTGATTACTCTTCATACCTTGTCTCTGATAATTTACTCAAGTGACCATTATTCATTTAATGCCATGGCAATGAATTCCAACTGCATGTGACTCAAGTCTACCCATGTTTTAGTTTTTTTGTGAGACCTTTTTTTGTAACCTATTGCTGCATGAAATCTAGGGATCAACACCACTTACTTCTGTCAATGCTGCATTGAAACCTCCAAACTGTTTCTGTTGTTTTGCAATTTAATGATAATGTGCCACAAACCTAGTCTTCATCATAAGCAAAACTGCCTTAATGGGTCTTAACTTCCAGTGAATAATGATATGTTATTTTCCATCTCCATTGGATACCTTAATTTTGCAGATCATTTTTCTCTATAGGAAAGACACTCTGAGCAGCAAAATGGTAAGGAAATTATGTTTGTTATTGTAATCCTCCTTGTTTACTTTGTTCGAACCTAAATTTAATGCACAGATGGTGTCTAGTACAAGAGAGAAATACTTTACGAAGATTACCTTTGTTCCAAACTGGTTTCAATCTATTTCAATTATGCCTTAAAACAAAACCCACCAAAACATAATCATAGAATCATATAGTACAAAAGAGACAATTCAGCCCATTGAGTCAGTACTATCAAATACTCTGAAAATCTAACTTTCAATCTCCATAAGAGGGCAGCCCTCAGGGTGGATTATTAAGACTTGTGATTAAAACTTATTGTTCCTCCACTTCATTCTCCAGTATTATGTTATATATTGCACCAAATACTCACACAGTAGCACTTGTTAACAAATAGCCATTGTGCCATTGCAGTGAAAGTTCGACTTTCGGGAGTGAAAAATAGATGCTAGTGAAATGATTTCCAGTTCTACACATTGCCCAGATTTCCTGAATCATATGTCTCATTATAAAGATTTGGGAGGTAATGAACATTGAACTGGATTTCTGTTGTAACTTGTTTATTGGGAAGAGCAGACTTTATGGAGCCAGTTGTCAGTCTGATCCTGGGGTTCAGAGGTGGGGAGTGGCAGGGTTAAGATGAGTGGAGGCCCTGTCTAGAGATTTCCTGTGAGCTAGCAATGGCTTGGGAGTACTTTTATGCAGCTGGTGGACCATTTTTATCCAAACCTTCCACTCTCTGGATTGTATTTGACTAGATACTTGACCAGAGATGTCCATTGGGATTCTGTGGAAGCTGTATGGATTGAAATACAATTATGTTCAAGTGTCCCTCCAAGTTTGCTGTAGTCAAACCATGCAGCACACATCCTGTCAGCACATATCTTAGACTCAATGGAATATGGTGCACTACCTTTGAAAGATGGGATCAGAAGTGATATGGAGATGAGTGTCAGAGAGCTGTAAATTGTAACCAAACAAGCTGGAGCAAAAATCAAAAAACCCAGCCACTGTTCAAAATTTTTATTAAAAATTCATTCATGGGATGGTGGTGTGCTGACTTGGCAGCATTTATTGCCCTTTGGGCAGTTAAAAGTCTGCTACTTTGCTGTGGGTCTGGCGTCATATGTAGGCCAGACCAGGTAAGGATGGCAGTTTCCTTCCCTAAAGGACATTACCAGATGGGTTTCTTTCCTGACAATTGATTTACAGTCATCATCAGTCTCTTAATTCCAGAGTTTTTTAAAAAGTTTGATGGGCAGCAAGGTGAATGAGTGGCACAATGGCTCAGTGGTTAGCACTGCTGCCTCACAGCACTAGGGACCCAGGTTCAATTCCAACCTCGGGCGACTGTGTGTGTGGAGTTTGCACATTCTCACCATGTCTGCGTGGGTTTCCTCCGGGTGCTCTGGTTTCCTCCCACAGTCGAAAGATGTACAGGTTAGTTGGATTGGCCATACTAATTTGCCCATAGTGTTAGGTGCATTCGTCAGAGGGAAATGGGTTGTTACTCTACAGAGGGTCATTGTGGACTGGTTGGGCTGAAGGGCCTGTCTCCATACTGCAGGGAATCTAATAATAAAAAAAATTGAATTCAAATTCCACCATCTGCCATGGTGGGATTTGTACCCAGAATATTATCTAGGTTGCTGGACCAACAATCCAGTGATAATGCCACTAGGTCATCACCTCTCCCCATTGATTAAGGAAATAAGGCTGTAGTGTTTGCACTACCAGCTCCTGCTCAAAGGACAGGGGATATGAAGCAAAATTGGAATTTCTTCTATATATAATTGAAAAGTTATAAAAGATCGATGGATTTGTTGAGCAAATCTGGTTGGCATGGACGGATTGGACCGAAGGGTCTGTTTCCATGCTGTACATCTCTATGACTCTAAATAAGAACATTTACAGAAGAACCTCAATTATCCAAAGGACGTAGACACGGAGTATTCCGTTTGTTTAATTGAATTCTGAAGAATGGAATGCCAGATAACATAGTTTAGCCAAGCATCGGGACCATGCGATCTTGCTGAATAATCTGATTTTGGACAATTGAATGCCAGATAATCAAGGTTCCTCTTTACTAACAGTTACTAACACCAGCCTTCCATCCATTGACGCTGTCTGTACTTCCCACTGCCTGAAGAGAGCAGCTAGCATAATCAAAGACCCCTCCCACCCCGGTTATACCCTCTTCCATTGGGCAGGAGATGCACAAGTTTAAAAACATGTACCAACAGATTAAAGAAAAGTTATCAGATAACAGTCACCCTGTTATCAAACTTATGAATGGAACTCTCCTTTATTAAAGTTGATCTTTCTCTGCACCTTCTCTGTAGTTGTAACATCATATTCTGCATTCTGTTCTATTACCCTGATATGCTTATCTAAGGTATGATTTGTCTGGCTAATACTTAAAACAATACTTTTCACTGTATCTCAGTTCGTGTGACAATAATAAATCAAATCAAATCACAACACTGTTATCACTGTTAGAAAGTGACATTCAAAATATGTAAAACATAGAGTAGAATCCGTAGTGTGGAAACAGGCCATTCGGTCCGACATGTCCTCCAGAGAGAATCCCACCAAGACCCAGCCCCGACTGTATCCCTGTAACCCTGCATTTCCAATGGCTAACGCACCAAACCTACATATCCCTGATCACTATGGGTAAGTTTAGCATAGCCAAATCAAGCTAATCTGCACATTTTTGGACTGTGGGAAGAAACTGGAGCACCCAGCAGAAACCCACGCAGACATGGGGAGAGAGTGCAAACTCCACACAGAGGGTGGATTCGAATGTGGTTTCCTGCCACTCTGATGCAGCAGTGCTAACCACAGAGCTACTTGTCACCCTAATATATTCCACTTACTACTCTTTGAAGAGCAGAAAAGATACATGACAGATATTTTAAGTGATTTTGAGGCATGTTTTGAGCCTCAAGTGAATATTATACATTAGTGGCATGTTGTTACCGTAGCTGGTGGAAACCTGTGAATTTATGCAATCAAAGGACGATCTAGTTAAAGGCAGGAATATATTAGGTGTAAGAGATCTTGAAGTGAAAGCATTCTGATGAAGAAAGGGAAACTTATGCTCAAGAGAGCAATTAATGTGCACAAGTGCTGAGATTGTGCAGCAGGAGCTAGAGCATATTCATGGAGGAGCAGACCAGGTCTTGCGTTCCTTTAGGCACAAATCTCAGACAAAGGGCAGGATGCAAATACTACAGAGGACATCATTTAAAGAATTAGAAGACATGTCCCCAGCATGGGGAAAACAATGTGCTCAGCGCAAGAATCTTAACCATTTTGCATACAAGTACAGAAGTTTGACAAATAGAAAACACAACAAATAAGTACAGATGGCCACTGGAGAGATATTGGCTAAACATTCTGTTGAATCACTCCATACCATACAACAGGTTAGTTCAGTCAAGCCAATTTGTGACTGTTTGAGAACTACAGAAACAAACCACCTGGTCAACAAAAAGTGTCAGATTGACACTGGTACAACATGTAACATCATGACCTTCATAGAATTGAGCAAAGTCATTCAGCAAGACAGCCCAAAAATGAAGCCCTTGAAAGTAAGTTAAAGGCTATAAGGTTTGCATTTGCATGCTGAGAGGCCAGATTACTCTGAGCATTACAACAACATGAATAAGGATCTGGAGTTCCAGATCATCAGCAGCAAGCAAGTACTATTTGTCTCAGCCAGTGCAAATCTAAAACTCAAGAGTCGTAGCCCTCAACACGCCAAATGAGATTTACAACATGTTGTAGCACATGCACAACATGTTGACCATGGAAGAGATCCTAGAGGAGCACAACGATGTGTTTGCAGGGTTAAAGTACTTACCAGGAGAAAATCATTTCAAAGAAGATGAGAATGCAATACCAATTCAGCATCTGGAGAGGAGATTTCAGGTTTCTCTGAAAACCCATAAAAATTGGTTAGCAGAGCCAGAAAGGAGGCAATAGTTAAGAAAGTGACAGCTCCTACATATTGGATAAGCAGCATGGCAACAGGGAAACAAAAAGGAAAGCTGAGAGGATGCAAGACTAAAAAAGATCTAAATGAAGCTCAGAATTGCTTCTGTGCCAGTCATGAAGTAATTTTGCCTCAACCTGTAAAGGCAATAATAGTTACTAATCTAGATGTGAACGATGGCTATTGCCAAGCAAAGCAACAGTTTTCTAATCATATTTTAATGCCTCTCAGGAGAAACAGACAATTTCATGTACAATTTGGCATTTCTGCTGCTCAGAAGAATAGCAGTGCAGACAACATGAGACAGTTCATGATCTTCTGGGAGTGGAAGCTATAGTGGTTGATCTGCTTGTTTGTGGATGGATAGGCACCCTGGAAGAAGCCGTTGTTGATTATCTACAACTATTTGACAAAGTTCACTAGGTAAACTTGAAGTAATTGCAATTAAAAATGCCTGAAATCAAATGCATTGACTACATACTGATAAGAAAAGGGTCTTTGCTCAGATGTGGAAAACGTGCAGCAATGCTGATACCACTAGGTGTAAAAGCAGTGCAATGCAATGATTTGTTAGATTCACCAACCATTAGGCAAAATTCTTGCCCAATTTGTCATCAGAGTGTAAACCATTAAGGTAGCTCCTTGCCAAGAGTGGTAGCAGTATTAGGCTAAAGATTAAAAACAAAACACTCTGGCCAAGCAATAAGTGATGGCAAAGCCAGTGCTGAAATACAATGACATAAAAGAAGAAGTGACCACGTAGTATGACTTCAGCAAGACTTGGCTTGAAACTTTAATGTAGCAAGGACAATAATTGCATTTGCATCTAGAACATTTACACAAATGGAGCAGAATGAAAAACAGTATGTGTCCAATACCTTTTGCTTGTGAACATTTTCATCACTACCTACTTGGAAGATTTAAAATGACTGTCAAACCCAACCACCAGCCACTTCAAAACATTTTACTGAAGCTGTTGCTATCTTCTCCAAAGAGTTATCAAAGAATGTTACGCAAGTTACAGAGATACAATCTGGATGTGACATATAAGCAAGGGAAGTGGGGTTTAGATTAGAGTGATGCTGGAAAAGCACAGCAGTTCAGGCAGTTCAGGACTGAAGGGCTTTTGCCTGAAACATCGATTTTACTGCTCCTCAGATGCTGCCTGACCTGCTGTGCTTTTCCAACACCACTCTAATCTAAACTCTGGTTTCCAGCATCTGCAGTCATTGTTTTTACCTATACAAGCAAGGGAAGCAAATGTCAATTGCACCATGCTGCCAATAGCAGCACTCCCTATGAATAAAATTGAATGTGCTAAACTAAAGGTTCAAATCTTCCAAATTCAACATGAATTGGCAGCTCATCATACTCTGGAAAGAATAGAAAGTGCCTCGCTTAAATCAAGCAAGCTATTTAATGATAAAAGTCTCCAAAGTTACAGAAAAAATAAGATGAGGGTACACGAGCACCAAAGACAGATCTGTTGCTATGAGAAAG
The DNA here is from genome assembly GCF_047496795.1 of Chiloscyllium punctatum. NCBI lineage: Eukaryota > Metazoa > Chordata > Chondrichthyes > Orectolobiformes > Hemiscylliidae > Chiloscyllium > Chiloscyllium punctatum. The sequence goes on along the minus strand of NC_092739.1, from coordinate 32,103,881 downwards.
TGAATATCGATCATGCAGAGATGAATTAACAGCTCTCAATGTCATATTGTACAAAGGAAATAGACTCATTGTCCCAAAGGAGTTGAGAGGAGGGATGTGAAAGTCTATCCATGACAGCTACCAAGAAATTGAGTCAAACCTGAGGAAAGCAAGGGATCTCTTCAACTTGCTAAACATGAGCAACATATCAAGGACCACCTCAGCCAATGAAGTAATATGTTCCATGGAAACATAGAAAATAGGAGGAATAGGCCATTTATTCCTTTGAGCCTGCTCCACCATTTATTATGATCATGTCTGATTACCCAACTCAATAGTGTGCACATGCTTCCCACCCCCCGCTCCCCATATCCTTTGAATCTTTAGTCTCAAATGTTACATCTAACTTATTCTTAAAATCATGGCACATGGTAGAATTTGAATTCAATAAAGGGCCTAATATTAAGGGTTTAGTGATAACCATGAAACCATTGTCAATTTGCATGAAGAAGAACCTCATCTGGTTCCCTGATGTCCTTTCAGGAAGGACAATTGGTTATACTTACCTGGTCTGGCATACATGTGGCTCTAGACCCATTGGGGCCACATGTAGGCCAGCTGCTGGCCTAGCCACAGACGCTCACATCTCATGACTGAATAATAATAAAAAAAATACAAAATTTTGGCCTTGACTGCTTTCTGGGATTGTGAATTTCACAGGCTCATCACATTCTGGGTGAAGAAATGTCTTGTCATCTCAGTCCTCAATGGTTTTCCTATATCCTTTGACTGTGAACCCTGGTTCTGGACTCCTTCACCATTAGGAACATCCTTCTTACATCTACCCTGTCTAGTCCTGTTAGAATTTTATAGGTTCCTAAGGAGAAACTCCCCCCCACCAACCCCCACATTGTTCTGAACTCCAGCGACTATAAACCTAATTGATTCAATCTTTCCCCATATGAGCTATCCTAGGAATCAGTCTAGCGAACCTTCACTGCACTCCTTCTTTCGCAAGAAACATCCTTCCTCAGGAGAGAAGATCAAAAGTACGCACTGTTCCAGGTTACGCAAGAGCCATTGATGACACATGACGTGCCAGACAGACCATGGCTTAAGGGTCGAAGAGTGTGGCAGCCAGTCAGGCAGGATCCAAGGAGCAGGAGAGTTGATGTTTTGAACATAAGCCCTTCATCAGGAATGCTCTTCATCGCCTGTGCTTTTCCAGCACCACATTCCTTGGGCTGGGCTTTTCCAGCACCACCACTCTTTGGCTGGACTTTTCCAGCACCACAATCTTCATCGGCTGTGTTTTTCCAGCACCACACTCTTTGGGCCATGTTTTTCCAGCACCACAATCTTTATCGGCTGGGCTTTTCCAGCACCACATTCTTCGTCTCTGATCTCCAGATCTGCAGTCCTCACCTTCTCCTAGACCATGGATGAAGCTGAGTCTACACCTCTCTACACCCACAGGATCTAATTATCTCATGACTGTGGACTATTATTCTGATTACTGGGCAGTGGACAACTTGACTTCAACAACTCCAGCTGAGATTTTCAAATGCTTAAGTTGTATTACTCACTATAGCATTGCAACATTGTCATGAGCAACAATGGCTGTCTACTCACAAGAAAAGAATGTAGTCACTGCATACATGATTAGGATATTCAACATCTCACATCATGTCCAAACCATCCCCACGCAAATGGAAAGAACATAGAACATAGAACATAGAAAAATACAGCGCAGTACAGGCCCTTTGGCCCTCGATGTTGCGCCGATCCAAGCCCACCTAACCTACACTAGTCCACTATCCTCCATATGCCTATCCAATGCCCGTTTAAATGCCCATAAAGAGGGACAGTCCACCACTGCTACTGGCAGGGCATTCCATGAACTCACGAGCTTGAAGAAGCAGGGAAAATTGCCCAAAGAATCATAGAGAAATCAAACAAAATGCACACTGATGTATGATGACAAACTTCAAGTGGGGCAATGTGTTTACTAAAAGCATGGAATTTAATCAAATATAAGGACTAAAGTCATGCCACGCACAAGCAATTATTCCAATAGCAGAAAAGAAAAACTGAAGCCAGAAGTAGTAATTGGAGTGACCGAGGATATCAAAGTGAAATGATGGAAAGACAAATTCCATTTTGACAATACGGCAAAAACCTATTGCTAGAGTAAAATGTTGGAGATCCAGTCAAGGTACAAACCTTCAATGCTTACAAAAAGAAACCCAAGAGGCAACTTGGGGCCTGAATGGAGCAATTGTCACCTCAAATATACAAGGTGGAAGCAAATGACCAGATATACCATTGTAACCATAGTCAGATACACCCTGCTGGAGAAGCAGTTCCTCAGCTGCAGGTGGCTAGTCAGGAAGAAGAGAATGCACCACATGCACAGATCACGTAACCACTATCAGACCCAGACATTCACAGCAACCCAACAATAGGAGTTTAATTCAGATAGATGCGAGGTGCTGCATTTTGGGAAAGCAAATCTTAGCAGGACTTCTACACTTAATGGTAAGGTCCTAGGGAGTGTTGCTGAACAAAGAGACCTTGGAGTGCAGGTTCATAGCTCCTTGAAAGTGGAGTCACTTGTAGATAGGATAGTGAAAAAGGCATTTGGTATGCTTTTGTTTATTGGTCAGAGTATTGAATACTGGAGTTGGGAGCTGAAAATGTGTTGCTGGAAAAGTGCAGCAGGTCAGGCAGCATCCAAGGAGCAGGAGAATCGACGTTTCAGGCATGAGCCCTTCTTCAGGATTCCTGAAACATTGATTCTCCTGCTTCTTGGATGCTGCCTGACCAGCTGCGCTTTTCCAGCAACACATTTTCAGCTCTGATCTCCAGCATCTGCAGTCCTCACTTTCTCCTACAGGAGTTGGGAGGTCATGTTGCGGCTGTACAGGACATTGGTTAGGCCACTGTTGGAATATTGCGTGCAATTCTGGCCTCCTTCCTATCAGAAAGATGCTGTGAAACTTGAAAGGGTTCAGAAAAGATTTACAAGGATGTTGCCAGGGTTGGACGATCTGACCTACAGGGAGAGGCTGAACAGGCTGGGGCTGTTTTCACTGGAGCGTCGGAGGCTGAGGGGTGACCTTATAAAGGTTTACAAAATTATGAGGGGCATGGATAGGATAAATAGACAAAGTCTTTTCCCTGCGGTCAGGGAGTCCAGAACTAGAGGGCACAGGTTTAGGGTGAGAGGGGAAAGATATAAAAGAGACCTAAGGGGCAACTTTTTCACACAGAGGGTGGTACGTGTATGGAATGAGCTGCCAGAGGAAGTGGTGGAGGCCGGTACAATTGCAACATTTAAGAGGCATTTGGATGGGTATATGAAAGGGAAGGGTTTGGAGGGATATGGGCCGGGTGCTGTCAGGTGGGACTAGTTTGAGTTGGGATATCTGGTCGGCATGGACGGGTTGGACCGAACGGTCTGTTTCCATGCTGTACATCTCTATGACTCTAATAGTTCTATCTCAAATAATTCAAGTAGAAACTGAACTGTGAAAGATCCTATATTAGGCACATCTGGCATTTATCTAATTTTGAACACAGCAACATGTACAGTGGACAGCAGCACCTGTGAACAGCAAGAACACCTGTGAAAGAGATCATTTTCTTGATGGTTAGAAATAAAACAAGGAAGGTAGTTTTAACTAGACTTTCCCAGAGCAAAAACAGCTGGATTGGGAACAGCCACTTTTTACACACTGTTGAACTTGATTTCCATCAACATCAAAGAGTTTGCTGATAGCAATTGGAACATGAGATATTGCTATTAAAAAGTAACTTAAGGAATAAGTCTTCAGAAACATTTGTAGGATTTCAGGTAACTTTACAAAATACTTGGAAATTATATAGATAGCGAGTGTTTAGAGTTTTTTGAGGGTATTTTTTATAGAATTCCTTAAACAATTTTATTTGTGATCTTATGAATTAACTAACTCGTTAAAATGTTTCTGCAATCCTTAGATAGACTGGGGCATACATTAAGGAAATGCTAAAAATCACACAACACCAGGTTATAGTCCAACAGGTTTAATTGGAAGCACACTAGCTTTCGGAGCAACGTTCCTTCATCACGTGATTGTGGAGGGCTCGATCGTAACACAGAATTTATAGCAAAAATTTGCAGTGTGATGTAACTGAAATTATACATTGAAAAATTGATTGTCTGTTAAGCCTTTCAGCTGTTAGAATACAGTGATAGTTTCACTTCTTTCATATGTAAATCACAAAACCTTTTTTTAAAGTTGCATTCTCGGGTTAGCTGTTAACAATGGTGATAGCTAGACAATATGTTGAAATGCACATGACGTTTTTGACCATTCAATTTTAGTACAAAATGTACTCGGTAGGCTGAAAAATGTATGTATGTAGCATTTGTATAGCAGTTACTGCTTTGTGTCTAACATTGTGTTTCTGTTATGTGCATACATTTCTTGAGTTGACGTTCAGTTGGGGAGTTTGGAGGTGGCCCAGCACTTAGTAACTTCAGTAATTCTGTCTCTAGAAAGCTCACCTTATATTACACAAACTTGATATGAATGGCTGGGTAACAGCAAGGGCATCAGTGATATTGAGGTGGCAGTGCTGGTGAGATATAGGCTACTATCCTGAGACAACAACAGGATTGTACTTCACAGAGGCACTGCCATTCTCCTGGGTCTGCCTCAGCATGACTGGCAACATCTAGGAGGATAGATTTCTGAACTGCTGTGAGACACCTCAAGCCACTTTGCACAATATAGTTACAGTGACAGGAATGTGAGATATTGTAGTAACAGGGGCATTGATAAGGTGAATCATCATTTCTTCCAGGGTAGGGGAGTCCAAAACTAGAGGGTACAGGTTTAAGATAAGAGGGGAAACATTTAAACGCAACCTAAGTGGCAACTTTTTATGCAGACGATAGTGCATGGATGGAACGAATTGCCAAAGGAATTGGTGGAGGCTGGTACAATTGCAACATTTAAAAGGCATCTGGATTGGGTATATGAATAGGAAGGGTTGAGAGGGATATGAGCCAAGTGCTGGCAAACAGGACTAGATTTATTTAGGATATCTGGTTTGCATGGACGAGATGAGCCAAAGAGTCTGTTTCCATGCTGTACAACTCTATGACTCTACAATAATCTGGGATCGTATGACCTCAATTTGAACTTGCACATGTTGTGTGCTCTGTACCTGATAAAGACTAACATGTGCCCAGCCTAGGTGGATTGAGAAAAAAGAGAAAATAGACTTTGAGGATAAACTTGCAAGTTATATCAACAGAGACAAGAGAATCGTTGAATATACAAACAGAAATGAGAAACCAAAGTGACCATAACCCTTAGAGAATTATGCTGACAAAATAATAACGGGAAACCGGGAAATAGCAGAGGAGATGAATAAAAACTTTGCATCAGTCTTCATAGTTGATGACAGGAATAACATTTCAAAATTACTCTCAATATTCAAGTGAAAAAAGGAAGAGTTGAAATACATACAATAACTATTACTATAGAAAAAGTGGAAAACTAATTAGGTTAAAGACTGGTAAGTGCCCTGGACCTGATAAGATGCATCCTCGGATATTACTGGAAGTAGCTACAGGTAGAGTGATGCACTGATGGTAATCTTTCAGGACTTGTTAGATTCTGGTAAAGTCCCAGAGGACTAGAAAATTGCCAATGTAATATGATTATTTAAAAAGGAGGCAAAGAAAAAGGAAACAAGAGGTGAGTTAGCTTAACATCTGTTATTGTGAAAATGTTCGAGTCTATTGTTAAGGATGTAATAAAAGAGCATTTAGATATTTATAAGATCAAGCAGAGTCAACAAAAACTTTATGAAAAGGAAATCATATCTGACAAATTTACTAGAATTCTTTGAGGAAGCAATAAGCAGGATAGATGAAAGGAAAGCAGTGGATTTTCAGAACGCATTTGATAAGATTCCACACATCAGGCTATTTAATAAGTACCCATGGAGACAATATAATAGCATGGATAAAAGATTAACCAACTAATATAAGCTAGAGAATTGGGATAAGGGCATTTTCAGAATGACAGCCTGTAATAGTGGAGTGTGACAGGAATCATTATTGGGGCTATTACTTGCAATATGCATTAATGATGTGAATGGGGAAAGTGAATGAATTAAAACTAAGTTTACGGATGACACAAAGACAGCTGGAAGGGCAAGTGTTGAGGGTGACACAAAGATTCTGGAGAAGAACAGTTTAACTGAATGGACAAAAACTTTACAGGTGGAATATAATGTGGGGTTATGCATTTTGACAAGAAGAATAGTTATTAGTTAAATGAAGAAAGACTGCAAAAAATGTGGAGCAGAGTGATTTGAGAGTCCTTGTCCATGAATCACAAGAAGTTAGTATCTAGGTTCACTGGGAAGACAAATGGAATGTTGGTCTTTGTTACAAAGGTACTGGAGTGTAAAAGTAAAACGTTTTGCTAAACATTACAAGGCACTAATCGGACCAGAACTGGAATAGTGCACACAGTTTTGGGCTCTTACCAGAGAAAAGATACATTGCATTGGAAGAGCACCAGAAAAGTTTCATTTGTTTGAATTTAGGTATGGAGTCAGGAGAGGTTGAGTCAACTGAGCCTGTATTCATTGGAACACAGAAGAATGAAAAGCAACCTTATTGAAAAATAGCAGATCCTTAGAGAACCTAGCATCAAACAGCATGGAAACAGACCCTTTCGTTCAACTCATCCACGTTGACCACTCATCACAATCTGACCAAGACCCATTTGCCAGCATTTGGCCCATATCCCTCTAAATCCTTCTTATTCATGTAGCCATCCAGATGCCTTTTAACTGTTGTAATTGTACCAGTCCCCATCACTTCCTCAGGCACCTCATTCCATACACAGACTATGTTCTGCATGAAAATGTATCTCCTCAGGTCCTTTTAAAATCTTTCCCCTCTCACCTTAAACCTATGCCCTCTAGTTTTGGACTCTACCCTAGTAAAAATACTTTGGCTATTCACCCTATTCATGCCCCTCATGATTTCATAAACCTCTATAAGGTCACTCCTCAGTCTCTGACACTCAGGGAAAAAAGCCCAGCCTATTCAGCCTCTCCCTATTCCTCAAACACTCCAGTTCCAGTAACATCCTTGTTAATGTTTTCTGCACCGTCTCAAGTTTCATAACATCCTTCCTATAAAAGGGTGACCAGAATTGTAAGCAATACTCCAAAAGTAGCCTCATCAATGTCCTGTACAGCTGCAACATGACATTCTAACACCTATACTCAAATGTCATGACCAATGAAGGCAAGACCTGACAGGGCAAATGCAGAGAGGTTCATTCCTCATTTGGAAAAGCTTATGACCAAAGTGCATCATCTCAGAACACTGAATCACAAATTTAAGATAAAGATGAGGAGGGATTTCTGTCAGAGGATAGTGAATCTGTGGAATTTTTTACCACAAAGATCTATTGAGGTTGGATCATTGTGTGCAAAGGCAGGTTGGACATATTTTTAATCACTATCAAAATCAAAGGTTATGGGGAAAAGACAAGAAAGTGGATTTGAGGATGATCAGATCAGCCGTGATCTCATTAAATTTAGGCAAACAGGAGGCTGGAAGAACCCAGCAGGCCAGGCAGCATCAGGAGGTGGAAAGTTGACGTTTCGGGTGTAACTCTTCTTCAGGAGTTCAGGACCTGAAGAAGGTTTACACCCAAAATGTTGACCTCTGCACCTTTTGATGCTGCTTGGCCTGCTGTGTTCTCCCAGTCTCCTGCTTGTCTACTTTGGATTCCAGCATCTGAAGGTTTGTTTTGTCTCTAACCACGATCTCATTGAATGGCAGAGTAGACTCGATGAACTTAATGGCCTACTCAAATCTTATGGTCTCATTACCTAGAGGGGCCTCTGCCATCCTTTTATAGTTGACATCTCTTGTCCTCAGTATGTCTTCCACCTTGGTTCCAGCGCAGTTCAGCATCAGAACATCTTGGAGCCCACTCTCGACCGTTTTTTCCAATCTGTAGTTCTACTCTTCTTCAGTTGCCTCAGTGAATGTTAATGCATGATGACTGACCTTCCCAGGAAATACACTGCTTGGATGGGACAGCATGCACTTACGAGAGGACTGCATTGACATGGACTGTTTCCTAGGCTATCATGCACAAAAAATTATACATTTCATAGAAAACAGATCAAGTATTTGGAAATATTTAGAATAAAGCATCCTGGAATTAATGTCAGATGGATACTGTAATTTTGCAATGTATTGAAGCCCTTAGAATATTAAATCATGGGGTGTTCAATATTGGTGATATTGTGAGAAAAGGAATTATGTGGTGAATCATCATGGGACACTCTTATGTACATTGAATTAGTTGGCTGTGGGATATCATTATTGGAGACAAGAGACCATGCCACCCATCTACCCAATAAGTGAACAAAGAGAAAAGAAAAATAAGTACTATCAAAGCAGCAGTTTAATCTTAAAAGAACCTCAGCACGTATAGCCAAGAAAGTATCATGTATTAGGTAAGCTCTTGAGATGTGAAATCAAGACATAAATGAAACTATTAATGACAGCTGCTTTGACAGCTTTGTGGTTTGGAGAATAGCATTGTGAGTTTGTTATGTGGAAGCACTGTCAGAGACTCAATATCTGCAAGTTATTCCCTCAGTTCTTTCAATCGGTTGTGTTCTTTTAACAACGAGCATTTTGTCATAGGTACAGACTCAGTCAGTTTGCTATCAAAACCATTATTGCTATGTTGAATATCACTGTGATGATTGTAGAGAATCCCTAGATGCCCTTTTCAAAACCCAAATTCATATACCTAATCTGATTTTGACTATGATAACTGACACCACTAACACTTCACATTGAAACACTCCACTTGGTAAGGTTTGATTATTTGTGATCCTGTGTTTTTTCACTATTCAGAACACTGATAGATAAAGAAATACATCATAATGCTGCAACTTTCCAAACCAGTCGACCAAGGAATTCATATTTCCTGATCAACCAATCTGGAATGCACAATTTCTCACCTCATAAAGCATCCAGGCTTTGAACCCAGAATGTTTGCATGCAGTTTGGGAAGAAGAAAGCTTAGGGGTATCCAAATTTGCACAGAGATAATAATGGCATTCTGCCATTTTATTTGTTTGTAATTATTACAGCGTTCATGGTTCATTGTGGGAGGAAATGCATGACATCCACAACTCACTTAAAAAATATTTATAATCTCAGTGTAAAATATGCCTTTGATCAGTGCAAATATATGCAAGGATTATCTTCTTTCTTGCTATAACGCCCTCTTATTAGCATGACAATTGTGGCATTATCACACTGGTAAATTGAGGTTCCTCTGTGCATAGCACATAGTGGAAAATGGAAATTGGTGGTAAATATGCCACTGGTATGATTACTGACAAATTTCAGAGGAAAGAAATGTATTAGTTCTGATGGTAATACTCCAAAATCTCTTCTACCCCAGAGGAAAATCTTATTGTTTTATTATTGATGGCAGTTGTCAATTCTACGCCCACCTTTTCTAAGATATAAATAATATGGATGCACAATAACCACTGATTGACTGCTCTATGCACAATACTGAATCACAGGCAGAAACACATCTTCCCGTCATTTAACATTCATTGACTTGAAGTATCTTTCCTCTGGGACTATCGTTGCATAAATAAATGCTGTGATATATTATTCTGTCTACATTTTATTTGGTGACAAGCTCGATTTTATTATTGTACTGTAATAGATATTCATTATCATTCAAGCTTGCTTTTTTGGGAATTAATACTACTAAAGTAAGTACAATCCACAGGAGGAATTAAACTTACGCACAACCATGCAACAAGCTGACAGAGCTATGCTCACTCTGTTCACTGAACAATCCTAGCAACTGAAACGAAACTGCCTCTTTCACGGCTTGATCTCAGATGTAATTTTCAGTAGAGACAGGCCATTATTTCATATTTAGAATTATAATAGCATGAGTTGCTGCAGCAAAATTATATCATGTTACCTCAGTAAATGAAACAGAAAGAACTGGAATACTACCATCAGAAGTGTTAAGGGGTTGATTTCCAACAGATCTCTCCCAACCTCAAGCCATAGATTCAGTGGGAGATTGGTGGAAACCTCAGAGAAATGGATCAAATATTAAGTCATTCCACCGTTTCACTGATTATGACCAAAATGAACTCAATGAAACCCGGTGTGGATATTTTCGGCAGTCCTTTCTCTTATTCTAATCTCAACACTGGTAGGGTGATAGCCTGATAGGTACAATGGTCCCAGTTTTCCCAATTGGGAGGTAGTTATTGCCACAGAACCTGGGTATCCCAACCATGTGGAAGCTCCAGTGTTGCTGACTCTGAGAAATTGCCTGGGAAGCTGAGACTTGCAATCAATAATTGCATCTGGAATCATCCAAATGAGAACCCAACTCTGACTTAGAGTTAGAAACTTAAGGGTTTAGACTGACAGAGCTTCATAGTTGTCTCGGAACTTTTTAGAGGAATTAAAACATGCTCTAACTCCTGGGTAACTATAAAATTGCAGCCCCACTCCTACGCCCCAATTACTTTCCCAAAAGCCCTCTGACAGCTCACTCCTCCACCCTGAACTGACCCCACAATACAGATTGAACATACACCCCACTCTCTCCCTCTCCTGGTTCTTTCCCATAACAGCCCCCTTCTGACAACACCAGTCACTACCTCGACTCAACTCCTAACTCCCTGTGAACTCAATTACCCCAAATTTCTCCCTTTTTCTAACTCTCCCCATGACCTAACTTGACATGACTCCTTATTCCTCCTACTGCCTTCCACTCTAACCACACCTCCCCCATGGTCCCCTGAACTCACTAGCCTAGATATACTCTCACCTACTTACCTACCACTCCACCCTCCCACCCATCAGTCATCCTTCTCTCTTATCCAATCAGCACTCTATCCCATTTTCACCCTACACCCAAGTCCACCTGAAATCCTACCCCTCAAGATGCCTCATGCAATAGCTTCTCTCAGGAGCTTTCAAAGTAATGTTCACCTTTAAATGACAGAATATGTTATGAATTGGAGGAGTGTAGTCTCAGCAGTGGTCCAATCCACTGTGGCCTATGAGGAGTCCTGGATGGGACTGTACTGCATCAACTGGAAATGTTTCTAACCCAGATATTCACCCAGGATGTTGGCAAGGCTGGCTGGTCAGCATTTGTTACCCATTCCTAATTACCCTCAAGAAGGTGATAAACCACCTTACTCATCTTAGAAGGGTAATTCCAAAATTTTACCCAATAACAGTGAAGTGACAGTGATTCTTTTCACGTCAGGATGATGTATGATTCAGAGGAGAACTTGCAAGCGGTGATGTTCCATGCATTTGCTGCCTGTGCCTTTCTAGGTTGTAGAGATCAACATATTTAGGTACGTTGCTCTGTCCTGTACTGGCCAGACCTGAGCATTATATTTTAGATCTGCAAATGGAAGCAGTGAGAGTAGTATTTGCATTTACCCAACTCAATAAGCACTGAAGCTGTAGAGATGTCTTGATTAATTTACCTATAAAACAAGCAACAATCTCTCAGTTTATAATCATCCAGCCATGGGAACTTTACAAAAAAGGAGTGGGATTAGTAGATTGAGGATGAAATGTTTCAAAGAATCTGATCTCATTGTAGGTGGACAACATATCTGTTAGCTTTTAAAGTATATTTTGCATTTTTAATAGTTACATATCAGCCTTTTTTTTGGGTGATCAAAGTGGTTTTTCAAATCTGGTAGATTTCAAACATGATTGAGAAAGGGAAAAATGCTTTAAACTCCCTGCTGATCGCCTCGTGACAAGTGTAGCCTGATAGGTCACTTTATATACTTTCTCTGTGCAGCACTGCAGGATGCCTGAGGAGGAAGCAATCAAAGGCAATACCAGCTGTGTTGAAATTTGTCTAGAGGTGACTGTATTATGTAAAGAAGAGCTCTGCATCAAACACCCACTTGACTTGGAACCTGTGGAGCAAGTTCCTTTTGGTCATTTCTAGAGACACAACAATTCTTTCCTGCTGCTATGGTGGATCTAGGCAGCAATAGAGCTCTTTCACTATTGAGCTCCCTTCTTCTACTGAATACCATTTAAATCATGAAATACTGAAAAATTAAATGTAACATATTCCATATGGTAGGAATCTACTCTATCCCCCTCCACACCACTACCTTTCTCGTCTCCATTGAGGTCACTCTATATTATAAATGTCATGTCCATTTCGATCAATTACCAGGATAGGTCTCAGGTTGTAAGGTTGTCAATGGTGAAAGCAATAATTACTTTTGTAAACCATGCATCAGCCAATTTCTTGACACATCCGTTTATTGAAAATTTGGTGGGATGTCACTGATGTTCCATATGGCAGTCTGATCTCTATTGCCATTTGGCAAGTTAAGTGCCTGAAGTAGACTTTCTGAGTTCAGATAACAAAATGTGGTCCAGCTCCCTTAAATTATAGAATCATAGAGATCTATAACACAAAAAAAAGGCCCTTCAGCCTAAAGAGCCTACGCCAGACAAAAACGACCACCTAACTATTCTGATCCCATTTTCTAGCACTTGGCTCATACTTTGGAGTTACAAGTATACATTTAAATGTTTCTCAAATTTTGTAAGCGTTTATTCCTCTACCACTCTTACAGGCAGTGAGTTCCAGATTTCCCCCATCCTCTCGGTGTTTTTTCACGCCCTCATCTCTCTAAAGATCATACCTTTTACCTTAAATCTATCTCTTCCCATCTAGCCTGTCTATGACCTGTCTTTTGTAACCTTCCTTATCATTTTAGCAACATAGAAAGACTTCCTCAAAAGAAAATCAGGTAAGTGTACTTCTGCCTTCCAACAACAAGTACAGGTAATATTAAGTGGTTCAGATACTGCTCCAGTGCAATCTCAACTAAAACTACTGGACATGACAGTACAGAGAGATGCTGTTGACTTATTTTGTTTGCACGAGCTTATTTGGAGAAGCTCAAAGTTAACCTCTATATTGGTCTTTCATTCCAAAATCCTATGTCTTCCTTCATTGAAATACTCATATCCAATTTCTCTGCCTCAACCAAAAGCATTTTATATTTGAACATAACAACCTTCATTTTGAATGTATTGGTAGTTGCTGAAGCAGCACAGACTGGAGTTGCTTATTAAGCGTAATCCCAGGCACTCCTGGAGCTTTGTGTGAGGAAATTGGATTTTTCTATGGTGATTCCCCTGTATCTGGCATCTTTGAAAATAACCCATTGAAGTCGTAGAATTCAGAAGCTTCTGGTTCAATTAAGTTAATTAGTAAAACATAGATGATTAAAAACCTATTCCAGTTCAGGATAGATATGAAGTCAACTCCAACAGCTCACTACTGAATCCCCCTACTATAGCTTGGCCAATTCCTTACACCCCAGACTCCTGTCAATCAGCCTGGCATGGACACAACGGGATTCTACCTGCCCATCTATGCAACCCTCCTGCATCTGATATCCCCATGTAACCTCTCTATCAGCACCAGCATGACCCATCCCCATACCCAATACCCCCCCTTCAGACAAATTGAACCATCCCCTCCACCCTGCACCCAACTCTGCCCATCCAGGCACTTGCTCCTCTGGCAGATTGATTCTCCCCCCCCCCCCCCCGCCTCTAGACCCAATAGCACTCTGTCTCCACACCAGATATGCCCACCTGCTAGCCTGAACACCTCTGTCTATATACATTGCATACCTGACATATGGCATCTTACTCATTTGACACCCGGTGTACCCAGCACATTGGCACTCTTCTTGCCTAGCACCCTAACTTCTTAACCAACTGCCACCTAAACTCACACTTACTCATAAAGTCATAGCACAAAAACTGACCCTTTGGTCCAACTAGTCCATACCAACCAAGTTTCCCAAACTAATCTGGTCCCATTTGCCTGCCTTTTGCCCATATCCCTTCACACCTTTCCTTTTCATGTATCTGTCCAAATGTCTTTTAAATGTTGTAACTGTACTTGCATTTACCTCTTCCTCTGGCAGTTCATTCAACACACTAACCAATCTGTGTAAAAAAGTTGCACCTCAGATCCCTTTTAAATCTTTCTCCTCTCACCTTAAAAATATACCCTCTTGTTTTGAACTCACCCACTCTAGAGAAAAGACCTTTCCTATTCACCTTATCTATGACTCTCATATTTTTTAAAGGACTTTAAAGTCACCCTTCAATCTCCCAGTGGTCCAGTTAAAGCAGTCCCAAATGATCCAGCCTCTCCTTATAAGTCAAACCCTCCAATCCTAGAAACATCCTCATATATCTTTCTGAATCCTCTCCAATTTAAAAAAATATCCTTCCTATAGCAGGATGACGAGGAGTCTACACAACACTCCAAAAGTGGCCTCACCTATTCATGACGTCCTAATTCCTATACTCAATGAAGGAAAGCAGGCTAAACACCTTCTTAACCACTGTATCGACCTGTAATGCAACTTTCAAGAAACTATGTATCTGAACCCCTAGATCTCTCTGTTCGACAGCACTATGCAGGGCCCTACCATTAATTGCATAAGTCCTGCCCTTATTTGTTTTACCAAAATGCAACACCTCACATTTATCGAAATTAAACTCCATCTGCCATTCCTAAACCCATTGGCCCAATTGATCAAGATCCCTTTGTAATCTTAGATAACCATCTTCATTATTCACTGTACCACCAATTTTAGAGACATGCACAAACTTACTGACCATGCCTCGTAAATCCTTATCCAAATGCAAATGCTCTTTCAAAGCATCTGTGTCTGGCTGTGCTACCGGCATTTAAATTACAGAACCTGGTACACTTATGGCTACAAAAACTGAAGTGTTGCTTTCACATTGATTTACTTCACTACTGGTTTCTCAGACTCCTGGACAGGCTTGTAACAAAAGGCCCTCATTCAGAAGTCTCCAGTGCAGAAACACCTAAAGCTACATGGTAGATTTCAATAATGATCAGGGGCAGAAATTGTATTCTCGACCCTGATTGGAATACTTGGGCCATTTCTTTTCCACCATTCTCCGTGCTCTCAAAAGAGAAAGTGTTGAATTAATGATCAGTTGTCATATATTTTCCAACCTGAGCAAATCATTGCTAAAACCTTTCATTATTTTTCAAACCCTCATGAATTATTTTGGAAGCATTCTCCGATTAGTGGAAACAGTCACGATGGTGAATTTAATGAGGAATTTCTGACTAGATCGCTGTAACTTCACACAATGTAGCATCCATGGAAATCCTATCATGAAGGGTATACATTATTTTTGTAAGGATTTCTGTGTCTCTTCCATCAAAAGTACAACAGCAATTTGGAGTATCCTTGCAGAAATTTACAATAAAATTCTTTCAAGTCCACATAAGTAAAATTTCTCAACATTGACACATTTATGCTCTATGCTCTATGCTCTCTGCCGTTATTGTGCATTTCCTCTTGGTTTTATTTATTCATGAGATGTGGGCAGCGCTGACTTGGCCAGTATTTATTTCCCACCTTGAATTGTCCTTCAGGAGATCGTGGTCTGAACTCCTGTAGTTTATTTATTTAGGAAGACCACAATGCTGTTGGGGAGTGATTTCTAGGATTTTGACTCATCGAAACTGAAGGAGAAGTGATGTATTTGCAAGTCAGAATAGTGAGTGGCTTGGATAGGAACTTGCAGATGGTATCCTTTTTCTTGTAGATGGTAGCATCAGTGGATGTGGAAGGTGTTATCGAAGAAATTTTGGTGCCTTGCTGCAGTGCATCTTGTAGATGGTACAGATTTCTGCCACAGAGTTCCAGTGGTGAAGGAAGTGAATGTTGATGATTATGATGCCAGCCAAGCAGGTTGCTTTGTCCTGATAGCATCAAGCTTCTTGAATGTTGTTGGAGCTACACCCTTCCAGGCATGTGGGGAGTATACCATCATATCCCTGACTTATAAACTATAAGCAGATTTTGGGAAGTCAGGAGATGAGATATTCTCTGTGAGATTCCTAGCCTGTGCAGCCATAACATTTATAAGGCTAGTCCAGTTCTGTTCAGTTTCTGATCAACGGTAAATCCCTGTGTAATGATATTCGGGGATTCAGTGATGGTATGTCAGTGAATATCAAGGAGCAATGCTTAGATTTTCTCTTGTGTGATATGTTCATTGCCTAGTATTTGTATTACATGAACCCTACCTGCTAGTTGTCAGCCAAAATCTGGATGTTGTCTGGGTCTTGTTCCAGTTGGACATGGACTGCTTCAGTCCTGAAGAGTGCAAATGGTGCCAAATACTCAGACTTCAGTGAGCATCCCCACTTCTGACCTTATGATGAAAGAAGATTGATAAAGAAGCTGAAGATGATTGGATAATGGAAATTACCCTGAGGAACTCCTGAAAAGATGTCCTGGAGCTGAGATGACTGACCTCCAATGGCCACAACCTCTTCTTTTGTGCCAGGTATGACCCCAACCAGTCCAGTTCAATTTCTGGTCAATGTTAACCACCCCCCAAGTATGTTGCTAATTCAGAAGTAATTCAGAAATAATATTGCTGCTGAAAGTCACTGGAAGATGGTAAGAATCTCCCTTGTTTGTGATGGTCATTGCCTGACACTTGTGCAGCACAAACGTTACTTGCCATGTATCAGTCCAAGCCTGGATGTTGCAGGTCTTGCTGCACATAACCACAGTCTATTTCAGTTTCTGAGGATAAAACTGCAGATATTGTAGATCTGAAACAAAAGCAGAAATTGTTGAAGACACTAAGCAGGTTCGGCAGTAAAAGGTTAACTCTGCTTTCTTTCCACAGGTGCTGGCAGACCTGCTGAATTTCTCCAGCAATTTCTGTTTTTGCTTCAGTTTGAGGATTCATAAATAGTGCTGATGAGTCATAAATGAATATCTAAAACCTACATAATATGCTTGCAACCATGAACTGAAAACTGAAAATGCTGGAGATGACAGCAGGTCAGGAGGCACCCATGGAGAGAAAGCAAGTTAATGTTTTGAGTCGAGATGACTCTTGAAATTCTCTGCAGACTGGATGCTGTGTTTTTCCATGTTTTATGACGGGAATGATGTAATTTTTTGGGGAGTGATGGTGAAAGGTATCACATAACTGTAAGATATGTCTGGAAAGGAAAGGTAATCTCAGTAATTATGATCATGTAAACCTTAATAATGAGCAAAAAAGATTTTTTTATGGCAATGTCCTTTAGGGAAGGAAATCTGCCATGCTGACCAGTTTGGTCTACATGTGACTCCAGATCCACAGCAATATGGTTGAGTCTGAATTGCCCTTTGAAATGGCAGGTCTTTCATTTAAGGGCAATCAGGAACAGGTAACAGATGCTAACCTCGAAGGAACTCGACCTAATTCTAATTGATGGGTGGCACGGTGGCACAGTGGTTAGCACTGCTGCCTCACAGCACCAGAGACCCGGGTTCAATTCCCGCCTCAGGCAATGTCAGTGTGGAGTTTGCACATTCTCCCCGGGTCTGCGTGGGTTTCCTCCGGGTGCTCCGGTTTCCTCCCACAGTCCAAAGATGTGCAGGTTAGGTGAATTGGCCATGCTAAATTGCCCGTAGTGTTAGGTGAAGGTGGTAAATATAGGGGAATGAGTCTGGGTGGGTTGCTCTTTGGAGGGTTGGTGTGGATTTGTTGGGCCGAAGGGCCTGTTTCCACACTGTAAGTAATCTAATCAATGTAAAAACAAGAAAAAGTAATCTTCCTTCATTTCCTGGATAGTGCTGTCAACAAGCCAATGCTCCAGCCATAAAAAAAACTTGTGATTCCATGGCCCAGAATTTCAGTCTTCATTCTCATGGTTTTGCAGTGGTTTTCTTCACAGATACATTTTTTACATCAGGCTTCTGAAGCTTGCCTTCCTTAATTGTCACATCAAAACTAGTACTGCTCCCAAGTGGAGACTATGGAACATACACCTCTGTGTGCAAATAACCCTGTGGGCTGGCATACAACTTCTATCAGTACAGCATTATTAAGGTAGATAGAGATCACAGCTAATGGAGATTTGTCTCATTCAACTGCATGAAGGCAGAGAAGAAAGTTAAGGTCATGATACGATCTCCCATTCATCAGGTGGGAACTTCCTATGTAGGTCCAAAAGCATCAGAATTAGGAGTGGAATTAGACCATTTGGCCATTCAGATCTGTTCCATCATTTGACCATGGATGATATGTTTCTCAGTCTCATTCTCTTACGTCCTTCCTGTAATCTTTGATTTCCCAACTAATAAAGAGCCTACACATCTTTCTTAAAGCCACTCAATGACTTGGCCTCCGCAGCCTTCCATGGAAATGAGTTCCATGCATTCACCATTCTCTGGCTGAAGGTCATCTCTTAACTCTGAGGCTATGTCCTTTGGTCCTAGTGTATCCACCAAGAGGAAAGAGCTACTTTCAAGAGAGAGAGAGACGATCAAATTTTTATTCTGCTGTGCTGGTCAGAAAATTACGCCCTGTGAACCAACTATTGCATTTTGACCTCTACTCCAACTGAAGTTCACTCAGCACAATTCTGAAATGAAGCCTTGGACCTTTTTGTGTGTGTGACTTTGCACCAGAAGACACAATGTGTTTTATGTACTATTGGTACTTCTTTCTAATCACGGATATTAACAGCTTGATATGTTATAAAGAAATTTCTTTGTTGTGGACCAAAGTAGAAAATATGTCATTTAAGTTTTGTGACTGTAAACTCTTTCCTGTAGGTAAAGCGGTTTAATATAATTTTCACTTTGCACCAGGTTATCATTTTTAGTAATTACAGCATGATTCATACTTGTAACCAAAATTATTTCTTTTGCCAGATTTCTCAACATATATTCAGAATGTAGCCTTACAGTACTGCATTGATAGATGTCTAACCTGAGTGAATATTGCCTTTTATTATATCTCTAATGTATTTTATGCACCGCTGCCCCTGTTTTGCTTAGTTGATGCTGTCAATCTATGGGCCTATAACTACAGGGAAAGGACTGCAAATACCTTTGTAGAGTCCTCTCATGTGTGAAAATTAGGTGCAGAGACTCAAATAACATTTTCTCATTCTTCTTGCTCCTGTCATTTGAAGAAAGACTTTGTCATTCAGAACGGTTGTTTTGTATCTCGTCTGTTATGCTGATCTCAGAAAGCATGTGTTTCTGTAATTTGTTGTTGGCTTTGTAAAAGTGAGCACTCTTGCTATTCCTGATCTAATCTTTCTTTGCAATTGCTCACACTGTACTTTAAGTGATGCATGTTACAGCAGGATAGAAACTATAAAAAGTAATTGTGTAAGTTATTGATTCCAGCCTGGAGCCCAATTTCACCATATTGGAAAGCCAGGCAAGTGCTGCTCACCTTTTTCCAAGTATACAGTGATGGTCTGAAAACCTGGAGCAGCTTGTTCAATTTTATTTTAATTTAGTGATGATGAGTACAGTAAACTACCAATAGTATAGATGCATAGAATTATTCCTTGTGGAGCTAAAATAAATTGAATGAACAAGCTTGGCTTGTAGCAAATGGCTCAATGATTTGACAAGAGATAAAAGGGGAGTATTCCTTTTTATGACCTGATAACACATCTCTGATTTACTTCGTCGCTAACCTCAACTGTTTCCCCTCCTTCATATAAGTTATCATACGTCCTCTAGGTAAAATGCAAATTATTCATTTCACATTAATTCACACCTTCCCTTCCTCTCTTCACAACACAAAGCAGTACAATTTTCTTTCTAATATTCTTCGCTGTACAAACACCCTGTACTTTCTTCACTTTACATCATATTTGATTTCATAGTCATTTTTTTTCCCAAATCCTCATGTCAGCTTACTGTTTGCTTCCTCTACCTCTGAACACATCTGCTATGTACACAAACAATGGAAACCTCTAATTGCCTTTACAATCAATACTGACTGTTACCCTCTCCTTTTGAAGGACAGAACAGGACATAGAATCAAAGAAAAAAAGAGCTATCAGCCCATGGCATTTCTACTGGCTTTTTAAAAGAACTCTTGATTTGACCTGGTCTTTTCCCACAGTTCTGCAAATAGTTCCTTCTCAAGCATTGTCTGCCATGGCGATGTTGCTTTTGCTTCCATTGGATTATATGTACTTGATGAGACAATATTTACATTAGCTTCCTTAACATAACAACTAGACCTGGGTAACATAGTACTAAAAGCTTCAATAGATGTTTAATATAGCTTCTGACATACATTATGTTACAGTCAGATGTACCTCAGTGTCCGAATCATGGGCAAAGCTAGTTAGCTACAAACAACAACTTGCTCCCATCAGTGTGTCATGCTTCGAATGACTCTAGTTAAGATGGACTCTAGTTAAGACCTTTGAACCCTCAGGTTACACGTTATGATATGGCATTATCTGAGCATGTTTCTTTAAAAGATATAATAGCTATATATTCAAACTGAGAGACAATAATTTATCAGGTCCAATTCTGCCAACATTGTTGCCTGAGGTTGAAAGATTTTCCAGCTTCCCCCACATTAGGAAAAAGTGCCCTGAATGGCAGGATTTTCATTCCACAATGTAGGGAGGTTGGGGACCATGTGTGGTGAAGGGTGGAGGGAGGCCATAGGAAAGGACCAATGACCCAAGGCAAACTTGAGAAGCTGCAGGGAATGCTGAAGGTCAAGGCTGCCTATGAGAAAGGCCCATCTCAATACCCTATGCTGCTCCACTCATCCAAATAGTCCTTCATACTCTTTACACCAATACATGCTCTCCACCCATGCCCAATAGTCCCTTACAATGTCCATGCCAAACCATACTACTCCACTCACCTCCGTAGCCCTTTATGGTCCTTATGTAAACTTAGTGACAGCATAAGAACACATGGCCCCTCCTACCCATCATTTTGGCCCCTTATATTCCTTATACCAACCTGGTGACTACTTTTACCAATCCATAACAACCAGTCATCAGCCTTTGTCCTTATACCATCCATAACAATTCACTCAATATCCAGTAAAGGCAGAAATGAAATACAACAAAGATCTAAGTAACCATTGCAAATTTTTCTGTATAAAAACACTCATGCATGCAAACCCTCTCAAGTGATTAATCCTTTATGCAAATCGACAGTAGTTATAACTTTGTATCAAATTGAGCTAATTCTTTAAAACCCTATTAGAAATGCCAATCACTCTGTAAATTTACGTTTCCCCCATTGTGATAATGGTGGTTTGTAGAAGCCAACTGATAGAACTCAGGTTTATGTCAACAACCTTTATTGAAGGGTCAGTAACAAGGGAATATAATTTTAAAATGAGTGGCAGGGGATTTAGAGGAGATTTGAGGAAAACCTTTTCACCCAGTGAGTGGCGGGGGCCTGATATGCACTGCCTGGGAGAGTAGTTGAGGTGGGAAACCTCACAACCATTAAAAAAGTACTTAGATGAGCACTGGAAGTGTCACAACATTCAAGGCTATGGGCCTAGTCTGGGACCGATGGAGGTAGCATATTTTGGGCGGCACAGACTCAGTGGCCCAAAAGGCCTCTTCTGAACTGTATGATTCTAAGATGCCACATTCCTGGCTAGAAAATGAACAAGTTGAGTGAAAAATCCCTCAATATCATCATATGTAAATAAATAAAAAACACAAAATCCCTGTCATTTTTCAAGGCAGGATCACTGGGCTAGAAGCAGTGGGTGGTGAGCTGTGAACTGGAGATAGCAGCTAAAATCAACTCTTCAGTTTCCAAACAGTCCCCAAATCAAGGCCAGCATGAAATCGAAGAGATTTTGTTGACAGCATTTTTTCCTGGATAGGTTCAGGCACCCTCAACTGCTTCCCTGTTGAAGAATGAATCAGTTGAATCCTTGTAATGTTTCAATGGCACAACCTGATGCTGAAGAGATTGCAATTAGACTCAGCAAACCTTTTAGAATCCTTTTAACCTCCATAGGCTAAATCTGGTTTCTGACTGAGTTGGTGTGGGCATACCAAATTTCAAATTCCCAAGCAAATCAAACTTTCCTATTTGTGGAGGAATTTTGATTCCCCAACACCTCCCAGCACCTTCACCATTTGCTTCCCCCAATTAATTTCTATTGCACAAAAGTTGGAAGTGGAGCCTTCATAATTGCAACATTTATGGTAGACAATCAACTTTGGTCTGCGCTTTTATCTAACACGTACATTAGGCTAAGTTAGCTAACTCCCAGACACAATATCATGAGGCAGTTGACTCCAGCCGAGTGACAAAATGGCTTTCACACTTCTGGTTACCTTGAATATAGAAACAATCCAGGCAAATGTAACATTTTACTTACTAATACTCAAAATCTATCAGTATAACAATATTCACAAAGCTCAATTTAGCAGCACAGTGCCTTCATGGTTAGCCCTGCTACCTCAAAGAGCTATGGACCCAGGTTCGATTCTACCCTCAGGTGACTGTCTGCATGGGTTTCCTCTGGGTGCTCCAGTTTCCTCTCACTGTTCAAAGATTTGCAGGTTAGGTGGAGTAGCCATGCGGAATGCAGGGTTAGGGTGGGAAGGGGTGAAGCTGAGTGGGATGTTCTTTGGTAAGTGGGAGTGAATTCAATGAGCCGCATTGCCTGTTTTCATGTGCAACATCCATGCCAATTGGCAAGCCTGTTGGAAGCTTAATATTTACACTCTCTATCACCAGCAATCAACATTTACCATATCTACAATCTGCCAAATGTTCTGCAGAATCTTGGCAAAATTACTTCAATGATACATCCCTCTTCTACCATAAAGTAAAACGAAAGTAATCCTGTTGTGATTATGCCATCATCTCCATGTTTTCCCAAAAACACTTCTGATAGTGAGTAAATTTTCTGACACACACTTAGATTCATAGGGTTATAGAGATGTACAGCACGGAAACAGACCCTTTGGTCCAACTCATCCATGCCAACCAGATTTCCTAAATTAATCTCGTCCCATTTCCAGCACTCGGCCCAAATCACTCTAAACCTTTCCTTTGCGTTTAGCTTAATTCCAGGACAGCTGACATGATCCTCATTTTGATCAGTCCTTTGTCTATATTCACTACACATATATTTACTCTCTGGTTACCATTATCCACATTGTAACAGTGGATTATTGCCTTGTCTTACCTCTTTAATTTCCTCTCATTTGAATTTACGTTCCCACTATTTAATTTAAAGTCTTATCTAAAACCTAGCTATTCAATTTGGCAAGACACAGGTTCCAGCACAATTAGAGTGTGCCCTATCCCAACAGAACATCTTCCTCTTTGTCCAGTGCCATGTGAATTAAACCCATTTCTCCCACCCTCTGATCTTATTCACCCTGTGCCAGTTTGCTCATAGATCAGGCAGTAATCCAGAGATTATCATCTTTGTGATTCTGTTTTTTTTTTAATTTAGTCCCTATCTGCTCATGTTCCTTCAGCAGAACCTCTTCCCTCATTTTAATTATGTTGGTGGGTACACATGGATCATGACAAAAGGTTCTTGCCCCTCCCAATTGAAGATGCTCTTCCACTCTGACTCAGTATTGGGTAAGCAACACAGTGTTTGGAACTCACCTTTTCGGCTGCAATGAAGATTATCTATTGTTCTAACCATACTATTAGCTATCACTACAATGTTCCTTGAATGATTCCCAAGAAGCTGTTGTCAGTTTGCTCATTTTGCTCAGTTTGCACAGAATCCTCATCCACAAAGTTAAAAATCACACAACACCAGATTATAGTCCAACAAGCTTATTTGGAAGCACTGGCTTTTGGAGCGCTGCTCCTTCATCAGATGGTTGTGGAGTGTCCAACTCAACCACAAAAGCTGCAAGAAGCTTGCATCTTGCATCCAAGCAGCATAAACATAGAGCAAGAGGAGCAACACTGCATCTTTCCAAGACAATCAAGAGCTAGGATATAGCCATTCAGCAGCAGGAGAAGAGGAAATCCCCATGGGTGAAAGTTGAGCCTTTTCATATTGATTCAAAAGCAGGTGACTGATCTTCTGCTAAGTTGCATTGAGGTGGCAGAACTATACCTGTCATTTCCTTCTTCATCCCAGAAAATGACAGTTTGCTTGAGTACTTGAGAAGGGCAGAATGAACTTCGCTCACCACATGGAACATGTACATGAAGGCTGGAAAACTGGGATCCTGCATCAGTCTGAGGGCAGCGCCTGCTCCTGGTGGCTCAGAAAAGGAGTAGCTTAAATTCCTCTCCTTCCGAGCCCTTGACATGATGGCAGTAGTAGTCTATGTTTGGAAAGTTAAAATCCCCTACTTTGATCTTTGACACCAGCATCCATTGCTGCTTAATGCGTCCTTCAGTTCCATGTCTTGCATCATTATGCATTCTCAATGCTACAAGTTTTGCAGCAGATCAAGTAAAAGACCTACTAGCACTTTGTTATGGCAAATGTCTTGCCAACATTGTCCACATCTCACATACCAATTAATAAAACTAAAACTTGATATCAAAGTAAAAATAATAAAATATGTGCATTCTTCCCTTTTCGAATCCTTTAACTGAGTCTTTTGATGATTTTTACACAGCGTGCACATATTCCCCGTAGAGTTCTTTCTCACATCTTGAGACCAGACAGAAAGAAAGGGAGTTCACGTAGACTTATCACAAAAGGACAACTCAGTTATTGATGAAAACCTAAGGTCTCTGAGCAATACATCAGTCTGCTGCAAGACTGTACCTGTGCCAACTGAAGAACTAATAGTCTTCAGCCAAACTTATTAACTGCCTGACAATATAATGAATGTTCTTAAAATTGAATTTTATCATGAAACTTCATTTCAGTAAGAGGTAAATATGAGACAAGCTGTTTATTTTCAGTAGAAAATGACTTGTGCTAGGAAGTAGCTGAATGCAAAAAGTAGAACGTTGCACTGAGAAAAACCTAAAACATGAAGCATTTGGGAAAAACGTGACTGATTACATAAATGTGAAAGTATGGTTTTAATCATTAAGTTCATATATTTTGTTAACTAATAAATCCAAACTGCCTATTTTTTTGTTTCCAGTATAACAGTCCCTTCTTAGTATTTTGTCTTTCAGTTTTTTTTTGTGAATTTTGAAAGACTTAACAATCATTTGCAAAACAGGGATGCTGGAACTGCATTCTTAACAAATCAACACATTCATTATAAAAGGAAAATAATATGTGCAACAACAGCTTCTCTTATATAGCAGTTCAGCTTAGTAAAGGCTCCTAAGACACACTTTCCAACCATCTGGAGGGATAAGGGTGGCAAATACAGGAGACCACCACCAAGTACATGTTCTCCTCCAAATGACTCACCATTTTGATTTGAAAATACATCACTGTTCCTTTACTGTCATTGAGTCAAAATCCCAGAACTCCCTCCCTAGAGGTAGTGTGGGTCTACCTATACCATGGTCAAAATTTGCTCCTTTTCTAGTAGGTACATTCACATATTGCGTTTTTGAGGTGAAAGTGAATATTACAGATGCTGGAGATTAGAGCCAAGAATGTGGTGGTACTGCAGAGGGACAGCAGGTCAGGTAGCATCCGAGGAGCAGGAAGGGCTTTTGCCTGAAACATCGATTTTCCTGCTCCTCGGATGCTCCCTGACTTGCTGTGCTTTTCCAGCACCAGAATCTTGGCTCTAAGAAAGTTTCCTGACAACCTGAGTCTCCACCATTTCCATGGAGGCAGCCAAATGCTCATTTGCCAAACCCACTAGAGAAGGATTGTGAGAGGTTTCGAGTACCGGAGCAGAGATATATTGTTGCAGTTATACAGGGCCTTGGTGAGGCCACACCTAGAATATTGTATGCAGATTTGGTCTCTTTCTCTGAGAAAGGATGCACTTGCATGCGAGGGAGTGCAGCGAAGGTTTACCAGGCTAATTCTGGGGATGGTAGGACTAACATGTGAGTAGAGATTGACTAGGTTAGGATTATTTTTGCTGGAGTTCAGATAATCTCATAGATACTTACAAAATTCTAACAGGACTAGACTGAGTAGATGAAGGGAGGATATTCCCAATGCTGGGTGTGTCCACAACCAGGGATCACAGTCTGAAGATTCGGGCTGGACCATTTAGGATGGAGATGAGGAGATATTTCTTCACCCAAAGAATGGTGAGCCAGTGGAATTCATTGTCACAGAAAGTAGCTGATGCTAAAACATTGAAAGTATTCAAGAGGCGGCCAGATACAGCACTTGGGTGAATAGGATCAAAGGTTATGGGGAGAAAGCAGGATTAGGCTATTGAGTTAGATAGGGTGAAAGTGTGGACTGCAGATGTTGGAGATCAAAGTCAAGATTAGAGTGATGCTGGAAAAGCACAGCAGCTCAGGCAGCATCCGACAATCAGCCATGATTGTGATGAATGGCAGAGCAGGCTTGAAGGGCCAAGTGGGTCCTCCTGTCTTCCATCTTTCTATGATGAGGACCTTTGACAGTTCTGCCTGATGACCCTGGAAACTAAAAGACCAAGAAGCTGAGAGGGTGTTACTTGCTTCCATTTAAGTACGTTTCGAAGATTACATGAATGGGTCTTTGGTGGAAAGAACACTGGAAGCTTCACCCTGGTGGTGAAGGGACAAGAGGTCCTGCTAAGACAAGACATCTCAGTCCTTGAAAAAGAAACTAAATTTCTGCTGAGAATGCAAATAATATAAAAATTTAGTGTGGGGCTTGTCGTTGTCTTCAGACGATATCAGAGAATACCTTTTCCCATCGTTTACTGCATTAGTTGCCTGTTAAGAAAAGTTTAATCAAAGTTAATTTTAGATTTTTTTGCTCCAGTACAATCTTAACACATGAATTTTGTCATGTGTTTCCTTTGCATTGGTCGCTGAGAAACACATATCTCTTTTTAAAATGTTATTCGCCGCTTACAGGGATCACCTCAAATTGAAGGCTCATTCAGGGTACATCTTAAGAAGCTGTGGAATTTTCTAAAGTTTCACTGAACAAGGTTTGATAATTATTTTATTTGTATTCAGTGGCCTGTCAGCCTGCCTATGTTCAATGCTCACACATTTCAGGCAAAAAAAATGACTTGTCTGTTAAAGCCTTTAACAGAAAGAGATTAACTTGAAGGCTTTGATAGAGGACTTAGGAGTAGAGATGAAAATAAAGGCTAAAAGGCAGAAAACATTAAAGTATTAGATCAACACTTAAACCTTTGGGTGGAAAAGTGTGATCCTGAATTGAACTCAGGTCGAGTTAGCTTAAATTTAATTGAACTTGAAATTATGCAAGCTGGAAAGGCAATTTAATAATCCTCTTAAATAGTGCATTCTCCACGGCATAATGTCTCTACCGATCAGAGTTCACTTGCCAGTGTCTCTCAGTATTAATGTTGGTGTCATCCTGCATTGCTATTCTTGTGAATTGTCCTAATGAGTGCAAGATTAAAACGCTTTGACTAAAATATTTTCTCAACAATGCTAATGTGGGAAAATTAAAATTCACGCAAGCAGAACTCTATGATCTGTCACATGCAGTAGAGAGTCAAAGGTTAAGCCAAAATAGAAAGTTAAATAATGACATGTGACAAAAGAAGAGACAATACTTCCTAAATAAAAACCAAAAGAACTGCGGATGCTGTAAATCAGAAACAAAAACAGTAATCACTGGAAAAGCTCAGCAGGTCAAGTGACAGGTTTTAGGGTCATTCGATCGGAAACGTTAACTCCGATTTCTCTCTACAGATGCTGCCAGGCCTGCTGAGCTTTTCCAACAAAATTTCCTATCTGGTATCTAGGAAGCTATTGCTTAAAGAATAGGTGCTGTTTAAATGAAAATTATTCATGGCTTTGCCTTTTTTTTGAGGTGGAGTGGGACAGTATTAAGGATTCCCCTTTTAATTCAAAGATAAAATATGACAGTTTGGACAGCAGATGTGACTTCCTGCAAAATCTGCTCAGTGAGAAGGCAATATGAACTATTTGTGGAGATAGAGACCCAGGCACATGTATATATAAGGAAGCTTGATGGAGAGTACAGACATGCATTAAACTGTTGAAACATGCAGACCAGGACAAACATTACTTAATTGACAGCTTTTATTTTATACCTACTTTGTCAATGACTCAACGTTGCTTTTCACAAGTCAAAGAGGTGTTAAGTCCTTGTAGTTGGTGCTAGTTGTCTGTGAGAGGTCTATTTGATTGATACTTTCATTGGGTTAAAGTAACTGCACTGCTCTTAAACTCCATCAACCAGAGACCAAAAGATCACTCCTCATCTCCTTCATCCCCAGGATTATTTTTTAAACTTCTCTGGACCTCATCCAAGGGCAGTCAATACTTCCTTAGACACAAGGCCCAAACTGCTCACAATATTCCAAATGGAGTCTGACCAGAACCTTGTACAGCCTCAACAGCTCATCTCTGCTCTTGAATTCTAGCTCTCTTCAGAAGGAATGTTAACATTACATTTGCCTTCCCAACTGCCAACTGAACCTGAATGTTAACCTTAAGAGAATCCTGAACTAGAACTCCCAATTCCCTTTGTACTTCAGATTCCCAAAGCCTTTCCCTATTCAAAAATGGTCTATGCCTCTGATCTTCCTACCAATATGCATAACTTCAAACTTTACCATATTGTATACCATCTGCCATTTCCTTGCCCACTCTCTTAGCCTGACCAAGTCCTTCTGCAACCTTCCCACTTCCTCAACACCTATCTTTGTGTCACTTGCAAACCTAGCAACAATGGCCTCAGTTCCTTCATCCAGATCATTCATGTATCATATACAAAAGTGTGATCCCAACACATAACCCACAGAATTCCACTTGTCACCAGTTGCCATCCTGAAAAAGATCCCTTTATCTCTCAGCTTTCTACCAGTCAGCCAATCCTCTACACCTTGCCTTTAACACGGGCTTTTGTCTTACTTATCAGCTTATTTATCATGCAGCGCCTTGTCAAAAGTCTTCTAGAAATCCAAATAGGTTGTGTCCACTGCCACTCCTTTGTGGAATTTGATCATTATCTCCTCAAAGAATTGTTACAGATTTGCCAGGCATATCCTCCCCTTGATGAAACTGTGCTGACTCGGCTTTACTTTACCATGTGTACTTCCAAATACTCTGCAATCTCATCCTTAATAATAGACTTTAGAATTTTACCAATGACTGAGGTTGGACTAACCAGCCTATAATTTCCTGTCTTCTGATCCCTACCTTCTGAAATAGGGGTGTTTACATTAGCCATTACATTCCAGTCTTCAGGGATCCTTCCTGACTCCAGTGATTCCTGAAAAATGACCACCAATGCCTCTACAATCTCCTCAGCTATCTCCTACAGAATTCTGGGATACAGTTAATCTGCTCTGGGTGATTTATCCACCTTTGTACCTTTCAACTTCTCCAGCACCTTTTCCTCTGTAATGGCTCCTACATACACCTGTGCCCCCGATTCTCTTGAAGTTCTTGTAAATTACTGATGTCTTCCACTTTGAAGACTGATGCTAAGTATCCTTTCAGTTTCTGTGCCATTTCTCCATTGGTGCTTCTCCAGCCTCATTTTCCAATGGTTAAATGTCCACTCTTGGCTCTTTCTTACCTTTTCTATGTCTAAAAACAACTCTTGCAATCTTCTTTTATATTCCTTGCTAATTTACCCTCACATTTCATCTTCTCTCCCCCACTACTTTTTTTTTACTTATCCTCTGTTGGTTCTTAAAGGTTTCCCAATCCTCTGTCTTCCCATTAATCTTCACAACATTGATTTTTGTTTTGCTTTTATGCTGTCCCTGACTTCCTTTCTCAGCCAAGGTTGGCTTGTCCTCCCCAGAGCAGGTATCTTTTACCCCGAGATGTATTTCTGCTGTGCCTCCAGAATTACCCCCGGAAACTGCTGCCATTGCTCCTCCAGTGTCTTCCCTGCTACGCTCCCTATCCAACCTTCTGTAGCCAGCTCCTTCCCCATGTCTTTGTAGTTACCTTTACTCAATTTTAATATATTACATTTGTGTACAGCTTCTCGCTCTCAAACTGCAGGTGAATTCTATCATATTATAGCCACTACCCTCTACAATCCCCTCAGCTATCTCCTTCAGAACTCTGAGATACGGTTAATCTGCTCTGGGTGATTTATCCACCTTGGGGTCCCTTCACCTTCAGATCCCTAATCAAGTCTGTCCTATTACACATCACCAAAGCCAGAATTGCCTGTTCCTTAGTGGGCTCTACCACAAACTGGTAGATATCTTAGACATTCTGAAAATTCCTTTTCTTGTGTTTTGCCACCACCTAATTTTCCCAGTCCACCTGATATATTGAAGTCGCCCATGATTAATGTAAAACAGGCTTTCTTACATGTCTTTTCTACCCCACTTTCTTCCCACTGCTAGGAGGCCTGTACACAACTCCCACTAGGGTCTTTTTTCCTTTGGTGGTTCCTTAACTCTACCCACACTGATTCTATACCTTCCTACTCAATATCACTTCTTGCTATTGATTTGATTTCATTTCTTACTAATAAGGGAACCCTGCTCCCTCTGCCCATCTGCCTGTTCTTTCAATAGGACATGTATCCTTGGATATTTAGTTCCTGGCCCTGATCCCCTTGCAATCACGCCTCGGTGATACCCACAACATCGTACTTACCAATTCCAATCTTGCGAAATGCTCATTCACCTTGTCCCGTATACTGCATGCATTTAAGTTCAAAGCCTCAGTCCTACGATGATTGCACTCCCCCTTATCTGCTGTGCCTGAAGTTAGATTCCTAAGCCTTTCTATTCTCCCTGTCCTGTTACTTGTTCTGGAACCTTTAGTAATCTCTGCTGAGCCCTCCCCCACAATTAACCTTTTCCATGCAACTGAACAACTCTATCTTCCACCATCCATCCACCCATTATATAGTTTCAAGCCGTATCCACAGCTTTAGGATCTCTGTCATACCATTTAAGATAAACAACACAATCATGGGCCTTTAACCATAATCAGAAATACCACTGAGAGTGTGTGTGTGCAAACTAATTATTTAATGTTAATGAGACCAATTCAGTCTGTTGTGCAGCTTTTATTTTCAAAACAAAAAGCCAATCAGGAAATTGAGCATGTTTTCAATCACTATTCAGAGCCAAAGAACGAGTTCTCAATCCCACCTATTGCCATATCAGATTTACCTTTTCTCAGCATTACGTCTTCAGATACTGCTCCTGTATTCATGAAACTTCTAAATATATGAGAGCCTCAATTATTTCCTCTCCAATTTCCTTGAGAATTCTAGTGTGTATGCCATCTGCCCCAGAAATAGACAGTGTCTCTGACTTTGTTCATAACAGATGCTTTTCTGATGTCTGCTTGAGTTGTTGATTCCTGAGCCAAAATAGCTGAATTTGGAGTTTGAGTAGATTTTTCATTTTTGACATATGAGATGAAATTGAAAGAGCTATGACCAGCATGTAATTTATAATGTAAGCATTGTAACCAGACTTAAACTTAAACCATAGCTATTTTCATGATTTTATATTTTTCAGTTTTGTCGTTAGGAACACAGTGCACAATTCGAACTGCCAAGTGGAGCTGAGCTCAGGTGTTTGGCAGGGTGGGTAGAAGGGGGTTAAAAGGAAGAGTCTAATGAGAAATCTCACTTCATACTTCCCAATTCCAGCTATAACCTGGATGAATCATCATCGGCAGTCCCTCGCAGACTACGATGACTGTCAGGGTGAGTCCATAGGTGGCTGTACAGACCAATGTAGCTACGTCAGACTCTATTACACTTGGGGTAAGTGGTGGTCACGGGAAGGGGTGAGTGGGCTGTTGGTGTGGCAGCACAGTGTTTTTGCTGTTTTCACCTGGCTTCCACTTATTCCCCTCGACAGCAAGTCTCGGGATGCTCGACACCTTCCCGGATGGTCCTCCTCCTCTTTGGGCAGTCTTGGGCCAGGTGTCTGTGGGAATGCCGTACTTCACTAGTGAAGCCTTGAGGGTATCCATGAAGCACTTCTTGTGTGCACCTGGGGCTTGCCTGCCGTTTCAAAGCTGAGAGTAGAGCACTTGCTCTGGGAGTCTCGTGGTGGTCATGCAGACAATGTCCTTGCCCATCGTAGCAGGTTTAACCTGAGAGACTAGGTAACCCCTGAGGAGCTCTCAGGTAGGTAATAAGATTCTGTATCCCCTAAAGGATAGAGGGGCCAGTTCGCTTGGTTAGCTAGACAGTGTCGTTTGCAATCCTGTCAAAAGTAACGTTTCAGTTCTGGTTCTAGCTGAGGTCAGCTGCCTCCTTGCTCTTACCCTGAAAAATGGCTAGTAAACGAAAACAACTCTGACTGAAGCATCAACTAACAATGAACACTAAGGCAGAACACACAAACTCACAAATCACACAATTGAAGCATTAACTGTGGGTAGAATTTTTCCAGGAGCAGAAAGTGAGGACTGCAGATGCCGGAGATCAGAGTTGAAGAGTGTCGTGCTGGAAAAGCACAGCAGGTCAGGCAGCATCTGAGGAGCAGGAGAATCGACATTGCGAGCATAAGCTCTTCATCAGGAATCCTTGAGTGGCTTGGGCAATGGCAAGAAAGTTAAGAAAATACAATGAGAATGAATCCTGATTTCCCCCTTTTGGTTTTTTTTTAAAAACTGTGACTCAGAATCTTGCTATTGAGTGGAGACTTGTATTTCTATGCATTTGCATATCATTATGAGCCCAACTCACCTTAGTTTGACTGAATTTGCTGGAGAAACTCAGCAGGTCTGACAGTGTCTGTGGAGAGAAAGCAGACCAAACATTTTGGATCCGGTGACCCTTCTTGAGGAATGATGACACCTAGGAAAAGGTGGTATAAATGTTGAAGTCAGGTGGGGGAATAGGTAAAGAACTAAATGTTAGATGGAGATGGAGCCCAGAGGGTGAGAAAGACAGTTAGTCAGATAAATGGCTGGCTAATGGGAAGCTAGGGAGAAAGAAGAGCTGCTAATGGGGACTATAGTAGGAGAAAATGTGTTGGTTGTGCTGAAAGCAGCCCATGTGAAGGCAGGGTTTGGGGCTTGGTGGTTGGACAAAAGACCTAGCAGGTGGTGCTCAGGCCTGAACATTTTTGAACTCCATATTGAGTCCTGAAAGCTGTAGAGTTCCCAAATGGAAAATAAGATGCCATTCTTACAGCTTGTGTTAAGCTTCACTGAGAGAGGGATTTTGGCCAGCAAACACAGTGGTGTATGGAAGTGACAGGCAACCAGAAGGTGGGATCATTTCCACAGTCAGAACCTAGATGTTCCTCAAAGCTTTGTCCAGTCTGCATTCCATCTCCCCAAGGTAGAGGAGAGCACACTGTGAGCAGTGAATGTGGTAGATTAGATTGAGTAACATGCAAGTAAAAATCATTGCTTGACCTGGAAGGTGCTTTCTGGGGCCTTGTACAGTGAGGAGGGAGGAGGGGAATGGGAAGATGTTGCCCCTTCTGCATTTACATGGGAAGGTGCCATGGAGAGGTGTTGGGAGTGGAACAGAGTGTCCTGGAGGAAACAGTCCTGTGAAATTGTTTGTAAGGGATCATAAGCTATCAGTCCTGCCACCTTCAGTGGGATGCTACCACCAGACACTTATTCCTCTCCCTTGTGAGCATTTCACAGGCAGTGTTGCCTGAAAGTCTAAATCTTCCTCAAGGGGACTTATGGTCTGTCTGCTTTAATGGTTATACTGAGCAAAGAGACAGGTCCAAATATAACCTAGGGGTCTTTCAGATGTTTAGTCCTATCAGTGTCCTGGGAGCTGCGCCTTTCTGCATTAGTCTAGGAATTAGGCCATAGTCAATCCACTGGTCAAGTGTAATCAGTCTGGGATTACAGGTCAGTTAGATGGGCTGCTGTGGAGACATTAGTTCAGAAGCTGAGCCATCCTCAGTCAGGTTGTCTTGCCAATTCAGTCCAGGGGATTTGCACCATAATGGTCAGGGATCTTATCTAGAGGCATTACATGGAATCCTGGGGAAAACAGGTAACTCAGATCTGGAGACTGAATTAATGGTACTGGGTCGCTGAAGGAATGATTACAGTGAAAGGGGGGTAGTTCAAAAGAGAAGGGCGGGATCTCATCGAGCATAGGAGAGGATAGGGGCCCCAAGTTGGTGACGTTATGACATGTCACTATCGCTCAAGCCAGATATAGGGAGAGCGCATGATCAAAAAGAGCAAGGCAATCCACACTGCCATGGAGGCTAAGCTCTGGACATTATTGCTTATATAAACAAAAATTTGCAGAGGCTGAAAGGTCAAAGGGGGCCTGGGGATGGCAATACATAACGGAACATTACAAATAGAGGGCAGGATCATTGTTTCGCTCAGGCAGAGCCTGCAGGTCACTCAAGGAAGTTGAACCTTATCAACTTTGATCCAAAATCAACTGCACAGTCATGGTACAAAACGGCTATCCATGAATGTAGAGTGAGGAAATAAGTTACCATTTTCATCTTTGGGCTGAAGTTAAAACGTTTGAATTTTAGATTCTGCTTATGACAATGAGTCAGAACCATAAAACATCACAGAATTTTTTATTCCTTAATTTCCATGTTTTTTTTCAAAAAGGGATCTACTGCAGAGAGAAGATTCTGCCTCGAATCGATGGAACCAAAAGAAATGTCAAATGACTGGACTGTGATCTCTTGTGACAACAGAGATAACGACCTCCTGTTTCACAACAAGCCACCCCTGTGGATATTATTAGCAAACTGCAGAATGTTCAACTGCTGATGTCAATGCTGCTGGGAACCTCTACAACTGTA
This sequence comes from Chiloscyllium punctatum, assembly GCF_047496795.1. Classification (NCBI taxonomy): domain Eukaryota; kingdom Metazoa; phylum Chordata; class Chondrichthyes; order Orectolobiformes; family Hemiscylliidae; genus Chiloscyllium; species Chiloscyllium punctatum. Next base: position 32,069,127 of record NC_092739.1, on the reverse strand, counting down.
ACACTTCATTGCCCACTCATTGCAAACAATCCAGAGTCTGATCTGTATTTTCTTAAAAATGTTTTTCTTTTTGGACTCACCTCTGCTTTCTAATCTGCACACACATGTATTAGGTGACTAATTGTGTTCAGTAACTAATAATCATACTTTGTTAATCCAAAAACATAATTTGCTGGAAAAACTCAACAGGTCTGGCAGCACCTGTGGATAGAAAGCTGAGGGCCTGAAATGTTAACTCTGATTTCTCTCCACAGATGCTACCAGACCTGCTGAGCTTTTCCAGCAATTTCTGTCTTTGTCTCTGATTTCCAACATATGCAGTTCTTCCAGCTTTTGTGTTGGTAATTCAAGCCTGGGTAATTTGGCAACCTTTAAAACAGAAGTTCATTTGGGTTTGGGGGAATGGTATCCACAAGGGAAATTAAAATTGACCATATTGTGAACATCTGAGGGGTGTGTGGGAAATCAGTTCATCCATCCTCAACTATGACCTTAACATTTGGGGTCTCCTTTCTGGATTGTTAATGTTTTAGACAATTTCACATAGGTTCTGCTTGTAATAATATGCATCCACTGGTTCAGTAATGTCAATGCAACAGAAAAATCTTTGTACAAATGCATCTAGATAAGGTTACGCATTTCAGATCTTTTAATGGATGCATGGTATTCACTTCCTTGCAAAGTTTCCTTGCTGCACTGTGTCAAGGCATAACTTGATGCTTCACTTTGATTGATATGGGGGAGCAGAATTCCCTCATGTTTTAGGAACAAAAACTATTGTTCCCCCCTCAATTTATTAGGAGTGGATTGAGATTAATGAATTATGTATTTACTGTGTGTTTAAAAATCTACACGTTGGTGTCATTTCTTTTGTGAATAAACTTTTTCGTTTTATTCATAGAATCATCATCATAGATTCCCTACAGTGTGGAAACAGGCAATTTGGCCCAACAGGTCCACTCCGACCCTCCGAACAGTAACCCACCCAGACCCATTCCCCTACCCTATTACTCAACATTTCCCTGACTAACGCACCTATCCTACACACCCCTGAACACTATGGGCAATTTAGCATGGCCAATTCACCTAATCTGCACATCTATAGACTGTGGGTTGAAAGTAGAGTATGGCACAATGGCTCGGTGGTTACTCCTGCTGCCTCACAGTTCCAGGGACCCAGGTTTGGTTTCATCCTTGGGTGACTATCTGTGTGGAGTTTGCACATTATTCCTGTGTCTGTGAGGAGTTTCTCTGAGTAATCTGGTTTCCTTCCACAGTCCAAGGATGTGCAGGTTAGGTGAAGTGGCCAAGCTAAATTGCCCATAGTGTTCAGGGATGTGTAGGTTAGGTGTGTTAGTCAGAGGAAATGTAGAGTAATAGGGTTTTTGCTTAAACAAAATCTGCAGCATTTCATGCTTATGTTTTGATGAGAGACTACTGTGTTAAAATTGTACCAAATCAAAATATGATCTATCCAGCCATGTTTCTTGACTAGCCTAGTAATAATATTAGCTGGATTCACAACAGTCTGTGGGTGGAATCCTTTTGGACGTGGTACAAATGTGAAAACATTGCAGAAGGACACAGAAATTATAAAATTGTCAGGAAACTCAGTAAGAACAGCCATTCTAGAGACTGGGGGTGCAGAGGGAGAAGCTGCAGTGTCCAGAGGGAGAAGCAGCAGGTTAAAATTGTCCAAGGAGAGCTGGAGGACAAGGATCAGACACCACATCTACAAGGCTTGCCCTCATTACCCTGAAGTGTCTGAGAGACAGTGTAGGCACTGACTGATGATGTCCCAGCTCATTAACACTGAGCTGTGTCATGTTCTGAGGCATGTTCAGAAGGATTGGTTGGCAACAAAGCCTGAATTTTAAGCTGCTGGTTCATTAAGGAGTAACTGGGGATCTGTGTCACTTTTCCCAATCCTCCACCCCAAAATGCATCTGGGATGCAACTGGTGATAGTTTTGTCTAGATCACACATGGCCTCATCCTTCCGCTGTGATGAAGAGAGTCAAGCAGACTGTGTGGTGGAATTCTCCATCAATGCTTTCTTCTGAGGTGCAGGGCATTATAGAGTGCAGCTTTGGTTTATTTGAGAGCACCCTATAACCAACCTGCAGAGTCAATCAAAAAGATACTGATTCCACTACCTCAATGTTCAATTTCTGTCTGGCCATTGATGCTAGGTTTTGGAGGTCTGTACTAAATATCTGGGGAGCTCAGTATTAGAGAACTCATTGGTTACGGCATCCTTCCAGGGTCCTCAAATTATATTAGGATATCTTCTGGGAGATAAGGTCTACCCATTCCAAATATGACTCATGATATCCTTATCAAATTCACAGACAGATGTGGAATAAAGTTACAACATGGCCCATACTTCCACGAGAGCCATGGTGAAACAGACGAAAGGCCACCTAATGAAAAGGTTTTGATGCCTCGAATGCTAGTGAGGCCTTGCAGTATGGAATAGAAAAGAAGTGGCACATCATTGAGCATATTGTGCTTTTTCCAACTGAAGTGAAAATGTGCACATGACCTCGATGTGGAAAAAATGGGAACTGACAGGATGAGGAGGAGTATGAGGATCAGGACGTTCATCACAATGGACATCCAAGTGACCATGATAGGGCAATGCACCAGCCAGTGTGAGAAACCAGTGACACTCACTGAAACCTTCTTGCTGGATTAATGAGCTTTGCTTGGATCTTCTTTAGTTGTTGAATATTCTGTTGTTATTCTTGCCCCTGCTTAGTGTAAAGGACAATATGAACATTGCTATAGCTGCAGCTGTTGTTGTTTCTTATTATTCGATAAAATATCAAGTTATCATTCAGATTGGATGCTTGATGTCTTCAGGTAATCCCACTTTCAAACATCTACATACTATGCATTTCCAAAAAAAGACTGTTGTGATGCAATGGGAGTATCCCTACTTCTGGATTGAGACCTGGGTTCAAGTCCCACCTGCTTCAAAGTTATGTAATAACATCTCTGCACAGATTGATTAGAAAAATAGGTTTCATTAAAAAAAACTATACACGCACCGTGGGATGACACGGTGGCTCAGCAGTAAGTACTGCTGCCTCACAGCAGCAGCGACCCAGGTTCGATTCCTGCCTCAGGCAACTGTCTGTGTGGAGTTTGCACATTCTCTCTGTGACTGCATGGGTTTCCTCTGGGTGCTCTGGTTTCCTCCCACAATCCAAAGGTCAGGTGATTTGGTCATGCTAAATTTCCCATAGTGTTATGTGTATTAGTCAGGGGCAAATATAGGAGGGGGGTGGGTGGGTTACTCTTCTAATCTAATCTAGACAGGCTAATTAGAACATATCTATATGTCTGACATTTTTGCTTACACCTGTCAATTAACCCTTTAAGTTTTCATTGATGACAGAAGCCAGTTTTTCTTCAGATAACAGGGTGTTTAAAGGAATTCAGATCACTAGGATTACACATATTGCTTCACTCTTCAAGAACGTTTATGTCTCCTCTATAAATCTGTGATACCACTTCTGAGGTACGGTCTTTGAATCAGCCAAATGCAGGATTGCTTAAACTCAGCACCACATGGCCTCAATGAGTTTGGGTTTGCTGCGTGTGGGAGTTTCACCCTTCCCCCATTCTCAAATCAGCAGAAAGTTGGATTTGTTCAAATCACTCCTGTCCACAGCATCATGAAAACCCAACCTCGACATTCAAGCAACATTCTCTATTCACTGAAAACAACAAATGCTGGAGATCGCAGCGGGTCAGACAGCATCCATGGAGAAAGCAAGCGACTGCTGCAACTCTAGACAAGTCTTCATCAGAGCTAAGGTGAGGTGTGGAGGAGGCTGCATTTATTCAATATTGGGGAGGGTGGGGGAGGCGTAGAGGTAGAGAAAAGATGTTGACAGTTCAGATTAAGTGATTGGAATGTGAGAATGACAGAGCAATGGTGGGTCTAACTGCCAGACTTGAAAAGACAGATAGTCCCCACTGGAGAGGGGAGAGAAGACATGATAACAAGGTAAAAGAAAGGGAAGAAATGGGAACTGGTTCATAACTTAAAGGTATTGAACTCAATATAAAGTCCACAAAGCTGTAAAAGTGCCTGGTCTAAAGATGCAATGTTGTTTTTCCAGTTTGTGCTGTGATATACTGGAATACTGCAGCATGCTGAGGGCAGACAATGTGGGCATGCAGGCAGGACACTGTGTTAAAGTGACTGTCTATGGGAAGGTCAGGGACCTGCTTGCGCACAGACCAGAGGTGTTCTGTAACGCGGTCACCCTTACACCCCCACATTAATGAACTTTGGGTTCACCGTGATGCTCAACTGTTTTTCTGCTGCCTCCGTCTGTGCGCTCACTTCTTCAGGCAGGAACCTCCCCTTGTTGCACTGTCCCCTTCACCCGCCTCCAGTGTTCACCCTCCCCTTCCCCTGGCCTCTTACCTGCCCTTGATCACTTCATTGAAAACTGCTGACGTGACATTGGCTTTCTCGATTTCTCTGCTCTTCTCACCCGCTCTAACCTGCCCCCTTCTGAAATTGCTGCACTTTGCTCTCTTAGGTCCAACCCTAACTTTATTATTCAACCTGCTGACAGAAGTGGTCCTGTTGTAGGCTGGCGCACTGATCTTTACTTTGCAGGTGCTCAACAACAGCCTTCAGACACTTGTTCCTACCATCCCCGGACCATGATCCCACATTTGAACATCAAGCCATTGTTGCCAGGACTGTCACTGACCTCCAGAGATCTTCTCCCAATGCCACTAACCTAGTAGTCTCCCAACCCTGGACAGCCTGCCTCTACCTCCTTCCCAAAATCCACAAACCAGACTGCCCTGGTAAACCCACCATTTCAGCCTGTTCCTGCCCCACTGAGCTTGTTTCGTCCTACCCTGACTCCATCCTCTCTCCACATGTCCAGACCCTGCCCACCCCCATCTGCGATGCCCTCCACCATGTTGACCATTTCCAGTTCCCTGGCCCTAACTGCCTCCTGTTCACCATGGATGTCCAATCCCTCTATATCTCCCCCACCAGGATGGACTGAGAGCTCTCCTCCACCAGAGGCCTGAACATTTCCCATCCACCACCACTCTCCTCCGCCTGGCTGAACTTGTGCTCTCACTGCGCAATTCATCTCACTTCTGCCAAACCAAAGGCGTGGCTATTGCCACCCACATGGGTCCCAGTCATGATTTGCCTCTTTATGGGATCTGTGGAATGATCCTTGTTCCAGTCTTACACTGGCCCCTTCACAAACTCTTTTCTCAGTATATTGTTGACTGCTTTGCTGCCGCCTCATAATCCTGCCAGGTCCCTGAAAACTTTGTTCATTTTGCCTCCAATTTCCACCCCTGTTTAACTTTCACATCATCTATTTCCAACACTTCCCTTCCTTTCCTTGACATCTCTGTCCCCATTTTGGGGAATAAACTATCCACTGCTATCCACTATAAAGCCACAGACTCCCACAGCTACCTCCACTAGTGCTCTCACACCCCACGTCCTACAAGGATTCCATCTCATTTTCCCAGTTCCTTTGCCTAAGTCACATCTGCTTTGATGATGTCATCTTCCAAAACAGCACTGTTGACTTGGCTTGCTTCTTCCATGACCCTGGTTTCCCACCCACTATGGTTGACAGGGCCCTCAATCACATCTCGCCTATCCCCCGTGTTTCCGCTCTTGCCAATTCCCATCACTCACAACAGCACAATTAGGTTGTCCTGGTTCTCTCTTGTCATCCCACCAGCCTTTGCATTCAAAGGATCAATTTCATGCCATTTCAGACAATTCCAACAGGATACCACCACCAAACACATCTTCCCCTCCTTCACCCTGTCTGCCTTTCGCAGAGATCATTCCCTCAGGTACACCCGAGTCCATTCCACAACCACCAACACCATCCCCCCTCTCCACGGCACCTCCCAATGTAAGTCAGAAGATGCAACACCTGCCCCTTCACCTCTTCCCAGCTCACTACCCATGGGCTGAAACAGTCTTTCCAGGTAAAGCAGCATTTCACCTCTACCTCCTTAATCTTGTGTATTGTATTCGCTGCACTCAATGTGGCTTACTCTGCATTGGAGAAACCAAACGTAGACTGGGTGACTGCTTTACAGAACACCTCCGGTCTGTGCGCAAGCAGGTTCTGGATTAATGGTGCTGGAAGAGCACAGCAGTTCAGGCAGCATCCAAGTAGCTTCGAAATTTTTTACCTTGTGCGCAAGCAGGTCCCTGACCTTCCCATAGACAGTCACTTTAACACAGTGTCCTGCCTGTATGCCCACATTGTCTGTCCTCAGCATGCTGCAGTATTCTAGTGAATCACAGCACAAAGTGGAGGGACAACATCGCATCTTCAGGCTCGGCACTTTTACAGCCTTCTGGACTTTATATTGAGTTCAATACCTTTAAGTTATGAATCAGCTCCCATTTCTTCCCCTTCTTTTAGCTTGTAATCATACCCTCTCTCCCCTTCCCCATCCCGACTGGGATGGTCTGTCCTTCCAAGTCTGACAGTTAGACACAACATCGTTCTGCCATTCTCACATACTAATGGGCGGCACGGTGGCACAGTGGTTAGCACTGCTGCCTCACAGCGCCAGAGACCCGGGTTCAATTCCTGCCTCAGGCGAGTCTCTGTGTGGAGTTTGCACATTCTCCCCGTGTCTGCGTGGGTTTCCTCCGGGTGCTCCGGTTTCCTCCCACAGTCCAAAGATGTGCAGGTCAGGTGAATTGGCCATGCTAAATTGCCCGTAGGGTTAGGTAAGGGGTAGATGTAGATGTAGGGGTGGGTTGCGCTTCGGCGGGGTGGTGTGGACTTGTTGGGCCGAAGGGCCTGTTTCCACACTGTAAGTAATCTAATCTAATCTAATCTGATCACTTAACCTGAACTGTCAATAGCTTTTCTCCTTCAGCCCTCTACACCCACTACCCACTCTCCCTACCAAACTATAGCATAAATGCTGTCCCTTCCACGCTTGAAATCAGCTCTGATGACGAGTCATCTAGACTTGAAACATTAGCTTGCTGTCTCTCCATGGTAGAGGCTTAATAGCACAGGACCCAACAAAGAGTATACCTGAAACATCGACTCCTCCACCTCCTGATGCTGCCTAGCTGGCTGTGCTCTTCTAGTCTCCTACTTGTCTACTTTGGATCCCAGCATCTGCAGTTTTTCTGTCTCTCTCCATGGATGCTGTCTGACCCATTGGGATCTCCAGCATGTGTTGTTTGCAGTACAGATCCTACCATCTACAGTATTTTCTCCTATATTTTCTCTATTTCACTGCTACATTGCTGTCTTTTTAAAATGTCACTTTTCAAATATTCAAATATCCTGTAACCTTCTGGTTGAACTTTTCATGTCCTTAATAATTTTCTATGCAAAAGAAAACCTTTACTTTTCCTTCTACATGTTATAATCCTCTGGCTATATATCCCTCCCTGACCCATTACTAATTTAATAACCAGCTGAAGCAACTGTTTATTATTTACTTTCTTAAAATCTTTCATAATAAAAAATGTAATCATTTGATTGCTTTATTTCATTCAGGAAGGGTTAAATAGACCAGCCTTTTCCTCAGAACTGTATTTGCATACAATCAGATCAGCCATGATCTCATCAAATCGTGGAACAGGCTCAAGAGATCAAGTAGTCCATTCTTTCTCCCAATACTTACATATTTTCATTTATAGGTTGCAACTAGTTGTGATGCCAGCACCAACCTCTGGGATGCTGCACTTGTTAAAGTTTGCTAAACTGAAGATAATTGATTTAGTCTGTCACACAGTCTCCTGTTAGCTAACTGAACCTCTACATCTGCCAAATATCACCTACAACACCTTGTGTGGCAATTCCTTTATGTGAGACTTTAAGTCTTTGGAAATGGAAATGCACTATATCTACAGGTTGCCCTGACCACCCATTTGTAATATTCACAGAGAACATTTATAGATTTGTACAACACTATTTCACTTTTTGCAAAATTTCTAAATGACTTGTTAATATCTACTTATGATGGATTTTCACACTTTCAATTACAAACATTAGGCCAACTGTTCTGAAGTGTCCAGCCTTGTTTCCCTCCTTTCTTGAATGGAGACGTTACATTTCTGATTTCATAAACTGCTGAGAACTGTCCTGAATCCATATAAATTTGGAAGATTACATCCAATGCATCCACTATCGCTAAAGATACTTTTAAGACTTAAGAATTCAGAATTGAGTTTAAGTGACTTATAATGCTTTAGTCCCATTAGTTCTCCTAATACCTTTTCCTTTAATGATCTGGGAAGATTAATTTCTTGCTCCATTTTGTCCCTTGAGTTTCTACTATGCTTGGGATTTTTTTTTGTATATCCCACTGTGAATACAGAGTAAATTTGAATTGTTAGCAGAGGGGTTACGAAGAACTCTCTGTAATGTTCACCCTGCCAGATCCATTGCAGTGCCAAAGCCCAGACTCCAAATCAACAACTCCCCAAACAGCTGCAGACATTGGGAATGTGGTCAGCTTGGATCTCATAGGAACGTTTCAGAGAACACCTCTGGGACACCCGGACCAACCAACCCAACCACCCCGTGGCTCAACACTTCAACTCCCCCTCCCACTCCACCAAGGACATGCAGGTCCTTGGACTGCTCCATTGCCAGACCATAGCAACAGGACGGCTGGAGGAAGAGCGCCTCATCTTCTGCCTAGGAATCCCCCAACCACAAGGAATGAACTCAGATTTCTCCATTTTCCTCATTTACCCTCCCCCCACCTAGTCTCAGTCCCAACCCTCGAACTTAGCACCACCTTCCTAACCTGCAATCTTCTTCCTGACCTCTCCGCCCCCACCCCCACTCCGGCCTATCACCCTCATCTTAACTTCTTTCCACCTATCGCATTTCCAATGCCCCTCCCCCAAGTCCCTCCTCCCTACCTTTTATCTTAGCCTGCTTGGCACACTTTCCTCATTCCTGAAGAGGGGCTCATGCCTGAAACGTCGATTCTCCTGCTCCTTGGATGCTGTCTGACCTGCTGCACTTTTCCAGCAACACATTTTCAGCTCTCAATGGAGTCTATCAACATCCATAGGCTACTGCTGCCAACCTATCCATTGTCCTTCCATTTCATTTTTGAAAGAAAATCAAACTATTTGGACATTAATAGCTGGGTCAGCATGTATTACTTATCCCTAGTTGCTCTTGAGAAAGTGATGGTGACCTGTTTTCTTGAACCACAGCATTCCAATCACCTGCAAAACTCTTAGGAAATGGATTCCAGAATTTTAACGCAGTGACACTGGAGTTCTGTGACCAAAGATGTGCCACAAAGATTGGTGCTGGGTCCACTGCTTTTCATTATTTATACAAATGATTTGGATACAAACATAAGAGGTACAGTTAGTAAGTTTGCAGATGACACCAAAATTGGAGGTATAGTGGACAGCGAAGAAGGTGACTCAGAGTACAACAGGATCTTGGTCAGCTGGGCCAATGGGCTGAGGAGTGGCAGATGGAGTTTAATTTTTATAAATGTGAGGTGCTGCATTTTGGAAAGGCAAATCAAAGAAGGACTTATACACTTAATGGTAAGGTCCTGGGGAGTGTTGCTGAACAAAGAGACCTTGGAGTGCAGGTTCATAGCTCCTTGAAAATGGAGTTGCAAGTGGATAGGATAGTGAAAATTGCATTTGGTATACTTTCCTTTATTGGTCAGAGCACTAAGTATAGGAATTGGGAGGTCATGTACAGGACGTTGGTCAGGCCACTTTTGGAATACTATAGGCAATTCTGGTCTCCATGCTATAGGAAGGATGTTGTGAAACTTGAAAAGGTTCAGCAAAGATTTAGAAAGATGTTGCTAGGGTTGGAGGGTTTGACCTATAGGGAGAGGCTGAATAGTGAATTTTGAGAAGATTTGTAGCTCATGTTGAGGTTCTGGATGTAAGTTTGTTTGCTGAGCTGGAAGGTTCATTTTCAGACTTTTTGTCACTATACTAGATAACATCATCAGGGAGCCTCCAGATGAAGCACTGGTGGTATGTCCCACTTTCTATTTATGTGTTTAGTTTTCCTTGGACTTGTTATGCCATTTCCTGTGGTGATGTCATTTATTGCGGTGATGCCATTTCCTGTTCATTTTCTCAGGGGGTGGTAAATGGGATCCAAGTCAATGTGCTTTTGATAGAGTTCCGGTTGGAGTGCCATGCGTCTTGGAATTCTCATGCATGTCACTGTTTGGTTTGTCCTAGGATGGATGTATTGTCCCAGTGAAGTGGTGTCCTTCCTTATCCGTATGTAAGGATACTAGTGAGAGTGGGTCATGTCTTTTTGTGGCTAGATGGAGTTCATGTATGTTTAGGACAGACACAGTACAACAAGTCATAGACATTAGACAGCAACAAATATAGAAAATGAAAAAGCTAGACCTGTAGAAAAAACTACACCAACGTCCACAAAATAGCAACACAGACAACACAAAAGCATGGATTTAAAAACTTATCTAATCAACCCATAACAGTCACTGAAAAGGACGTCTTAGTAAGAGTATTAAATTACAACTTTGAGGATGCGGACAAGAAAGATTTCTTCGCAGTACTAGAAACAACACTGAAAGACAGCTAACTCAAGAGGAAACCCAACAAACCATCAGCCAGACAGTCGCACCAACATTAAGCAGGAAAAAGGAAGGAAACACATTCATTACACAAGAAAGGAAAGCATTAGAAAGACTAAAAAATCAATAGAATACATTGTTATCCTACCTGCAGGCAAAGGACATTTGACAGTCATTTTCAATTAAAGAGACTACATTGAGAAAGTGAACACACTACTTGCAGATGCCAGCACTTACCAATAAATGGCAATAGACCCGACCCCACAACTAGAGAATCAAATCATAGCCCTACTCAAAAAAACTTCAGAAATCTGGAAAAATAAATAAGACTGACTTCCAAAAGTAAAAGCAGATAGATCCAACAATCCACCGATTACCCAATATTCACAAACCAAGAACCCCCCTCAGACTCATAGTCTCGCTACCTAGAACACCAACTTACAGATGGCCAAGGAGCTACACGAAAGATTAAAACACTTAGTAGAAGGGTCACACCACTCCATCCACTCCACCCAAGAATTCCTGAAGACCATCAAAGACACCAAGATAGAAGAGGATGAAATAATGGTCTCCTTTGATGTAACAGCCCTGTTCAAATCCATCAACATCAACCTGGCCAAGGGAACACTGACTGCATTATTTGAAGAATCAAATACAGGTACACCAAACACCACCAACTTCATCAGCAAGGACAATGTCGTCAGGCTAGCAGATCTATGCATTACCACCCACTTCACCTTCAACAATAACAAACCAACAGAACACCCATGGGATCCTAGCAGAGGCAGTAATTATGAGACTTGAACAAACAGCTCTGCCAACCATCCAACCCACACTTAGGGGCCATTACGTGATGACACCTTTGTCATCCCTAAGCAAAACAAATTAGAGGAAATCTTCAAGACCATCAATAATACACTTCTTGGCATAAAATTCACTAAAGAGGAGGAAGACAGCAACAAACTAGCATTCCTAGATGTCACAGTAGAGTGAACAGCCAATGGGGAACTTCAAACCAGCATCTACAGGAAAAAATACACACAGACCAAATACTGGAAGCAATCATCCCAATACCCACAATCAAAATTGCATTAGAACATTACTCCAATGAGCCACCACACACTGCAGCACAGGGGAACTACACACAGCAGAGGAAATCACATATACAGTGTATTCAAAAATAATGGGTACCCAATGAACACAGTCTGCCGATTTCTCAGCAACAAACCCCAACAAGCAGACAAAACATGTCCAGAAACCCTAGCCACTCTCTCCTACATCAAAGACATTTCAGAAATGACTGCCAGACTATTCAGACCCCTTGGCATCAAGGTAGCCCACAAACCTACCAACACACTGAAACAGCAGCTAATGAACTTGAAAGACCCTATGCAGACAACACGCAAAACTAATGTCATTTACAAAATACCTTGCAAAATACCTTGTAACAAACATTACATTGGACAAACAGGCCGAAAACTAGCCACCAGGATACATGAACATCAACTAGCCACAAAATAACATGACCCTCCTCTCACTTGTATCCTTCCATACAGATGAGGAAGGATACCACTTCGACTGGGACAACACATCCATCCTACGCCAAACCAAACAGAGACATGCATGAGAATTCCTAGAAGCGTGGCTTTCCAACTGGAATTCTATCAACAAACACATTGACTTGGATCCCATTTAGAACCTCCTGTGAAAAAGAACAGGAAATGGCGTCACCACAGGCAATGACATCACCACAGGAAAATACATCACCAACCCAAGTAAACCTAAACACGTAAATAGAAAGCGGGCCGTGCCACCAGTGCATCATCCGGAGGCTCACTGATGATGATACCAAGCATGGTGAAGAAACCTCTGAAAACAAGCTTTCCAGCTCAGCAAGCAAACCTATATCCAGAGACTGAATAGGCTGGAATTATTTTCCCTGGAACATTGGAGGCTGACAGGTGACCTTATAGAGGTTTATATAATCATGAAGTTCATGTGGTCTTCTCCATGGGGTGGAGCAATCCAGAACTAGAGAGCATAGGTTTATGGAGAGAGGGGAACAATATAAAAAGTGACCTGAGGCAACTTTTTCACACAGACGCTGGTGCATGTATGGAAGTGCTGCTAGAGAAAGTGGTGGAAACTCGTACAATTACAGTATTTAAAAAGCATCTGGATCGGTACATGAATAGGAAGGGTTTAGAGGGATACAGGCCAAGTGATGGCAAATGGGACTAGATTAATTTAGGAAATCTGGTCAGCATGGGCGAGTTGGACCAAAGGATCTGCTTCCTTACTGTATATCTCTATGACTCTATAACAGGGAAGGAACAACAGTATGTTACCATGGAAGGATTAAACGCAGTTTGGACAGGAAATTGCAGGTACTGCTGTTCCCATGTACTTGTTGCTCTTATCATTCGTGATGGTATTGATAGTGGGTTTAGTAGGTTCTGTTTCAGACTTGGTGAATTTCAGCAGTGCAACTTGTAGATGGCACATCCAGCTTGCAGTGAGTGTCAGTTGTGGAAAGAATGGATAAAAGAGCAAATTAAGCAAGCTGTTGTGGCCTGGAAGTGTAAATCTTCTTGAGTGTTATTGGAACTGCACTCATCCAGGCAAGATGGTAATATTCCAGCAGACACTTGACTTGCACCTTGTCGATAGTGGACAGGCTTTGGGGATTCAGAAGGTGAGTTACTCCTTCCAGGATACCTAGCCCCTGACCTGCTCTTGTTGGACTCTTGGTCTACTTTTCTTTGTTTCTGCTCTGGTTCACACCGCTGTTCTCCTGTCCTGCATCACTCCACTTCACTCCTGGACCTGATTTATTTGCACTACTCCTAGACTGCTCTGCTTCATACTGCTCTGATCAAGGCATGCCTCATACTTTACTCTTCCCATGTCTGGTTCTGCTCAGCTCTCAGCCTGTTTCAGGATGTTCCCTGCCCCCTTCAGGGTTCCCAGGTAACTTTATCCTCCTCTGTTTCAGACCTGCTTCAGCATCTTCCTCTCCAAACTTATTCAAAGATCCAGATTGTATGGAGTGTTTGAGAGATAGAAACCAAGGTAGAATGGCAGAGAGATTTGAGAAGGGTGTTCCAGAATCCATGGTCTACATCGATGCTAAGGGAGCATTGCATTATTGGAGGTACACTGAAGAGCTATTAAGTTAGGTTCCTTTATCATGCTGTAGTGGATATAAAGCTTGAATGACACTAATTTGAAGAGGTGAAGCAGATCTATCCTCAGTTTCCTTGCACTTAATTAAAATCACAAAAACAGATGAACATCATTATCAGATTACAGTTTCAGGGAGTTTTCTGAGTTCAAATTATCTGCTGCATTTCCTATTTTATAACAAAATTTATTTCAAAAAGTACTTTAGTGGCTGCAACACACGTTGGAACATTCACCAGTCATGAAGAGTGTTGCATACATTTAAGTTTGTTTCTAGGCAACTGAAAGGCCAGCCATTAACAGTGATTAAAACTAGGGATGCTTGAGAGACCAGGATTAAAGGAGTGAAGATATCTCAGAGCTGTAGGGTTGGAGAAGATTGCAGAGTGAGGGGGGGAGGTATGGTTGGGGTTGCAGATGGATTTAAAAGTAAGATAGGAAGTTTTAAATCAAAATGTTGTTTGACAAGGAGACAACATTATTCAGAAAACACAGGATTGGGACTTGCTGTAGGTACAAGCAGTAGAGTTTTGAATGACATTGACTCATTTAAGTCTAGAAATAACTAAGGTATGATTTCAGTAACAGATGAGCTAAGAAAAGATCAGAGTCAGTCTTGTAAACAGAAGTTATCAGTTTTGTACGCCAGAAGCTCATCTCTGGTTGAAGTGGGACACCATGATCTGCTATAATCTCAACCTGTGGCCATGGAGAGGGATAAAGACATTAGTGAGGGAAGAAGGTTGAGAGTGATGAGTTGAAGTAATAGCTTTAGAAGTCCTAATGTTTAGCTGGATTTCAGGGCAGTTGGATACTTCAACAACAATGAAGTGAGACAGTGATGAGGTAGAGTTGGGTGACTCATGGAAACGAATGCCATATCTTTGAATGATGTCACTGAAGGGTAAGTATGACAATGAGAAAGAGGAGGTGGCAAATGATACATCTTTTCAGGATATCGAAGTAACAGTGATTTTCTGTTCATTATAAAAGGTCAGACGTTGGGATGTTCACTGATGATGACACAGTGTTTAGTTCCATTTGCAAGTCCTCAGATACTGAAGTAGTCAGTGCCCACATGCAGCACAAACCAGAACAACATTCTCACTTGAACAAGTAAGCAACTGGTTGGACTTGCTGCCAACAAGACACCTGAGAATGAATAACCTTTCCATCAAGAGAATAGTGACTCATGTTGTCAAACCTCCCGAGGGTAAACATGAATATCATGGATTGGAGCCCTCTAATATCATCCATGTATTACTCATTCACGATCCCCTTAGTGACGTGCCCTCTGCAACCCTGATATTAATGCTGTTTAAACTGTTAATGCTTCCGATATGCATGTTTCCTTTGTGAAACATGTTTTCAGTAAAACAGCACTCCATTTAACAATTAAGTCATATTTGTAATTATTACAGCTGGCATGGTGGCTCAATGGTTAGCACTGCTACCACGGACCTGGGTTCAATTCCAACCTTGGGTGACTGTCTGCATGAAGTTTACAGATTCTTCCCTTGTCTGCATCACTTTCCTTCCACAGTCCAAAGATGTGCAGGTTATGTGGATTAGCCATGAGAAATAAGGGGATTGCACTGCAGGGTGTGAATCTGGGTGGGATGCTCTTTGGAATGCTGGTGAGGACTTGATGGGATGAATGGTTCCAATCTGCACTGTAGGGATTTACAATTGTAGGTATTCGTATTGAGAGAATCAAACAACAACTTTTGATTTTTAATGGCATTACCATTGTTGAATTTACCATCATTAGCATCCTCTGTGTTACCACTAACCAGTAACTTAGCTGAACCATCCATTAAGTACTGTAGTTGCAACAGCATGTCAAAGGCTGGGTAATTAACTCACTCCTAATTGAAAAATGTGAGACACCAGCTACTAAGCCTGAATAGCAGTGTGATGGAGTAATGTTTGTTAAGATTAGATTAGATTAGATTACTTACAGTGTGGAAACAGACCCTTCGGCCCACACCGCCCCGCCGAAGCGTAACCCACCCATACCCCTACATTTACATCTATCCCTTACCTAACACTACGGGCAATTTAGCATGACCAATTCACCTGACCTGCACATCTTTGGACTGTGGGAGGAAACCGGAGCACCTGGAGGAAACCCACGCAGACACGGGGAGAACGTGCAAACTCCACACAGTCAGTCGCCTGAGGCGGGAATTGAACCCGGGTCTCTGGCGCTGTGAGGCAGCAGTGCTAACCACTGTGCCACCGTTAAGTGCACACCAGCAGCACTCAAACAAACGCTCACTAACTGGGACAAGCAATGTGTTTGATTTCCATCCCATTCACCATCCATAAACAACCACAGTAGTCTGTACAATTGCAAGATGCACTTCTCAAAACCCTTCTCCTCCCCTATTTCAATAGCACCTCCCAAATGCATAAAATGCGCCATCTCAGCCAAAAGCAACAGATGCATGGGGACACCATCAATGATACATTCCCTCCAAGGCACACACTGTCCTGGCTTAAAAGTAAGCCAGGCGGCACGGTGGCACAGTGGTTAGCACTGCTGCCTCACAGCGCCTGAGACCCGGGTTCATTTCCCGCCTCAGGCGACTGACTGTGTGGAGTTTGCACGTTCTCCCCGTGTCTGCGTGGGTTTCCTCCGGGTGCTCCGGTTTCCTCCCACAGTCACAAA
Source organism: Chiloscyllium punctatum (assembly GCF_047496795.1). Taxonomy (NCBI): domain Eukaryota; kingdom Metazoa; phylum Chordata; class Chondrichthyes; order Orectolobiformes; family Hemiscylliidae; genus Chiloscyllium; species Chiloscyllium punctatum. The sequence continues at coordinate 32,052,657 of NC_092739.1, read as the reverse complement.
GATGTGCAGGTCAGGTGAATTGGCCATGCTAAATTGCCCATAGTGTTAGGTAAGGGGTAAATGTAGATGTAGGGGTATGGGTGGGTTACGCTTCGGCGGGGCGGTGTGGACTTGTTGGGCCGAAGGGCCTGTTTCCACACTGTAAGTAATCTAATCTATCTAATCTAATTGATGGTCTTTCACTGTTGCTGGATTAGAATCCTGGACCTCCCTACATTACGATGCCATGAATATTCCTGCAACACTTCTATAGGAACAGTTAAGGGAGGGGGATTACCATTAGCTTCTCAAAGACAGTCAAGGATGAGCAGTAAATGCTGCACTGTGACAACAACCACATCCCATTGTCAAACTAAATACAAGAGGCAAATAAATTTATTAAAATGGTTTCAGGTCTTATACAATGCAAATAAAACAGATGTTACATGCACCTCAAAACTAATAAATCAAAAAGCATGCGGTGGAAATGTGATTTTTGAGAAGACTTGTAGCTCAGTTTGAGGTTCAGGTTGAAGTTTGCTCACTGAGTTGGAAGTTGGTATCGGGCCTCAAGAAAGAGACTTTGTGGAGTGCCTCAGAGATGGATTTTTAGAGCAGTTGGTGCTGGAGCCGACCAGGGATAAGGCGATTCTGGATCTGGTATTGTGTAACGAACCAGAATTGGTCAGTGACCTCGAAGTGAAGGAGCCATTGGGAAGTAGTGACCATAATACAATAAGCTTCAATCTGCAATTTGAGAGGGAGTGGGTACAATCTGAAGTGACAATATTTCAGTTGAATAAAGGGAAATATGGAGCTATGAGGGAGCAACTGGCCAAAGTTCAATGGTTCAATACCTTAACAGGGAAGAACGTGGAGGAACAATGGCGGATATTTCTGCGTATGATGCAGAAGATGCAGGATCAGTTCATTCCTAAAAGGAAGAAAGATCCCAGGAGGAGACATGGGCGGCCGTGGCTGACGAGGGAAGTAAAGAAACATATAAGGTTAAAAGAGAAAAAGTATAACTTAGCGAAGATAAGCGGGAAAACGGAGGACTGGGAAGCTTTTAAAGAACAACAGAGGATTAGTAAGAAGGAAATACGCAGAGAAAAAATGAGGTACGAAGGTAAACTGGCCAATAATATAAAGGAGGATAGTAAAAGCTTTTTTAGGTATGTCCAAGGCAAAAAAATGGTTAGGACAAAAATTGGGCCCTTGAAGACAGAAGCAGGGGAATATATTACTGGGAACGAAGAAATGGCAGAGGAATTAAATGGGTACTTCAGATCTGTGTTCACTGGGGAAGACACAAGCAATCTCCCTGAGGTAACAGTGGCTGAAGGACCTGAACTTAAGGGAATTTCTATTTGCCAGGATTTGGTGTTGGAGAGACTGTTAGGTCTGAAGGTTGATAAGTCTCCGGGACCTGATGGCCTGCATCCCAGGGTACTGAAGGAGGTGGCTCGGGAAATCGTGGATGCGCTGGTGATTATTTTCCAGAGTTCAATAGAATCGGGGTCGGTTCCTGAGGATTGGAGGGCGGCTAATGTTGTGCCACTTTTTAAGAAGGGTGGGCGGGAGAAAGCAGGAAATTATAGACCAGTTAGTCTGACCTCAGTGGTGGGAAAGATGCTGGAGTCTATTATAAAGGATGAAATTACGGCACATCTGGACAATAGTAACAGGATACGACAGAGTCAGCATGGATTTATGAAGGGGAAATCATGCTTGACTAATCTTCTTGAATTTTTTGAGGATGTAACTCGGAAGATGGACGAGGGAGATCCAGTGGATGTAGTGTACCTGGACTTTCAGAAAGCTTTTGATAAAGTCCCACACAAGAGGTTAGTGAGTAAAATTAGGGCGCACGGGATTGGGGGCAAAGTACTCGATTGGATAGAGAATTGGTTGGCTAATAGGAAACAAAGGGTAGTGATTAACGGCTCC